>NC_057397.1:70336215-70936215 GCF_019320065.1 Cervus canadensis | reverse complement strand
TTTGGGTAGTATAGTCATTTCCACGAGATTGATTCTTCTAACCCAACAATACGGTATATCTCTCCATCTGTTTGTGTCATCTTTGACTTGTTTCATCAGCGTCTTATAGTTTTCTGCATCCAGGTCTTTTATTTATTTAGGTAGGTTTATTCATAGGTATTTTCTTCTTCTTTTTTCTGCAGTGGTGAGTAGTATTTTTTCCTTAACTTCTCTTTCTGATTTTTCACTGTTAGTGATTAGGAATACAAGGGATTTATGTGTATTAAATGTATATCCTGCAACTTGACTATATTCAGTGATCAATTCTAGCAATTTTCTGGTGGAATCTTTAGGATTTTCTATGTATATGGGCTTCCCGGGTGGTGCTAGTGGTAAAGAACCCACTGCCCAATGCAGGTGGATGTAAAAGACACAGGTTTGATCCCAGGGTCAAGAAGATCTCCTGGACAAGGGCATGGCAACTCACTCCAGTATTCTTTCCTGGAATCCCATGGACAGAGGAACCTTTCAGGCTGCAGTCCACAGGGTTGCACAGAGTCAGACATGACTGAAGTGACCGCGCATGCATGTATAGTATCATGTCATCTTCAAACAGTGAGAGTTTTACTTCTTTACTGATCTGGATTCCTTTTATCTCTTTTTCTTCTCTGACTGCCTTGACTAGGACTTCGAAAGTTATATTGAATAACAGTGGTGACAGTGGGCACCCATGTCTTGTTCCTGATCTTAGGAAATACTTTCAATTTTTCACTGTTGAAAATAACGTTTGCTGTAGGTTTGTCATATATGGCCTTTATTATGATGAATTAGGTTCCTCATTTGCCTACTTTCTGGAGGGTTTTTGGTTTTGTTTTGTTTTTTTACCATAAATAGGTGTCATACTTGTCAAGTGCTTTCTCAGCATCTATATGATCATATGGTTTTTATGTTTCAATTTGTTGATATGGAGTATCACATTGATTGATGCACGTGTATTGAAGAATCTTTGCATTCTGGGGATAAATCCCACTTGATTGTGGTATATGAGCCTGTGACTGTGTTTTTGGATTCTGTTTGCTAGAAATTTGTTGAGGATTTTTGTATCTATGTTCATCAAGTATATTGGCCTATAATTATCTTTTTTTGGTGGTATCTTTGTCTGGTATGGTATCAAGGTGATAGTAGCCTCATAGGATGAGTTTAGGGGCTTTGCTTCCTCTGCAATTTTCTGGAAAAGTTTGAGCAGAATAGGTGTTAGTTCTTCTCTAAATGACTATCTCTATCCAATCAGATGTTGAGTTTTTCTATGACTGGATTATAGTTTTATTAAGAACTAGTTTATTTCTGATTCATCCCTGTTCACATGTGGGTTAACAAGGCCATAGATTGGGGAAATCCAATTCTTCACTCAGAAATTTTTAATAGGTCGTTTTGTACTTTTATTTTTCATAGCTTAAAATCTCACAGGGGGATTTTTTTAAGAATTACTTTTTTAAGGCTTAAGTGACTTAAATTTTCTAATTTAATATAAAATGTGATGATAAAATGACATATCTGTTCAACGTTTATTTTTAAAAATTTTATTGGAGTATAGTTTATAATGTTGTGTTAGT
The DNA here is from genome assembly GCF_019320065.1 of Cervus canadensis. Classification (NCBI taxonomy): domain Eukaryota; kingdom Metazoa; phylum Chordata; class Mammalia; order Artiodactyla; family Cervidae; genus Cervus; species Cervus canadensis. The sequence goes on along the minus strand of NC_057397.1, from coordinate 70,934,623 downwards.
TTCAAGGGTACAACAAAGTGAATCAGCTATGCATATACATATATCCACTCTCTTTTAGGTTATTTTTCCATATAGGTCATTACAGAGTATTGAGTAGATTGTTCCCTGTACCATACAGAAGGTACTTATTAGTTGTCTATTTTACATATAGAAGTGTGATGATGTCAATCCCAGTCTCCCAGTTTATCCCCTCTTCTGCCTCTGGCAATCAGGATTTGTTTTCTCCCTCTATGACTCTATTTTTTTTAATAAATTCATTTGTGCCATTTTTTTTTAAGATTCCATGCATAAGCAATAACATTTCTTTGTCTTTCTCTGTCTGACTTAGTGAACTCAGTATGACCGTTTGTAGATCCATCCATGTTGCAATTCCCAAATTGGGAATTTACTTATAAAGCTAAACATCCTCTAACAAAATGGTTCAGTTCAGTTCAGTTCAGTTGCTCAGTCGTGTCCGCTCTTTGTGACCCCATAAATCACAACAGACCCGTCCTCCCTGTCCATCACCAACTTCTGGAGTCTATCAAAACCCGTGTCCATCGAGTCGGTGATGCCATCCAGCCATCTTATCCTCTGTCATTCCCTTCTCCTCCTGCCCCCAATCCTTCCCAGCATTAGGGTTTTCTCCAATGAGTCAGCTCTTCGCATGAGGTGGCCAAAGTATTTCAAATAGGAAAAGGAGTACATCAAGGCTGTATATTGTCACCCTGCTTATTTAACTTATATGCAGAGTACATCATTAGAAATGCTGGGCTGGAAGAAGCACAAGCTGGAATCAAGATTGCCAGGAGAAATATCAATAACCTCAGATATGCAGACACCACCACCCTGATGGCAGAAAGTGAAGAGGAACTAAAAAGTCTCTTGAAAGTGAAGGAGGTGAGTGAAAAAGTTAACTTAAAGCTCAACATTCAGCAAACTAAGATCATGGCATCTGGTCCCATCACTTCATGGCAAATAGATGGGGAAAACAGTGGAAACAGTGTCAGACTTTATTTTTGGGGGCTCCAAAATCACTGCAGATGGTGATTGAAGCTATGAAATTAAAAGACACTTACTCCTTGGAAGGAAAGTTATGACCAACCTAGACAGCATATTAAAAAGCAGAGACATTACTTTGCCAACAAAGGTCCGTCTAGTCAAGGCTATGATTTTTCCAGTGGTCGTGTATGGATGTGAGAGTTGGACGGTGAAGAAAGCTGAGTGCCAAAGAATTGATGCTTTTGAACTGTGGTGTTGGAGAAGACTCTTGAGAGTCCCTTGGACATGTTATGTCCTCTTAAATAATGATTACATCCTTTTAACATAACATGTTGCTACAAATGGCATTGTTTTGTTCTCCTTCATGGCTGAGTAATATTCCATTCTATATATGTACCACATTTATTCATCCATTCCTATGTCAATGGACATTTAGGTTGGACATTTAGGTTGCTTCTAAATGTCTTGGTTATTGTAAATAGCACTGCAATGAACATTATGATGCATGCATTTTTTTCAAATTAGAGCTTTCTCCAGATATATGCCCAGGAGTCTGATTGCTAGGTGAAATGGTAATTCTATATTGAGTTTTTTAAGGAACCTCTTTATTGTCCTCACAGTGGTTGTACCCATTTACATTCCCAGCAACAGTGTAGGATGGTTTCCTTTTTTCCACAACTTTTCCATCATTCATTGCTTGTAGATTGTTGATGAATGCCATTCTGAGTGGTGTGAGCTGACACCTCATCTTAGTTTTGATTTGCATTTCGCTAATTAGTGCTGTTGAGTACATTTTCAGGTGCTTTTTAGCCATCTGTATGTCTTCTTTGGACAAATGTCTAGTTCTATCATCTGCTTATTTTTTTTTATTGATTTGTTTGCTTTTTTAATATTGAGCTGCATTAGCTGTTGTATATTTTGGAGATTAATTCATTGTTAGTTGCTTTGTTTGCAAATATAATTTTCAATTCTGTGTGATGTCTTTTCATTTTGTTTCTAGTTCTCTTTGCTGTGCAAAAGCTTTTAAGCTTAATTAGATCCTATTTGTTTATTTTTGTTTTTATTTTCATTACTCTGGGAGGTGGATCCAAAAAGATACTGCTGCAATTCATGTCAGCAAGGCATAAATCTATCTGTGCTTTCCTCTAAGATGTTCATACTACCCAGTCTTAACATTTAGGTCTTTAGTCCATTTCAAGTTTATTTTTTTGCAAAGTTTTAGGGAATGTTGTAACTTCATTCTTTAACCTGTAATTGTCCATTTTTCCTAACATCATTAATTGAGAGACTGCTCTTCTCCATTATATATTCTTGCCTCCCCCGTCATAGATTAGTTGACCATAGGTGCTTGCGTTATCTCTGGACTTGCTCTCCTGTTTCATTGATCAAGTGTCAATTTTTGTGCCAGTAGTAATTATTTTCATTACTGTAGCTTTGTAGTATTGTCCGAAGTAAGGGAGCCTGATTCCTCCAGCTCCATTTTGTTTGCTCAAGATTGCTTTGGCTGTTGTTGGTCAGTCACTCAGTCATGTCTGACTCTTTGCGACCCCATGGACTGCAGCACGCCAGGCTTCCTGTCCTTCACCATCTCCCTGAGTTTGCTCAAACTCATGTCCATTGAGTGGGTGATGCCATCCAACCATCTCATCCTCTGTCTTCCCCTTCTCCTCTTGCCCTCAATCTTTCCCAGCATCAAGATCTTTTCAAATGAGTCAGCCCTTCACATCAGGAGGTCGAAGTATTGGAGTTTCAGCTTCAGCATCAGTCCTTCCAATGAACACCCAGGACTAATCTCCTTTAGGATGGACTGGTTGGATCTCCTTGCAGTCCAAGGGACTCTCAAGAGTCTTCTCCAACACCACAATTCAAAAGCATCAATTCTTCGGCGCTCAGCTTTCTTTATAGCCCAACTCTCACATCCATACATGCCCAGTGGAAAAACCATAGCCTTGATTAGATGGAGCTTTGTTGGCAAAGTAATGTCTCTGATTTTTAATATGCTGTTTAGGTTGGTCATAGCTTTTCTTCCAAGGAACAAGTGTCTTTTAATTTCATGGTTGCAGTCACCATCTGCAGTGATTTTGGAGTCCACGAAAATAATGTCTGCCACTATTTTCATTGTTTCCCTGTCTATTTGTCATGAAGTGATGGGACCAGATACCATGATCTTAGTTTTTTGAGTGCTGAGTTTTAAGCCAGGTTTTTCACTTTACTCTTTCACCTTCATCAAGAGGCTCTTTAGTTCCTCTTTGCTCTCTGCCATAAGGGTGGTGTCATCTGCAAATCTGAGGTTATTGATATTTCTCCCAGCAATCTTAATTCCAGCTTGGGCTTCATCCAACCCAGCATTTCACATGATGTACTCTTCGTGTATGTTAAATAAGCAAGGTGACAGTATATAGCCTTGACATACACCTTTTCCACTTTGGAACAAGTCCATTGTTCCTGTCCGGTTCTAACTGTTGCTTCTTGACCTGCATACAGATTTCTCAGGAGGAAGGTAAGGTGGTTTGGTGTTCTCATCTCTTTAAGAATTTTCCACAGCTTATCATGATCCACACAAAGTCTTTAGTGTCGTCAATGAAGCAAAAGTAAATGTTTTTCTAGAATTCTCTTGCTTTTTCTATGATCTAACAGATGTTTGCAATTTGATCTCTGGTTCCTCTGTCTTTTCTGAAAGCAGATTTAACATCTGGAAGTTCTTGGTTCACGTAATGTTGGTGCCTGGCTTGGAGAATTTTGAGCATTACTTTGCTAGCATGTGAAATGAATGTAATTGTGTGGTAGTCGGAATGTTTTTTTGGTACTGCCCTTCTTTGCTTTGGCTAATCAGAGTCTTTTGTGTTTCCATACAAATTGTATATTTTTTTCTTTCTGTTTAGCATTTTTAATATTTAATTATCTTTGAATTCTTAAGGTAAGAAGCTACTATGACACTTCCACTATGACAGTGGAAGACTTGGAATTATATATTAATCAATATTAATTTAATCAATTTAATAGTAATTAGTTATATTTCTTTAGTTATCTGTCTAAAGAATCTTTTACTTTTGAATTTTCTACTATAGATTTATTTCGTTTCTTTATCAGTTATAGTATTAGAGTTCACCACTTAGCAACATAAGTTCAGTAACTCTCTGAGTATTTTTATGCTTTGTGATATATTATATACAACAATAAAAATAATATCTAATATTTAATATTAACACATGTACACTATTTGTGGTGTTCTTCTGAATACTTTCCCTATATTAACTCATTTAATTATATTTATAACTCTATGATATCAACACTTTATTATTTTTGTTTTGCAGAGAACAAAACTTGAGTTCAGAGAGATTGATTGCCCAAAGTCACATGAGTACACCTGGTTCATATGCTTTTCACACATAGTCCATAAAATTAATATGCTGTGTTTTTAACCATGGTATTTTACTGGAAAGAAGTTCTCTGTACTCTAAAAACTTGATACAATTTGACACCCAATTCCCTAACTTGTACTTAAAATTTTGATAAAAACTGCCAACCTTTTACCTTCAGTTTGTATCATCAGAAAAGACAGAATTTGAATGTGGAAATATTTGAAGAGAGAAATGAGACTTCAAAAAGCAAACCAAGATACCACAACACATCTTTTAAAATGGCCAAAATCCAAATCACTTATGATACTAAATGTTTTTGAGGATATGGAGCCACAGAAACTCTCATTTACTGTTGGTGAGAATGCAAGGTATTAGAGTCACCTTGGATGACAGTTGGGAATTTTCTTATAAAACTAAACATCCTCTTAATGTAATGATTCAGCCATCACACTCTTTGGTATTAACCTAAATGTGTTAAAAATTTGTGTCCATACAAAAATTTGCACACAGGTGTTTAGGTAAGCTTAATTCATACTCTAAATTTGGAGGCAACCAAGATGCCCTTCAGTAGGTGAATGCAATATATTTGGATAATATTATATTATTCAGTGATAAAAAGATATGAAATGTCAAGTCATGAAAAGACAAGGAGGAATCTTAAATCCATATTACTAAATCAAAGAAGATAATTTGAAAACGCTACATACTGTATAATTCAACTATATGACATTTTGGAAAAGGCAAAACTATAGAAGTAATAAAAGATCAATGGTTCCCAGAAGTTAAGCATGAGAGGGGGATGAATAGGCAGAGCATAAAGGATTTTCAGGACAATGAAACTATTCCATGTGATACTATATAACGATGATGCATATCATTACACTTTTGTCAAAACCCTTAGAGTGTGCAACACCAAAGCGGACCCGTAATACAAACTGTGAATTTGGGTAATAAGGATGTTTCCCTGTCTGTTCATCAGTTGTACCAAACGTGCCGCTGTGGTGGGAGGGTGTCGATGTGGTGGAGATCGTGTGTGTGTGGTGTCTGGGGATACATAGTAAGTTTCAGGTACTGTTTTCTGTGAATATAAAAATGCTGTAAAAAATTAAGTTTACTACTAAACTGAGGGAAGTGAGCGATTTTTTTTTATCTTTGTATTAAATGTAAAATGTCAATAAAGTATAGAAGGCTAACAATTTTCCTGAAAAATTATGGACAGCAGAGTCATTAATATTTGAAAATATTACCAATGAATATAAGAATTCCCTGATAAAAATTTCTACTATTATTATAAGCAGAAAAGCATAGACCTTTTAAACCCTAGATATTTACCTAACTATGACATTTATTCTTTAATGTAGTGTTCTGATTACCAGTGGTAGTTTTAATTGTAGTGTCAATAAAAATACAGAGACACCACCTGGAACCTCAGTTAATTTCTGCCAAAAAACTGTCTTTAATTTTATAAACTAATGATTTAGGAGGATGGACGTTAATTCTTATATGAAACAACACAGTTGGTGGAGTAGCAGGCCATTCAATTTGTCCTTGGCAAGACAAGGCAGGTTTCATAATCTTAAAAGTCATTTGCATGTACTCAATGAGCGTCAAATTGCTTTAAATGGGCTGTCCTGTTATAATATAGATATATTAGCTTTCAGCTGTGTCCTCTATTTCCACATAGTTCAAACTATCTTTGAAGAAATGTTCTTTTTCAGTAAAACTAAGTCTACACTAATGCTAATTATTCATTCTTATATAATGTACTTTCTTTTGATAAAATTCTAGAAACTGAATAGCCTCATCTGTTATTTTAATATCTACAAGTCTGCCTGTGTAAACACATAATAAAACATTAATATAACTTACACCTAAAGTCATAAAGAAGAAAGATAATTACCAAAACAAGTATAAACTCTATCTGTCTCTATGTGAGTGATTGCCTTCACATAGCCAGAAAATATAATATGTACAGTTAAATATACAGAAAAGTTAGCCTGAGATAATATTTAGGCAGCATTGGGAATTTTATTCCTAATATAAATAAGTATTCTTGCATGGATATGTTTCATATATGAGCTAAATAATTTTCAACTATTTTACTCAATCTAGAATTCCTTTTATCATTTAAAGTATACTAAAACTCTTTATATCTTCTGTATTTGACTTTTGGCCAAAACATGAATCTCTGATATAGAAGAAAAAGGTTTGATTTGAAACCAGACTAGATTTTGAATTCTATCTCTATTATTTACTATTGGAATGATCCCAGACAAGTTGATTTCTATGTACCTCTGTTTCCTCTTCTTGAAAAAAGAATTGTGATACCTCATTCATTGTTATTCACACTTCCCAGGTGGCACAATTGATAAAGAATCTGTTGGTCAATGCAGGAGACATAAGAGACGGGAATTTGATTCCTGGGTCAGGAAGATCTCCTGGAGGAGGGCATGGCAACCCGCTCTGGTATTCTTGCCTGGAGAATCCCATGGACAGAAGAGCCTGGCAGGCTACAGTCCATGGGGTCGCAAAGAGTCCCATGATTGGAGCGACTTAACACACACACACACACATTCATTGTTAGATAAAAAGATGAATGTAAATGTATACAAAGTCCTTATCACCAGTCCCAGCACACTGGGAGTATCATGATGAATAATAATACTACCTTAGTTAATAGTAATATGATCCCTAAAAACAGTTATATTTGTAGAAATATGGTTATGCTTTTATGTAATAGCATTGCAATTTATGCTGTAAAATATTCACTTTTTGAGACAAACAAAATGAGTTTCTTTTTGGCAATAATTAATTTAAGAAACAAAGTAATTCACTGACATATCATAATGGCTCGGTAAGAGTTTTGCCTATTAAGCTTTATGTGTTTTTGATGTAACTCTTTACCCACTGACTTCTCATATTAGCCAAATAGCTGACTCCAGATGAAAATGTCATCTCTCTTCAGAACGTATTACATTGCAAGTGAGAACGTGGAAGTGACCCAACACTAATTTTGTCAAGATAACCTCTTTAGTAAAATCTTATATCTCATTTCCTAAAGGTATGTTATAAAACAGCATGCCTTCTTTGGTTGAGTGCAAGATAAAAAGGTTCTACTTTCAAAAACTATTATAAAAATATGGCTATCTCTCCCACTCACCCACATGTACATTTGTGTACATACACACTATACACATTTGGCAAATTAAAAAATCACACCTATAATTGACAACAGTGGGAAAAAAGTTTCATTTTAAAGAGATTCTTCCTCCTATGTCTCAAAAATAATGCATTACAAGGCATCAGATTTTCTGGTTTTCACAATTTAGTCTGTGAAGTGAAATTGAAAGTCGTCCAATTGTGTCAAACTCTTCGCAACCCCATGGACTATATAGTCCATGGAATTCTCTAGGCCAGAATCCGGGAGTGGGTAGCCTTTCCCCTCTCCAGGGGATCTTCCCAACCCTGGTCTCTTGTGTTGCAGGAGGATCCTTTATCAGCTGATCCACCAAGGAGGAGGAAGCTATAAAGGAAAACTATTATGCCTCTATCGGTATACCAATTCAGTAGTTGTGATTTCAACCTTAGTCTGTTTCCTGTGTAATCAAAATGAAGAATTTTGTTTTTCAGAAAATATCTCTCCATTGAAAATATATTTACTGATTTCTTGTGTTTTTGATAACAATTTCATAACACATCAATACTAATTAACAATAAACTTTAGATAAAAATCTAACCTTCTAGGAAAAAAACACCAGTTCACTTTATCTTCATTAAAAAACTCAGGAGTCTTTGGGTATGATTTAGGGCCTATTTGCTGCATTAATCATAAGACACAGAGTTAGCTCCTTCTATCTTGGGTTCCACAATCTCAAAATGTGGCTTCCATGTCAAGTGACTGTTTGAGAGGCTACCCTCAACTTGGAAGAAGGAAGTTAGAGAGGTGATCCTTCCCCTTAGGGGAACAATCTAGAAGTTGCATTATCATTTTCATTATAAACATTAGCCTGAATGTGGTTATATAGGCTCATTTAACTTCTAGGGATGCTAGGGACTATAGTGTTTGGTTAGTTTTGGCATACTCAGATTAAAATGGAAGGAAACAGAGAGGGGAAGAGCAAAGAAGAGTAGTCCAATTATTAAAGGAAAGGGTAATAGATATTTGGTTGAAGTCTCTGCCATGTGGGTTGAAGTCTTTGCATATTACCATATTTCATTATATCCAAGATGCCAACAATTATAAAATGTACATTTAATTTATGTAGCATGACACAACTAAAAATAAAAATACTGTTAAGTGAGCCATGACACAGTGACTGTCTTCCTATTTATTGTTATTTAGTCGCTCAGTTGTGTCCGACTCCTTGTGACTCCATGGACTGTAGCCTGCCTGGCTTCTCTGTCCATGGGATTCTCCAGGCAAGAATACTGGGGTGGATTGCCATTTCCTTCTTCAGGTTATCCCTTTGTATTTTATTGTATATCTTTTAAAAATATTATTTTAAACTTACTTAGATATACATACAATTTAGCTTCGACTGAGTCGTCAATACACATTTTTCCTAGACAACATTGTCCTTTGTAGTAACAAAAGCGTTGATGTAGCACTATCACCTCTATGATTTCTTCTAAGACACTAATGTCCATTTTGTAAATTTTGAGGCTAACAATTTATAAGTTTTTTATAAAGTCTCAATCAAAGGTTTTCAATAAACAGCCAGGACTCATATTTCTTCTTCAAATGACTTGTTGACTGAAATGTTGACAGTTATAATCTTTTTCTATTTATGACACTGGGAACAGCATCTAAATCTGTGCTATATTAAAAAAAAAAACCAAGAAGTGCCTGGCCAACAGGAAGTGTCTCAGTAAAAGATGCATCCTGATTTTGAAGATAATAGAATGTGAAAAAATGCATTGTAGAATCAATAAAGTATTTCAATTTAGAGATGCAGGATTATAGACCATTTGAGAAAATGACTCTGAAATGACCGGAAGTCATAAATTCTGTTTTGCCTAGTGTTGGTTTTATGACCTTGAGAAACATACTTACAAATTAGTGTGTCCAGTTTCCTATCTGTAAAATGGAAACAATTGTAATGTATAATACTTATAATTATTGGGAAGGAATGTGATAATATAAGTAAAGGACTTGAAACGATGCTTGGCATGTATAAATGTTACACAAACATTGGCTATTTCTATTACTATTTCTTGAATACTCTGGAATTGGGAAATCCCTTGTTCCTGATCTATTTGGTTTTTTTAATTCTTATATTAATATTGAAATTAAATAGTTTCCCAGACAGTTACTCATTTTATATACATTTCCAAACATAGCATTATGCAGTTATTCAGGATATCTTTTAGGCTTTTGATAATTGTTTTTCTCTGAATTAATATCCATTCATCCATTCTCCTTTTTATTTCTGTTTTATTTTATTCTTTCCTTGATCAGCTTTGCTGAAGATGCAAAATCTTATTAACATTTTCAAAAACTATTTTCCAATTTTCTTAGCTGTTTGTTTTTTCTTGCATGGCTATTGTTCTTGATTTCACTAGTTTCTTCTTTATGCTTATCTTGATATGTTGTTTCTCATGTGTTTTTTTTTTTAATTTTAAATGTTTGCTAGCTTGCCTTATGCTTTTAAATAAGGGTATATATTTTTAGTTTCTAAGCAGAAAGAAATTTTAGTTTTTTTCTCAGTTTAGTATTTTACTACATTGTCTTGAAAGAACATAGGCCATAAGATGATTATATTTGGATATTATTAAGGACTCCTTTGTAGTTTAGTTTGATTTTTTTTAATGTTCCATATTTTCCTGCAGAGAAGTGATTTTGCATTTATTATAAGTAAACTCCTATGTATTTGTTCCAACTTATCAATTGCATTTAAATATTTTATCTTGATGGTCATTGTAATAACAAATGTTATTGATAGGTTTATATTGATAGAAGCACTAGAAATAAGCAATTCCTGGGTATACTAACAACATTTGCTTATCTATGGGTTTGAAAATGAGTTGAATATAGTTAGGACACTTGACACAGAGATCTGTTACTGAATGTCTGTGTGTGCGCCTGGTCAGCTGTGTCCGACTCTTCGAGGTCCCAGAGCCTGTAGCCCACCAGTCTTCTCTGCCCATGGAGTTTTCCAGGTAAGAATACTGGAGCAGGCTGCCATTTCCTAGTCCATGGAATCTTACCGACCCAGAAATTGAACCTGCATGACTTAGGTGTCCTGCATTGGCAGGCGGATGCTTTATCACTAAGCCACCTGGGAAGCACAAGAATATATGGGCTTGCCTACCTGCTAAGTTGCTTCAGTCACGTCTGACTCTTTGTCACCCCATGGACTGTAGCCTGCCAGGCTCCTCTGTCCATGGGATTCTCCAGGCAGGAATACTGGAGTGGGTTGGCTTACCAGATCAACACTGGGGAGTTACTGAAGATAATATCTAACAGAGAGTATCACACCAGTCTTTGTGGAAACCTAACAGTACCCTTAAGTTTTTTCCTTGTTTTTTTTTTTTTTTTGGTATACATGAGCCTAGGCCTTTTGCAATAGACTGGCATGGGTGTATGCTTGAGACCAGCTCACCTTTATCTTATTTACCTTATCAACCACAGAGTTACTCAATATAAAAATGATTATATTTTTCTAGTTCATTAATCCTGTTTCTTCTGGTTTTACTATTCAGATATCTGTATATTTGCTGTGCATTCTTGTTTCCCAAAGTGGATATTTGATTGGAGCAAAGAATATTTTAAGTGTCAGCTACTGCTTCTTTTGCAAGTTTGGTGTATGTGGGAATGCTCCTTACCATCAGCTTATCCATCTCCATTTGCCAAGTAAGCTTCCCCCTGACAGTGTTATGGACTGAACTGTGTTCCTCATAAATTCATATATTGAAGCCTTAAACTCCAATTTGATAGCATTTGGAGATGGAATGTTTGGGAGATGATTAGGATGAGGTAATGAGGGGTGAGGTCCTCATGATAAAGTTAACGTCCTTTTAAAAAGATACTAGAGAGTTCACTCTCTGTCTACCCATGCAGACCGAGGGAAGGCAGATGGCCTGTGGGAGGACATCTGTAACCCAAGGAGAGACCCTCAACACATAGAAATCCTCCTGGCCCCTCAATCTTGAGCTTCCAGTCTTCAGAACCGTGAGAAATAAATTCCTGTTGTTTAAGTTACCCAGTCTGTGATATTTTGTTATAGCAACCAGAGCTGATTGAGACACATTCCCCTTTTCAAGATGTGCTCCCCTTGGGGAAGGGTGATGAAGAAGGTGAGAAAGAACAAATTAATTAGGATTCAACAGCTCCATAAAGTTTCCCTGCTGTCTCCTCTCAGTAAGGCGACAACAGAGAAGCTCCTCTGCTCTTTCCCCCTGCAAGTGGCCACTCAGCAAACAGGCGTGTGCCGAGGAATGGTGGGAAGAAGGGACAAAATAGAGAAACTCTCTGCTTGACAGCTATCTTTTTAGTTTTTAACAAACTTTTGTTTTTGAATAAATTTAGGTTTATAGAAAATTTGCATAAGTAATATATACATAGAATGTTCCTAATATCCTTCATTCACCCTTCATCCCTAATGTTAACATCTTATAATACCATAAATGAAGCGAAAGTGAAGTCACTCAGTCGTGTCCGACTCTTTGCGACCCCATGGACTGTAGCCTACCAGGATCCTCAGTCCATTGGCTTTTCCAGGCAAGAATACTGATGTGGGTTGCCATTTCCTTCTCCATAGTATATGTCAAAACTAAGAGATTAAAATTTGTAAATTAGGATGACCTAAGCCCCAGTATTACTTGAATTTTTCACTCAGGTCTCTTCAGTTCCAAGATTTGACTCAGGATGCTACATTGAAATTAGATGTGACCCCTTTTTTAGTTAAAAAAAAAAAAACCACCTGTTTGCAGTATATGGTTTGAGAGGCCAAACCCTTACTGCCAATCTTTTCTATATTTTCCCATTCAATTTTTTTTAAAAAAGCATACATATTAGTCGCAGCACTCCCAATTAGTGGTCCTATGTGCCTGAGTGTACTATTACTCTGCTTCATGTTCTTTCTATTTTAACACTATTATCTCTTTCCAGGGCTAGCATAAAGTAATTTCTGTTTCTTTGAAAACTTCCTGAATCTACCCACATCCACCCCAACAGAACTAATTGCTCATTTCACTGAGCTATATTATACTTCTGCTATATCCTATCACTGAATTCAGAGTCTGAGTTGTAACTAAAGTGATTCTAATGTGCCACTCTCTTCTGTAAGATTAATCTTTCTCAACCACTCTGCTGTGCCTCAGCATATATAGCTCCCACCAGTAACAGTGGCTTGGCACTGCAATGATTCTCAATAGAAGACTTATGTAAATTTTCCTCCAACAGCGCATTCTCCCATGTCCTTAAACTCTGCAATGAAATTTATATTGGGCTTCCCTGATAGAATAGTTGGTAAAGAATCCACCTGCAATGCAGGAGACCCCAGTTTGATTCCTGGGTCAGGAAGATCCACTGGAGAAGGGATAAGACCACCCTCTCCAGTATTCTTGGGCTTCCCTGGTGGCTTAGCTGATAAAGAATCTGCCCTCAAAGCGGGAAACCTGGATTTGATCCCTGGGTTGGGAAGATCTCCTGGAGACGGGAAAGGGGATTACATTCTCCTCTATAAGGTTGATCTTTCTCAACCATTCTTCTGTGCCTCAGCATATATAGATTCCCATCAGTAATAGTGACTTGCAGTGATTCTCAATAGAAGATTTATGTAAATTTTACTACAACAATGCATTCTCCCATGTTCTTAAACTCTGCAATGAAATTTTTATTTATAAATATATACATATGTATGTATGTATATATATATTTATATAATATGTACATATACAAAGGCAAATACTGTGACAAGAAATATTTTAGCCTCTGTGCTTTGCATTGGGAAATACTTTTCTCAAAGGAATTAAAGCTTTATAGGATCAAAAAATATTCATGTAAGTCAATAAAAATCAAAGTGGGTTCTCTTAGTGTAATGTCTAAAAGTTTTAACGATGTGTTCCAAGCTCTGTCCTTTTCTACCTTTACTAGAGAATGTGTTAAATACCCTGAGCCTCAACTTCTTAATCTATAAAATCTAGAAAATAATAATAACATGTACTTTACAGGGTTGTTTTAAGGACTGCATAACTTAATATATGTAGTCTCTTGGCATACGGTAAGTGTTGTATGAATGTTATTATGGTAAGCACAAAGACAGTTTAAAAGGACCATGTTTCAGGCAAAACTAGCCAATGGTATCAGAATTCAGGGTACAGGTTATTCCTGAGAGTGGATGTTATGGCTGAGTAATGTATAAGAGAAAATGTTTGGGGACTAGACATATTCTGGTTTTTGATCCAAGTGCTGGTTATGTGGGTTTCTTCGATTTAAAAAAAAATTACCAAACTGTGTAATTATGATTTGAACATTTTCCATATGTATGCTGTACTTCAATAAAAATGCTAATTAAAAAAAAAAAGGTTCCTGACACTCCCACCATCAACTGCTCCATGCCTTACACATAATATTTACTGTAGTCAATTAACACTTTTGCATGGCACTGCTTACCAGTCTTCAAGCTTTCTAAATTATCTTTTATTTAAAAACAGATTGTCTTATGATTCATTTTGTCAGACTCTGCCTCTTGAAATTTTCTTCTTCAAATCTCTCTAAAAACTAACTTGACAGTATCTTTCATTTTCAAATATGAACAAAGTTGTTATAAAACATTTGTATGTCCACTAAGGTACTGTTTTTTAAAATCAGGGACTTTGATGAATAGAATCCTAACATAATTTAAGATATAGTTATCAATGGGAGGATAAACTAAGGGAAGTAGTTATAGCCTTATGCTTTTTTAATGAAACCATATTTCTTGATGCTTTAAGTCCAAAATATTTTAAAATAAAAATATGTAAACCATTTTATGTTATACTCAGTTGAATTCATGTTGAAATAAACCTCAAATTTCCCTTCTTTAAAGTTTTAATTCAAAAAATTAACTTGTATGCCAAATCAAGCAAAATCCACCTAAAACTGTACTGATACTGTGCTACTTAAACTTGCACACAAGTAAACATCATTTGCCTATCTTTAGCCTTACACTTCAGAAAGAAAACGATTAACACACTCAAGAATCTGATTCTTCACGACTGTAGTCAGCAAGCAGATGACTGTAGTGAACGAGGCCTCCTGCCTTCTTGCTCCCTTTAATCCGCATCAGTACTTGCTGCACACAGACACACTCAAAAGAACAAGAGACAATTATCACATTTCAATTCCATATCCCTCCTCCTTTTTGCATATAGATCTACACATATAAAAGGGTCTGCAAGCCCACATGCCATATGTTAAGTAAGCTTGCCTTGCAGAAACTTGTGTGGAGTGCTTGGTGGAATTTGTAGATGTGCATTTATTTAAGCTTCGCAGGGTTTTTTGGTTCTACAAAGCTCCGTGAGATTGCCATCACATTACAATCACAGCAAGAATGTAACTGACTACCTGCTTTAGACAAAACTTGGACCTCAAATTCATCTTCAATCTTTTCTAATATTTCGAGATCCATGGCAGATATCTCTGTGTTTCTAACGCCAATCTGTGGGCTTCTTATCTATGTCTCCGAGCAGTTCCATCCTCAGGCGCAAGCAGGAATTTATTCTGGTATAGCAATACTGTCCTCCCATCATCCAGCCGGTTCACATCCTCTGCACCATCTGTTTGTGATATATCTTCACTACAGCTCTTGCTACCAGGAGAAAAGTATTTAACTGGAGTTATTTCTTTCTTTGATAAGCACATTATTTCAACTTTAAGAAACCTTGGCATTATTGTTTAGTTGTTATATGCTTGAGGGTATTATTTATCCTCGAGGGTATTATTTATCCTCAAGGGTATTATTTTAAATAAAAAAGCTTCAGTGTTAATGTGGTAAAACAAGAATCGTCTACCCTTTCTGTTTTATGAATGTGCTGTTTTCAACAGTAAGCATTAATACTAAGAGTTTTTATTAATATTTGTTCTCTTGTCCAACAGTTCAATAACTGTACATAGTCCTTCAAATAGTTGGTGCTCTAACTATTCAGCTCCAAAAGAATGAGGAAACTGGATGTGAATCAGTAAATATTGATAAAGTAGTAAGGATAACATGAATAAATATCATGTTATATTTTCCCTATTGTAAAAATTTAAGTAAAATTTCTTTCATTTAACAGTGTTTAGATTATCCTATAATTCACTTGAGTTAATAGACTACCAAATAACAATAAGTTATTTCAATTTTTAGAGAAAACTCCCATTTTATTGTGCCTCATCATAAATTCTATCCAATCTAACTTTTGTTTTTCCCACTCAGAGAAGAGTGGTAAGAATTCTCATTAACAGATAATTCCCATGACTTCCTTTTAATTTTCTACACACACACACACACACACACACTTAAAATGCTGATTCTTAGCTTAAATTTATGATGATTTATATAATTATGATGATTATTATGATTATATCAATTTTGATGATTTATATAATTACTGGCCACCTTATGCAAAGAATTGATTCATTGGAAAATACCCTGAATGCTGGGAAAGATTGAAGGCAGGAGGAGAAAGGGACGGCAGAGGATGAGATGGTTGGACGGCATCAACGATTCAATGGACATGAGTTTAAGCACGCTCTGGCAGGTGATGATGGACAGGGAAGCCTGAAGTGCTGCAGTCCATGGGGTCGCAAAGAGCCGGACATGACTGAGTGACTGACCTGAACTGATATAATTAAGAGCCTTGATCATAGGCATAAGTTAGCGCTTTATGCTAGTAATTGTCTAACCACAGCTTTTGGGCTAGAAGAGGGGTGCAGGAAACCTCTGAATCAAGGCATATTTGAGTTTCCACGGAGTAAACATTACCACCATGGCTGAAACTAACATCACTGAACATGCGTTTCGGATGTCATCATGTAAGACAGTATTCTAGGGCAGAAAGCGTGAGAAGGATGAAGTGCACTTCTGGAGGGACAAACGAAAGACACCTAGCCCACCATACAGAGCATTGAATTCAATAGCAGTGGAAGATAAGGTATTTTGTAATCAAAATTTTTGTATATTTAGGGTTAGCGTTTTAAGGGATTTCCTGGGTGCTCAGATGGTAAAGTGTCTGCCCGCAGTGCGGGAGACCTGGGTTCTATCCCTGGGTCGGGCAGATCGCCTGGAGAAGAAAATGGCAACCCAATCCAGTACTGTTGCCTAGAAAATTCCATGGATGGAGGAGCTTGGTGGGCTATAGTCCATGGGGTCACAAAGAGTCGGACATGACTGAGTGAGCATTCGTGTTCAACCACTATGCTCCACATATACTTGTCTTTTCTCTGTTTTGTATGCATGCCAAGATTTTTTCTGCAGAGTCACTGAACAAAAAGGAATTCAAAATATAATTTTATCATTTTAATAGTGCATTTGACAAATGTAATTAGAAGTTGAAATATTTAAATTAATACTTTCTTACAGTTATATTTTAAAATTAATTAGTAAAATCCGTAGTAAAAGACTGTATATTATGACTGTATATTGTATATAGTATAAGGCTGTATAATGTCACCCTGCTTATTTAACTTATATGCAGAGTACATCACGCAAAATGCTGGGCTGGATGAAGCACAAGCTGGAATCAAGATTCCCGGGAGAAATATCAATAACCTCAGATATACAGGTGACACCACACTTATGGCAGAAAGCAAAGAGCTCTAGATGAAAGTGAAAGAGGAGAGAGAAAAAACTGGCTTAAAACTCAACATTCAAAAAATAAAATCATGGCATACGGTCACATCACTTCATGGCAAGTGGATGGGAAAACAATGGAAACAGTGACAGATTTTATTTTCTTGGGCTCCAAAATCACTGCAGATGGTGACTGCAGCCATGAAACTAAAAGACTCTTGCTCCTTGGAAGAAAAGCTATGACAAACCTAGACAGCATATTAAAGAGCAGAGACATTACTTTGCCTACAAACGTCTATATAATGAAAGCTATGATTTTTCCAGTAGTCATGTATGGATTTGAGAGTTAAACCATAAAGAAAGCTGAGTGCTGAAGAATTGATGCTTTTGAACTGTGGTGTTGGAAAAGACTCTTGAGAGTCCCTTGGTCTGCAATTAGAACAAACCAGTCAATCCTAAAGGAAATCAGTCCTGAATATTCATTGGTAGGACTGATGCTGAAGCTGAAACTCCAATACTTTGGCCACCTGATGCAAAGAAGTGACTCATTTGAAAAGACCCTGATGCTGGGAAAGATTGAAGGCGGGAGGTGAAGGAGATGACAGAGGAAGAGATGGTTGGATGGCATCATCGACTCGATGGATGTGAGTTTGAGCAAGCTCTGGGAGTTGGTGATGGATAGGGAAGTCTGGCATGCTGCAGTCCATAAGGTCTCAAAGTGTCAGACACAGCTGAGCGACTGAATTGAACTGAGCTAATACTCTAAAACAAAATTTAATACTTCTCATTTTAAAGGTGGTGAATATTATTTTATTGGACTGAATTAATTATGTATGTGCACACATGACTGGTCGGTTACTTTTAAAATATAATATTTGTATTGGGTGTAGGAGCCAAAGATACATATATAGTAATGTAGCAAAGTATGCATTGAAATTAAAATTCATGTTAATCAAATAGAAAAAGGCTTTTTTTCTTTAGCTAATATTTAAAATTCAAATTTTTTAGTTTACAGATACAGGCAAGCTTAATTTAAAATTTTTTGTGATTTGATTCTAAATGATGAGGTGATGTGGAAGGTTCTAAACTGTCATTTGCAAACACTTTCCATAAAGCAATTTCATGGAGATATAAATACTCCATTCCCAATATGAGAATCAAAACTACATGACATTTTCTCTTCTTAATAATAGCTTTTAAAATACTAGGCATTTTGATGTGTCAATCAATATGTTTTATCAGAAGTATATAAATTTTGCTGCTGATTAAGATAATTTATTTATGAAGTAATTAATACATTTTAATATTCATTATTAGTTTATTTTTTTCAACTTAATGTTTATACCCAAGATAGAGGGAGAGATATGATCTAAAGGCAGTGTCTGACATCTTACATCTTACAGTAACTGATCTTACATTTAGGTCTTTGATACATTTTTAGTTTATTTTGCTTATGGTGTTAAAGAGTGTTTTAGTTTCATTCTTTTCTAAGAGGTTGTACAGTTTTCCCAGCATCACTTAATGAAGAGATTGTGTTTATTAAATAAATCAGATCAGTTCAGTTCAGTCTCTCAGTCGTGTCCGACTCTTTGCAACCCCATGGACTGCAGCACACGAGGCCTCCCTGTCCATCACCAACTCCCGGAGTTTGCTCAAACTCATGTCCATCAAGTCAGCGATGCCATCCAACAAGCTCATCCTCTGTTGTCCCCTCTCCTCCCACCTTTAATCTTTCCCAGCATCAGGGACTTTTCCCATGAGTCAGGTCTTCGCATCTGGTGGCCAAAGTATTGGAGCTTCAGCTTCAGCATCAGTCCTACCAATGAATATTCAGGGTGATTTCCTCTAGGATTGTCTGGTTTGAGACCCTTGCAGTTCAGGGAACTCTCAAGAGTCTTCTCCAATACCATGCTTCAAAAGCATTGATTCTTCAGTGCTCAGCTTTCTTTATGGTCCAACCATCACATCCATACATGACTACTGGAAAAAGCATAGCTTTGACCATATGGACCTTTGTTGATAAAGTAATGTCTCTGCTTTTTAATATGCTGTCTAGATTTGTCATAGCTTTTCTTCCAAGGAGCAAGTGTCTTTTAATTTCATGGCTGCAGTCACCATCTGCAGTGATTTTGGAGCCCAAGAAGATACAGTCTGTAACTGTTTACATTTTCCCCCATCTATTTGCCATTAAATAAATAAATATACAACATTTATTCTATTATATATGCTTGCCTCCTTTGTCATAGATTAATTGACCATAAGTGCATGGGTTTATTCTTGGACTTTCCGCTCTGTTCCATTGATCTATGTACCTGTTTTTGTACCAGTACCAAACTTTGATTTGCACAGGTTTTGATTACTATAGCTTTGTACTATAGCATAAAGTCAGAGAGCATTTTTTCTCCAGCTCTGTCCTTTCTAGACTGTTTTGGCTACTTGAAGTCTTTTCTGCTTCCATATAAATTTTAAATTTATTTACAGGTCCTAATTAAACTTCAAAGCTTTTGTATAGCAAAGGAACCCATGGACAAAATGACTGGACAACCTACTGAATGGGAGAAAATATTTGCACATAATATGACCAATAAGATCTTAATATCCAGTATATAAAAACAGCTCATACAACTCAACATGAAACAAATAACTTGATTTTAAAATGTACAGAAGAACTAAATAGATATTTTTTCCAAAATGCAGATGGCCAAAAAGCACATGAAAAAATGCTCATCATCTGAAATCGTCAGGTAAGTGAAAATGGTCAGGTAAGTGGAAATCAAAACTCACACATGTCACAATGACTATCATCAAAAAGAACACTGATAAAAATCTTGGCAAGGATATGGGGATAAAGGAACTCTCCTAATTTGTTGAATGGAAAGTAAATTGATGCAATCACTGTGGAAAACAGTATGGAGTTTCCTCAAAAAACTGAAAATAGAGTTGCTATGTGAGATAGCAGTTCCTCTCATGGCGATATATCCCCAAAAAACAAGCCCACTAATTCCAAAGAATGCGTGCACTCCAATGCATGTATTCATGGCAGCATTATTTGCAACTGCCAAGACACAGAAGCAATCTAAGTGTCCATTAGCAGATGAGTAAGTAAGGAAGCTGTGGTGTGTGTGTATATACATGTATCTACAATATATGTATGTAATAATATATATTAGATACATGTATACACATCTATAGTGAATTATAGTGTATATTACTATAATGTGGTATATTATATATTTTATTATTATATGTCATAGATGTACACATATAACTACACATACTTAATTATATATTATGTGTGAGAAAGATGAAAATAGCTCAGTTCTGTCCAGCTCTTTGTGACTTCAAGAACTGTAGCCTGCCAGGCTCCTCTGTTCATGGAAATTCTCCAGGCAAGAAAACTGAAGTAAGCAGCCATTCACTTCTCCAGGGGATCTTCCCAATCAGGGATCAAACCTGGGTCTCCTTTATTCCAGGAAGATTCCACCAGGGAAGCCCATATATTATATAAATTATATGTATAATATAATTCTAAAAACATAATAACAAATATTATAGTAATATAAAGCAATCATATTTCACATGATTATGTTATATAACCTATATATGATATGTTATGATTATATTATTTATCCATGACATATATCATAGATGTATGCATATAACTATACACAGATATACATATGAATATATTATATACAATGAGTTATTAAAACAATTATAATTACATTATATATCCATATATATTTATGATATATACATATCATCAGATATACATGATCATGGATATGCACATATAATTAATTATATGTTGTAGCAACTATGTATTAGTCAATCATATATCATATTATACATTCTTATTGTATATATTATATAGTTATGACCAACCTAGACAGCATATTAAAAGGCAGAGACATTACTTTGCCAACAAATGTCCATCTGGTCAAGGCTATGGTTTTTCCAGTGGTCATGTATGGATATGAGAGTTGGACTATGAAGAAAGCTGAGTGCAGAAGAATTGATGCTTTTGAACTGTGGTGTTGGAGAAGACTCTTGAGAGTCCCTTGGACTGCAAGGAGATCCCACCAGTCCATCCTAAAGGAGATCAGTCCTGGGTGTTCATTGGAAGGACTGATGCTGAAGCTGAAACTTCAATTCTTTGGCCACCTCATGCGAAGAGTTGACTCATTGGAAAAGACCCTGATGCTTGGAGGGATTGGGGGCAGGAGGAGAAGGGGACGACAGAGGATGAGATGGTTGGATGGCATCACTGACTTGATGGGCATGAGTTTGAGTAAACTCTGGGAGTTGGTGATGGACAGGGAGGCCTGGTGTGCTGCGGTTCATGGGGTCGCAAAGAGTCGGACACCACTGAGTGACTGAACTGAATTGAACTGAACTGATATAGTATTCATTTTATAATATATATACATAAAAATCAAATTTTTAATATGAATGCTAGCTCTAGTTTACTAAAATAATGATAGAATAAAGTAACAGGTATTTGTTTAGTATTTTAATTGCTAAAATATGTTGAAACCTTACTATGGATCCGCAGCAAATATTTCCAACTTTTAATCCAAAACATAAGTAAGGTTCTTAACATTTACCATACCAGTTTTGGTTTACTTATTTCTCTGTTTTGGCTTTGCTCTTTGTTTGTTGTATTGTAAAGAATGCATCACTAGAAAATAAAACAATAAAACATGCTGAATTTTGTTCAAATCAAAATTACAATCATTTATTTTTCACCTAAACAGAAAACTAGTTTAAATGATTGCTTGCTTCATCAGAGGTGTTTGGGCAGACTCTCATTTCCCTCTGTACTTTAGAGACTCAACACAAAATGCCGAGCTTATACTTCAAAGAAAACTTACATCTTGAAATAAATAAACAGAAAATAGGTTAAACATATGTTATTTTTTACTACACATATTGGACTACATTCTGTTTCCAGAATTAATTTAGTTACTAAAAAGAGAAATGAAAATGAGTGTCAAGCTTGATTATTATTTTTATCACTTAATGTATCATTTTCTGTGTTTATCTTTCTGTCATGAATCTGGTATGACGCCAGTTAGCATG
The DNA here is from genome assembly GCF_019320065.1 of Cervus canadensis. Classification (NCBI taxonomy): domain Eukaryota; kingdom Metazoa; phylum Chordata; class Mammalia; order Artiodactyla; family Cervidae; genus Cervus; species Cervus canadensis. The sequence continues at coordinate 70,912,443 of NC_057397.1, read as the reverse complement.
ATGTCCAGGAAAATCGCTGTGTATAAATTTGGAAGACCAAGGCTCTGATTTCAGCATGTCAGTGACATATGGTTTGTCTTTTCATCCCTCTGAGGCTGATTGTAGATTGAGGGGGGTAATGTCAGTGGTTATTAACATTTTAAGAAGTCACAACACTGTATTCGAGAATATGGAGAAAGTTGTAATAGTGGAGTGGTGGAACAAGTAGATACATTTTTCTTGTAAATTGAGATGAATCATCTGTATCTCTAAATAAAATAAAAATTCTTAGCCAGATGTAGATCTGACCTAATAAATCCTTGAAACACTAAATCATCACCAGTAGTGATAATAAAAATTATTTCCATACCTGGCAGTTGTTACTATGACTAAATGATTAAACATTAGGCTTAAAATGTCAAAGGTACATCTGGGATAACAAAAATTAGTAATTTTGCTGGTTTTACAAGAATGACATAAAGAACAAAAGATACATTATGTTTCCTTAGTATAATTTTTAAAAGTTTCCTTCATAATATTAATTTTTTCAGCATTTGAAACTGATAGTGAGGAAGAGCTTTCTGGAAACTAATAAAAATATTATAAAATAGATTATAGAAAATTGTTAAATACATGCTGAATATTTTCAGTTCAGTCGCTCATGTCTGACTTTGCGGCCCCATGGACTGCAGCACACGAGGCCTCCCTGTCCATCGCCAACTCCCGGAGCTTGCACAAACTCATGTCCATTGAGTCATTGATGCCATCCAACCATCTCATCCTCTGTTGACCCCTTCTCCTCCTATCTTCAGTCTTTCCCAGCATCAGGGTCTTTTCCAATGAGTCTGTTTTTAGCATCAGGTGGCCAAAGTATCAGAGTTTCAGCCTCAGCATCAGTCCTTCCAATGAATATTTAGCGATGTCTCTAGAATATGTGCATTATATATCACTAGATTACCCTTATTAAATTAATCAGTCATTTGTCCATCTAGTCAAAGGTCCATCCACTCAAAGCTATGGTTTTTCCAGTAGTCATGTACTGGTGTGAGAGTTGGACTATAAAGAAAGCTGAGCGCTGATGAATTGATGCTTTTGAACAGTGGTGTTGGAAAAGACTCTTGAGAGTCCCTTGGACTGAAAGGAGATCCAACCAATCCATCCTAAAGGAAATCAGTCCTGAATATCCATTGGAGGGACTGATGCTGAAGCTGAAATTCCAATACTTTGGCCACCAGATGCAAAGAACTGACTCATTTGAAAAGACTGTGATGCTGGGAAAGATTGAAGGTGAGAGGAGAAGGGGTCGACAGAGGATGAGATGGCTGGATGGCATCACCAACTCAATGGACATGAGTTGGAGTAAACTCTGGGAGTTGGTGATGGACAGGGAGGCCTCGTGTGCTGCAGTCCATGGGGTTGCAAAGAGTCAGACATGACTGAGAGACTGAACTGAACTGAACTAATGTACACTCTCTGAGTACACAAAGGCTAATTTATAACTTTTTTCCAACTAGAAAGCCATTTAAACCTATTTATTGGATGTTTGCTATTTATGCAAAATATTATAATGGGTAAAACAAAGGATGTTTATAAGTAAAATACAACTTTTCTCTTAAAGAATTTATAACGTTAGAAGCAATGAAGCAGACTTATACATAACTGATATACTGCATAGAGGGTTTTTAGTAGTAAAGGAACATTGTTTTGTGATCTTGAGAAGGTATAATAATTATTCCACACTGGGTGAGATAAAGAAAAGGAGCATTCCATATGGGTGACGGGGTGGGGAGGGGAGCATGAACCAAGAACAAAGATAGAAAAGCTCAGAATATTTTCAGAAAATGCCGAGTTGTCCAGTGTGCAGCTGTAACACCAAATTTAGAGGCTATAATGTAAAGGAAAACATAGAATGAAATCCATTTATGGAGATATCTCCTAGAGATCTGCATTTTATTCTGTGCGTAATGAAGTGCCACCAAAGGTTCTAAGAACAACTCTGTGGGTGGTGTACTTTAAGAATGATCACTACACCAGGCTTCCCACTCACCATCTTTGTGCAAAGTATTTTATGCCTCTGAGGCTGCTTCCTCAACTGTAAAATATCATAACACCTCTATGAAAGAGATAAGGTTAAAATGATTTAGCACGTCAGATTCCTAGCATAAATGCAGACTCAATAAATAGTATTTCCCTACTCGCAAATTTGAGTGAAAAATTACTAAAATAAAATACTAACTGGAAATCAACTATGCATAATGATCAGTCTTTTAGTCAAAGAGAAAAGATCAATATCACACTGATATGTGTTCAATAACTTTTTGAAAAATTAGTAACACATGGGCAAAGTATGCTTTTTTCCCCCATTATATGTGGTGACTTTTCCTTAACAAAACTCTTTTTATGAAAGAGAACATTCTATACTTTGGCCATACTACATAGCATTTATGCACATTGTTGTGTTCATCTAGCATGACCATCTGTCCAGATAAATGAATCCAACTTTAGGAAATATATAAATGTACATATTTGCTATAAAATCTGTAGTCCAAATTAAGTTTTACATAAAGTTCATTGAGGCAGGGAAATGACAGAATACGAATAATAGAAAATAGGTTTTGGAGTTTCTAGGAAAGACGAGACGTGTATGAATCAGTGATGGTTCTATTGTTAGTGCTACAATAATGCTTAAGCCCATTCTTTTCATTTATCAGAAATCAGTGTTTTTGGTTTTTTTTTACAGTAGGATTGACAACAGTATATTTTTTATATAATAACAACAATCCAGCCCAAGCTACCTAAATAAAGCCTATAGTAGCTATCTACTTCTTTTATAGTTCATTATCCTTCAAAGTGCTATCAGTTCAATGGAAAATAAGGGCTTAATTTTTTCTCTCCCACAGGTTCACAGAAAAGTGTACTCAATACACTGAATTACCATAGGCATTCCAGGTGATACTTAACTGTAGATGGTCTTTATCAATCCAATGACCACACTCAAGAATACGTTCAATTTGTACACATTTTTGTTATCAAAGAACTAATTTCCACAATAAAAGGGATACACCTTTCAGTAGGCCAGCAAATAAATTTTTGTTTCTTCACTGTAAACAAAACTAGCCTAAGGAATCTGGTAAAGTAAAAGTCTTTCTTTCTGCTCACCCTATCTTACCCCTTCCCATGAATCCCTGCATGTAAAAGGAAAACTGTACAGGTGCCCAAGTGAATACCTGAAATGACTTAAGACATGCACACTCATATTGCTTGATTCTATTCCATCTGAAACCCAAAACTGCACTTGTCAATGTGAGTTACTTGTTCTGGCCCATCTATTTCATGTATTAAAAACATGTTATTACTCAAATACCACTTCATCTCTCACTATACTGACAAAAACTTAAAGGAAGAAAATAGGCAATAATTTTAAACTATATAAGAGCAGAGAAAGTTTAAGTTTAAAATTTAAAATACATACACAAAACAAGGGGAAAAATTTGCTTCAAAATTTCTGAGTTTCAATTGGATTCAATTTAGAGGGGGCAGACGTCAAAATTACATTGTTTATCTAAATCTCTAGAGTCTGGAAACCAGATTTTAGAAATACCATATGAGATCGATTGTATTTTGCTCATGAGATTTCTGGCATTGTTGCCTGCCTCTTGAGTTAGTAATGCCCAGGAGAATAATGAATCTTTTTCAATTTGGCACTGTGGAGGCCAAAAGCTGCCAGGAAACAGGAGTGCCAGTGAAAAATTCCAGCCTGGCAGAAAGTTCTCAAAAGAAAGCCATCAGTTGGCATTGCTGTTAGGGGATGGCCATGGAAACAGGTCCATTTTCTCCTCATTGATAATCAGCAGGTACTATGAAGTGAAACTGACAGAGTATTATGATACTTTTTTTTTTTTTATGAATGACAAGTTTTGCTTGTGTTATTTTTACAAAGAAATCCAGTACTAACATCACAGTTATTTCTGAAAAACCTTCTTGCCACTGGAATGACTTAAATAATTAACTGCATGAAAACTATTTTCTTTGGTTTCTTTGAAAGAAAGAAATTTACAAATTCTCACTTTGCAAGCTAGTCTTGTTCCTACTTTTGTGCCCTGTAGCAGGGAAACAGATCAAGATGTGAGCTTATGAAAACAAGATTGGAACATAGAACCAAGTTCAGATTTCAATCAGGGTGCTCGGTAGAGTTATAAACCTTCTGATACTTCTGCCTTATTCATATATAAAACTTTTATAGACTCACTTCCACATACAAAATTGTCTTAGCGGTAAAATTTATGACCTTGTCAAAAAAAAAAAAAAAAGAACAGTGGAACCATAAAGGCATTCCCATTAGCTTGTCATTTTTAAAGGAACTCAGACACCAGCTAATATCAGAGTGGGAGCTGGGGAGGAGGAAACTTATTAATACACAACGAAAGAGGAAACCCCGAGCTGCATGTCTCCATGTAGCTGAGAAGCCTCTAGTGACAGAAGCAATATGCATGGTGCTCTCCCCAAATCACATGTTCCTCTTCCACAGGTTTTCTGTGAAGCAGTTCCATTTTTAAGAAGATAGGTAGAGGCAGACAAATTTCCATATCTTTCTCATCTATATTTTGATTCTATGTGGATTTCCATTAAAATACAGTTTGGTTTCAAAAAAACAATTAAGAAATATCTGGAAGCTGCCTCAGTCAATCAGAAATACAAATTTTAAGAGATATGTGCATATAATCAAACCCTGAAATTCATTTCTACAGGAAATCAACAAGGTTTTTGAAAAAACAAAAGGATTTTGCATAAATATATAAATAAAGGCGGCATTTGTTAGAACATTAAATAGATAAAGGTGACAAAAAATATGTATGCTTGTGCTCTGTGAAATAAAGTTAATATGTACATGATGGAGACATTCCTCTTCATTTTATGAAGAGCACTGCTGAGTATTTTATGGAATGTAATTCATAGAATATAATTTGTGTGTGTGTGTGTGTGTGTGTGTGTGTGTGTATGGGCTTCCCTGCTGGCTCAGCCATAAAGGAGAAAATGGCAACCCACTCCAGTATTCTTGCTGGGATAATCCCATGAACAGAAGAGCCTGGCAGGCTACAGCCTGTGGGGTCACAAAGAGTTGAACATGATCAAGCACACACAGGCACACACGTGTGTATGTGTACATCTGTCTGTGTGCTTGTAAAGAGTATTACGGTCATTTAAAATTTTTGTGGATATTGTGATTAAAAAGTATCCTTGGATATTAAAAAATAATTTGAAATATACTTTTTTGTATCTTCTTCTTCCTGAATATCATCATGGCTTTGGGACACAGTTAACAATCCAGGAAATAAGTGTTTATCAGTCATCACTCAAACAAAGCTTAATAACAGATGAGATCATGGTAATTGGAAGATTATAATTGGAAAAGTTATTTCCCAGTGGAGATATAGGTAAAGAAAGCAGGTCAGGGGAGGGGTGGGAATTACGTTGGGCTATTGAGCATTGGTGCCAAAACACTCCTGTAGACTGTTCATGTTAGAGAGTCAGACACGACTGAGCAACTGAACTGAACTGAAAGATAATACTAACTCTAAATCTCTCCTATGTCTCTGTCATTTTTTGCTAGAAACACACTATCAAACACTGCCACTAACAGCACGATTTAATTGTGTATTAAAATACTGCACTAGTACCTTAAAGTAACATCCCCCACAGGCATCCTAACGCTAAGCTAACTGCTGTGACAATTAATTAATTAGGGCTGCCCCATTAGCTCCACCCTTTAAATACAACTTCTCTATTAGTGGATATGCATTATTAGTGGGTATACATGGTACATCATCATTCAACTTTCCCACATTCTACTCTGAAAGTTTCATTTTGCATAACTTACATCAATGTACATCTTCTTTCCCCCAACCGGTTTCTTTTCTTTTCTTATAGTTTATGCTTTGCATCAAATGTATTATTATAGATGAAAGACTGTTGAAATGTTTTGCTAATAGAAAGATTCTGGGTTAATTTGATACTTCAACGGCCTTCATACTTTCGAATGTCATTTTAAGAAGAAAATTAGTTGCAGTTGGTTATGATTTTGTTTATACATATATAAAGGAAACTGGTTCAGCAAAGGAGTACAATGTTCTATAGCAATCTATAGTTTAAAAGATATAGAAATGTGGACCACTAGCAAATGACTTCAGCCTATAACCTGGTTTGCTTGCTATTTTACTGATGTTAAGGTTTGGCTACAAGTATTAGCGAACGTTGATAATAATGGGTTAAATAAATAAGAAGTGATGTCTCAACCATGGGAGAAGCCCAAGGTGAATCAGATGCCTCACACTGTTGGACTCAGGTCCCTTTTCAGCTGTATGATCTTGCATTCTTCACCTAAGATATGTTTTAACTCTATTATCCATCTTCCACTCACAGGAAGAAGAGATGAAGAGGCACACGGTCTCCACAAGCTTGCACGGCATGATCCTGCTTCTATCTCTTTGACCAGCTGCTCAGCAAGTCAGAAATACAGTTTCCATCCCGAGCTGCTATATGTCCAGACAAAAATCAGGTGTTCTTACCACTATGAAATCAGAGGAGATCAAATATTTCAGGGTAAAGGGTGATCTCTAATACAAATCATATAGAAAAAAAACATATACATTCTGTGGCTATGTAGTACCAACAATGGAAGAAACATTTGTGCATATAATTGTAGGAAAGCAGTTAGTGCATATTATATTAACAAGGCAACTTAATATTATGATTTTTGCAGAGCCATGCTTGAGCTCAGAGATCTTTTCTGAGCTATAAGTCATATGTTACTAGAAAATGAAGCTGTGTTTATGTGCTAGGGGAAAAAAAAAAGTCTATTGTTTCAGTTATCTTCTTTGTCACAAACGGTCCCAGAATGTAGTAACTTAAAATAAGAGCCGTTTTGTTGTCTCTGACAATATTGTGAGCACCTGAACCTACCTGGGCAGTTCTGTTCCATGTGATGTTTGCAGAGGATACAGTGATCTGGAGGCTCAACTGTGTCGGTATGTCAAGATGGAGGCTGTTCCTCAGAGACTCTTAGTACCCTCCAAGGACCACTTCGCATATCTGGGCTCCTCACAGCATGCAAGCTAGGTTCCAAGAGTCAGAAAAGTAAAGCTGATAGTAATTCTCTTCAAGCCTTCATTCAGAAATCCCAGAACATCATTTCTGCACATTCTTTGATTAAAACCAGTCACAAGGCCATCCCAAAACAAAGGTCGAGAGTGGTTAGGGGAGGTGGGAAGGGTAGGTTCTACTTTTTGATGTAAGCAGAGATATGTACATAAAAGGAGGGAAGAAATTGTTAAAGGTCATCTTCAGAGACTAGCTACTGACTATATGTAATAGCAAAAATAGTAGAAATAGCACAGAAAATCAACAATTCAATGATAAAACTAAATCTAAAATTCTATCAGAAAGCATTGCTTGATAGATAATAAGGTCATTGGAAATGCCCTTACAGACAATGAGACTACAGATTAGCTTACAAAAATCAATTTTTTCTCACCTTCATTTAATAAGCATTTATTGAGTATCTTTCATGTTTCAGATATATGTTACATGATGAGCTTACATAATCAAGGCCATTCTTAATCACAAAGTCACTCCTGCCCAGGCCCCTGGGGGAGGCGCCATTTCACTGGGTGTACTGTGACTCCATCCTTTGGCCGCCTGATGCGAAGAACTGACTCATTGGAAAAGACCTTGGTGCTGGGAAAGATTGAAGGCGGGAGGAGAAGGGGACGACACAGGATGAGATGGCTGGATGGCATCACCGCCTCGATGGACATGAGTTTGAGCAAGCTCCGGGAGTTGGTGGTGGACAGGGAGGCCTGGAGTGCTGCGGTTCATGGGGTTGCAAAGAGCTGAACACACCTGACTGAACTGCACTGTGACCCTCGGGTGTGGGGGACAGGGTGAGGTGTTCATCCAGATTGGGGTTTGTGTGATAGACGACGTGAGCCAAACTCCTCATGGTCAAGTCTGAGACCAGGGGCACCCAGGTGTTTCTCCTCCTGAGACTCCCCGGCTGGCCCCAACAGAAATGAGATCCCAGGAGATCTGACTCCCTCTGCAAAGAGCGCTCGTGGCAGCAGCTGCTGGACCCGACCTTCTGGGCTGTCCCGGGGCTCAGCGAATCCTGCCCATCCTCTCCCAGCCCTGCAGTCTGGGCTGCACTTCCCTCATCCAGACCAGAAGCACAAAGCCCAGCCTGTGGGCTACGGCAGAGCCCTGTTTGCCCTCCTGGGAAAAAAAAAGAAAAAGATTCTTGATCTCAAGGATAGACTTAACATACAGACAGTAGACTTTGAAAACTGGCTGCAGGAACAATCTCACGAGGTGCCATTTGAGCAAAGAGGGAACCCACCTATGGTAGATGCGGGAAGGAGGGGGAGATCAAGTATAAAGCATATGTGACTTTCATTTCTTTTTCATTTAACCTTCAAGTTATTGAACTAGTAATAGTGAGAGACAAAAGATAATCCTCCCTGGAAGACTGATTTACATATAGGTAAAAAACTATTGGTCCCCAAAGTTTCAGAGCTAATTCTACAATCCATATTTCAGTACAGAATTTAGCAACTCAAGGCACTAGGACAAATTTTAGTTAAGAGGGTTTATTACTTCTCTTTCCCCTGGTCAATCTCCCACATCTTGTACCTTCCTTACCACTTACACACACCTACCCTGTATCTTCAAATATGTGATAAATAGATGTCAATATGTCTTAAGACTTTTCAAAGACTGATTTAAAAAAAGTAATAATAATACAAGTTCTTAAAAACAAACCAAAGAGAAACGTCCAGATCATTTGTAGCCACAGTTTCACATTTTGCCCCTTTATTTTGAAGAAACAGATCTTTCTTCCGTGTTCCACAGGCCCTGCATTTGGCTGCTTGGTTTTAGAGAGAAAATATTTTTAAATGTGTGGATAATTCTCCAAGTGAAATAATATTTTAACCAAAATATTGAGCCAACTACAGTTGAGAAAATTTATTACTTGATGTAAGAACAAAAAAGTAAAATCTTGTAAATATGGTCAATATAGCATTTGGATTGCACTTGACAGAATATATTACTCTTGCCTAATAGCACTTCTAGGGTTTTCAAATAAAGAGAAAGTAAATCTTAATGGATATTCTAATCAAAATGAAAGAAGATTCTGAAACAGAAAAATCATTTGCTTAGCTCTAAATCCAGGAAGATGCCAATTTCTAATTTCTAATGTCAATAAGGTTTGTCTATGTTTCATGTAGCCAGTAAACGTTATAGGATGGAAGTAATCGATTTTGTTGTTTAAAGGATCATTTCTTACTCTCTATTTACAGCTACATTTTCAGATATAAGTACTGCAAATTACAGGATCAATATTAAGCATTCAAGATAAAAATCAGCTCCTTTGACCTAAAGCTGCTTTCAGGATGAAGATTTAGTGTAAGCTAAGTATTTGTCCTATACATATATGCAACTTCATTTATCCTCATGTTTCAATTTAGAATAAGCTGCTGCTAAGTCGCTTCAGTCATTTCTGACTTTTTGTGAACTTATGGACTGTAGCCTGCAAGTCTCTTCCGTCCATGGGTTTCTCCAGGCAAGAATACTGGAATGGGTTGCCACTTCCTCCTCCAGGAGATCTTCCCGACCCAGGAATCGAACCCTCGTCTCCTGCATCTTCTGCATTGTGGGCAGAAGCCCGCAATTTAGAATCTATGATGGAATTACTTCTTGTTAATATGGGTAATATGTGTATGTTTACGATAGTAACCAGTTCTATACAGCTTTCTTCCTTTCTACTTTCCTGGAAGTGATAAGTTCTCCCAGGTCTGGGATAATGTGTTATTTTGTGGCCAGGACCAGGAACCATGTTGTCCCAGATCCTCCCCTATTACATGTCTACTTCCTCAAGGGAATTAAGCTACTACTTAATGTCTTTATTTTCACCTGATTTTCTCACACAGGACACAGTTGATTCCTTCTCTAGCAATAAATCTCTGCCTTTGCTCAAGCACACCCCTACCATTTCTCAACCAAATCATTTTGCCAGTCTCAACTAACTTAACTAATGACAGCTTTTTGTTTTAAATTTTATTTTTTCACCATAACTAATGTAAATCACTGTAATTTCCACCTCTCAGATACCAGTTTTTCTTTTGCAATCCCACAGAATAAATGGATTTCCTCTTTTAGAATAGCATGCTAAGAATAGATGTTTTAGAACCAGACTGTGTCTATTAAGTTCCCAATCTGTGTCTCTCATGTCTCCTGCATTGGCAGGCAGGTTCTTTACCACTAGCACCACCTGAGAAGGCCTTAATAGCTATAAGACCTTAATCATTCTTATACTTAGTTGTCAATATCTTATTTGAATCCTGATCCTTTCATCATGCTTGTATTAGTTTCCTATTGCCTCTGTAACAAATTGCCATAAGTCTAGTGGTTAGAAATGACACAATTTTTTTTAATTGAAGGATAATTGCTTTATAATATTGTGTTAATTTCTGCTATACATCAACATGAATCAACCATAGATATATATAAATATTCCCTGGCTTTTGAATCTCCATCCCACCTCCCATCCAATCCCACCATCTAAGTTGAAAATGACCTAAATTTATTATCTCACAATTATACTGGAGGAGAAAATGGCAAACCACTGCAGTATACTAGCTTTGAGAACCTCAAGAACTGTATAAAAAGGCAAAAAGATATGAAACCAAAAGATGAGCCCCACAGGATGGAGGCTGTCCAATATGCTGCCAGGGAAGAGAGGACACATACTAATAGATCCAGAAAGAATGAAAAGGCTGGGCCAAAGCGGAAACAATGTTCATTTGTGGATGTGTCTGGGATGAAAGTAAAATCTGATGCTGTAGAATAGCACTGCATAGGAACCTGGAATGTTAGGTCCATGAATCAAGGTAAACTGGACATTCTTTGTAGCTGAAGATGGATAAGCTGTATGCAGTCAGCAAAAACAAGACCTGTAGCTGACTGTGGCTCAGATCATCAGCTCCTCATAGCAAAATTCAGGCTTAAAGAAAGTGGGGAAAACCACTCTGCCAGTCAGGTATGACTTAAATAAAATCCTCTATGACTATACAGTGGAGGTGATGAATAGACTCAAAGGATTAGCTTTATTAAAAAGAGTGCCTAAAGAACTATGGACAGAAGTCTGTAATATTTTACAGGAGGCTGGAAAAAACCATCCCAGAGAAAAAGAAATGCAGAGAGGCAAAATGGTTGTCCAGGGAGGCTTTACAAATAGCAGAAGAAAGAAAAGAAGTGAAAAGCAATGGAGAAAGTGAAAGGTGCACCCAACTAAATATGAAGTTCCAGAGACTAGCAAGGAGAGACAAGAAGGCCTCATCAATGAACAAGGCTTAAAATAGAAGAAAGCAAAAGAATAAGAAAGTTAGAGACTTCTTCAAGAAAATTGGAGATGTCAAAGGAAAATTTCAACCAAAGATGGGCACAATAAAGGAACAAAATGATAAAGACGTTTTCTGTCATGTCAGAACTATTGTGATTACACTGGATAAACCAGGGAAATCTCCTTATCTTGATGAGCAACCTTAATTTCATCTACAATGTAAATTTCATATTGCTATGTAACCTATCATATTCACGTGTTCAAAGGATTACAGTGTGACTATTTGGAGGACTATTAATCTGTCTACCACACCATTCAATCCTATATTCCATTTTCTTCTTGTTTTTCATGATTTTGTGTTGTCTTTGACCTTATTAATATAGTTCATTATATCAGTCTAATTCATAATGATGAGTTCAATGAACACTTGGTTTATGTAAAAAGAGGGTTCAGTCTGAATATTAAAAGATGAGAAGGATTTAAATATACAGAATAGAGAAAGAAAGCTATTGGAAACAGAAGAAGAAATTCATGAAAAAAAATAGTGATAAGAATGAGCAAACTAAACAAAGTTTAGTAAAGTTCTAGGAGAACTTTAACCTAGAAATGAATGATAAGAAAAAATGGTAGATGAACCCCAATGACAGATTTATAGATGTCTTTGACTACTACATAGAGAAGATTACATATCTCATAGTCAAAGTCAACCTTGACAATAGGTGAAATAAAAAATTGTATGTGTATTTGTGAAATATTTTATTTATGGGGTCTTATGAAGGCTTAATTGGCAAAATTGTCTCTCTCAGGCAGATTGCAAATTATTAAAATTCACCCATTGGTTTTAACATTCCTTCTTTTTAAACACGAATACTCCTGGGCATGAAGACACAGAGGGTAGACCGTTAAGACAGAACACATAGAAAAATTACTCTACAAATTGCCTCTTTTCTCAGTTATGTTATGAAAGCCCTGCGGCTAGGGATGGAACTAGGGGACTGGAAGAAATTTATTTATAATAAGTCTGCAATTGTGATTGTTAAGGGGACTAATCATTGAGCTGGAAAATGCCAAAGACAAAATTTTGCCAATGGCTTTCCTAGTCTTAGCCAATGAGGAGCATCTTTTCTTTTTTTAATTGAATACTGATATGTTAAGAACATGTTTGGATATTAAATAGCTTCATTTTCAACATACTGAATCAAAAATAAAACAGGTAAGGACTTAGGAGTTCATGCTGCTTCATTCTTGCCATGTCATCACCCAAAGCTTGTATGCTGAAGTCTTATAAAGGAGATAACAACTTCCTGGTGCCTATAGCAAGAAAAAAGTTTCAAACAAAGGAGAAAAAAATAGAATTCCCTTAATAATGCCTTTAAACTGTTCAAATCATATCAGTAACTTAAAACTTTTCATATCCAAGAAAATTAGCAATTAAAATAACTTGGGAGCAAAAAAATTAAGAAAGAAGCTAAAATAAGGAATATAAATATAAATTATTTAATAATGGAAGATGTACCACGTGAGAACTAAGACCACTTGCCTCCTTCCTGTGCCTTTGATGGACATCAGAATCCACCACAGCATTCTTTCCCACCTAATTGATGATGATTTCATTATCTCTCTCAAAACAGTCCTGTTTGTACCCATTTTAAATTAGTGAGAAGTCACATAAAAGATAAAGTCTCACATTTACTGTACTAGGTATCATGGGAGGTACTCTCACAGGTTTCACCAATAATTACTTTTTAATTCACATAAAACCCCTATGAATCAAATAATGCCATTTACAAATATATTTTTTTAAACATTATGATTCCTGAGCTGAAGTAAAATGCATTAGTCACTCAGTCTTGTCCAACTTTTTGCGACCCCATGGACGGTAGCCCACCAGGCTCCTCTGTCCAGGGACTTCTCCAGGCAAGAATACCGGAGTGGGTAGCCATTCCCTTCTGCAGGGGATCTTCCCATCTCAGGGATAGAACCCATGTCTCCTGCATTGCAGGCTGATTCTTCACCTTCTGAGCACTAGGGAATCTAAATTATAACCTCTACTTGAGTAAATTAACTGAAAACTATTAGCCAAATTCGGCCTGCTCTATGTGTATATGTATGAACTGGGAGGTGGGAGTGGTGATGCAAATTCTCCCAGAAATCTGAGCTGCTGATTTTCCAGACATATCAATTAGCTGATGTAAAAATGTTGATATTTGCTTTTTCTGGTATTTCCCCTAAATTAATGAAAATTAGTCTTGCCTATAGAACAATCTGATGACTAAAAGAGAGAACAGTTAATACTTACCCTGAAACAAAAGGAGTAAACTAAGACTGCCCAGGATAAACTAGGACCTATGGTTGCCCTATGTATACCAAGATGCATTATCTGTGTGGGGGGAAACCTGATTATTGTTTATATTCACATGATTATTGGAACTATCGTGGGTTACTATACATATATAACCCCTGTGTATGTAGAGGGACAGGGAGGAAATAAACATATTTTTGTATTTCCATGAATATTACCTTGACTTTTATTTGATTGGCTACATTTAGATACTGGGGGATAAATATGGCAAATCTCTATTAGCTCTGTGCAGTTGATGCTAGAGAACAGAAGCAAGAATCACATAAAATATGCTAGATAAACTTCAAGTTCAAGACTGGGTGATGTGGGGAATGTCCTGGAAAGCAGGATTTTGGAAGGAGGCCAGCATAGTTTTGAAAGACGGTTTGGAAAAGGCAAAGGATGTCTGTTGAGCACAGAGTGAAAAAGGCAGGGACAACCTTTCCAAGTGCTAGAGTGATGCGCTCCTGAAAGAAATCTGGAGGGGAAGTATGAAAGAAAATCGGCGTCATTGAACTGGACACGTAAACTGGGTGAAATTCTCAGCTTGTAAATGATACCTTAATAAAGCTGTTCAAAAAGCGAGAATCTTAAAAGTCATGACAAAATATTGTGTTGTTATTTTTAGCATCATTTTTTATTTCAGTAACATTTCTTTGGTAAATCATAGACATGCTTCGTACACAACTGTTGAATAATAGTGTCTCTCTGTGTATGTGCATGCTGTTGCTCCCAACTCTTTGTGACTGCATGGACTATAGCCAGTCAGACTTTTCTGTCTATGGGATTTTCTGGCAAGAGTACTGGAGTGGGTTGCCATTTCCTTCTCCACAGGATCTTCCCGACCCATGGACAGAATCCATGCCTCTTGCTTCTGCATTACAGGTGAATTCCTTACAACTGCACCACCTGGGAAGCCCCAGTAGTGTCAGAGAATGGTGACAAAGGGCTCTTTGTCATGTTGAGGATCTCTCTAGGTCCATGGCAGAAGTCTTGGTTATTAACTAAGTCAAAATCAATACTTGTGTTAATTATTTGGATTAAGACAGATATGCAGACGACACCACCCTTATGGCAGAAAGTGAAGAAGAACTGAAGAGCCTCTTGATGAAAGTGAAGGAGGAGAGTGAAAAAGTTGGCTTAAAGCTCAACATTCAGAAAACTAAGATCATGGCATCTGGTCCCATCATTTCATGGGAAATAGATGGGGAAACAGTGGAAACAGTGTCAGACTTTACTTTTGGGGGGCTCCAAAATCACTGCAGATGGTGATTGCAGCCATGAAATTAAAAGATGCTTACTCCTTGGAAGGAAAGTTATGACCAACCTAGAGAGCATATTTAAAAGCAGAGACATTACTTTGCCAACAAATGTCCATCTAGTCAAGGCTATGGTTTTTCCAGTAGTCATGTATGGATGTGAGAGTTGGGCTATAAAGAAAGCTGAGCGCCGAAGAATTGATGCTTTTGAACTGTGGTGTTGGAGAAGACTCTTAAGAGTCCCTTGGACTGCAAAGAGATCCAACCAGTCTGTCCTAAAGGAGATCAGTCCTGGGTGTTCATTGGAAGGACTGATGTTGAAGCTGAAATTCCAATCCTTTGGCCACCTCATGCAAAGAGTTGACTCATTGGAAAAGACCCTAATGCTGGGAAGGATTGGGGGCAGGAGGAGAAGGGGACAAGAGGATGAGATGGCTGGATGGCATCACCGACTCAATGGACATGGGTTTGGGTAGACTCCAGGAGCTGGTGATGGACAAGGAGGCCTGGCGTGCTGTGATTCATGGGGTCGCAAAGAGTCGGACACAACTGATTGACCGAACTGAACTGAACTGAAGACATCTAAGTCTACTTATCAAATGTTCAGGTAATCCCAAACCAAAAGGCACTACTTGCAGTGATGACAGAGTCGGATTCAGAATTATTCTGACAAGTTGAAGAGCTAGACCAAAACCAGCACAGTAAAATTTAGCAAGTGTGAAAGTGTAGCTGCTCAGTCGTGTCCAAGTCTTTGTGACCCCAGGGACTGTAAACCACCAGACTCCTCTGTCCATAGGATTTTCCAGGCAAGAAAACTGGAGTGGGTTGCCATTCTCTTCTCCAAGGGATCTTCCCAACCCAGGGATCAAACCCAGATCTCCCACATTGCAGGCAGATTATGTACTGTCTGAGCTACCCGGGAAGCTCTATTTAGCAAGATCATATGTAAAATTATATCTATATATATTTTTAATGTATAACGTATCTAAGATGAGAAGAATTTTTTTTCTGTTATAATAAGCATGAAATAGTGATTTCAAGCAACACAGATGACTTCTTGCTCATGCCCATGCCCAAGGCTTGATGTCAGAACACTGGCAACAGAACTCTGTGCATCAGGTTCACTCAGAGTTAAGAGCAAAGAAAACTCATCTCTGTAGTTTCTGTTTACTATGTCAGAAAAAAGTTGTTGTTTTTGTTGTTGTTCAGTTGCCAAATTGGTTCTGACTCTTAGTGACTCCTATAGCCCACCAGGCTGCTCTGTCCACAGGATTTCCCGGCAAGAATACTGGTATGAGTTGCCATTTCCTTCTCCAGGGGATCTTCCTGGACCAGGGATCGAATCTGCATCTCCTGAATTAGCAGGCAGATAGTTTACATGGGGCTTTTTCTGGTGGCTCAGCTGGTAAAGAATCTGTCTGCAATGCTGGAGACCTGGGTTCGATTCCTGGGTTGGGAAGATACCCTGGAGAAGGGAATGGCTACCCACTCCAGTATTCTGGCCTGGAGAATTCCATGGATGGTTTAGTCCATGAGGTCGCAAAGAGTCACACACGACTGAGAGACTTTCACTTTACTTCACTTCTTTACCACTATAAGCCAAATGTTGCTAAATGTGTACCTTATTCTTAACACTTTCATCCAGAAGTGACACATATCACTTCCTCTCACAATCCATTAGCCAAAGAATGCCATGTAACCGCACTTAATTGCAAGGGGATAAGGAAGTGCCATTATGTCCACGCCCAATAGGTGGATAAACACAAATATATGGCCAACATCACCAATACCTATTGTAAACTGCATGGAAAAAAATGATGACTGTGCTTGGCAGATTTCTCAGTCCACAAGATTCTTGTATCCTTTTCCTTCTCCTGGGATAAGCCCTGTATAATCCTCTCCCCTTGAGTGGTGCCTAAACTTGTGAATATGATGGATTTCACTTCTGTGATTAGGATACTTTATAAAACCAAGGTCAAAGAATTTTGCAGGTGCAGTTAAGGTCTCAAATCAATGAACTTTAAAATTATCAAAAGAGAGGTTATCCTGGTTAGGCCTATCTAATCAATTTAGCCCTTAAACTGGACAGCTTCCTAAAATAGGAGATTAAATACATAGTGGGTATTATTATGCTGATTCTGAAGAAGTAAGCTTCCATGAGAGGCGACTAAGGGGCTAGGATCTCAGGCAGCCTCTTGGAACTGAGAGTGACATCCCAGCAAACAACCAGCAGGAAAACAGAAATCTCATTTTAAATCTTACAACTGGAAGGAATCTAATTATCTAATAAACCAAGTGAGCTTAAAAGAGGAAACTGAGCTCCAGATGAGAACGCAGCTGTTTTGGCAAAAGTTTTCACTTTCATCTCAGGTTCACAGGATTTGTTAACAAAGTAAGTCACTTATTATATACAAAGAAATAATAAAAATACTTACTAGGGAATTATCTAGTTTGCTTTCAATATACTAAGATTAAAAGAAAAGAGAAATAGAAAGAGCAGAGAATATCTCACCAAAATTGGGTTTTGACCAACATTCATACTACCAGACCATGTTACCTGCCTCCTGAGAAATCTGTATGCAGGTCAAAAAGCAAAAGTTAGAACCAGACATGGAACAATGGACTGGCTCCAAATTGGGAAAGGAGTATGTCAAGGCTGTATATTGTCACCTTGTTTATTTAACTTACATGCAGATTATATCATTCGAAATGCAGACTGGATGAAAAACAAGCTGGAATCAAGATTGTTGGGAGAAATACCAATAACCTCAGATACGCAGATGACACCACCTTTATGACAGAAAGCGAAGAAGAACTAAAGAGCCTCTAGATGAAAGTGAAAGAGGAGAGTGAAAAAGCTGGCTTAAAATTCAACATTCAGAAAACTAAGATCATGGCATCTGGTCCCATCACTTCATGGCAAATAGAAGTGGAAACAATGGAAACAATGACAGATTTTATTTTCTTGGGCTCCAAAATTACTGCAGATGGTTACTGCAGTCATGAAATGAAAAAATACTTGCTTCTTAGAAGAAAAGCTGTGACCAACCTAGACAGCATATTAAAAAGCAGAGACATTGCTTTACATACAAAGGTCCATATACTCAAAACAATGCTTTTTCCAGTAGTCATGTATGGATGAGAGAGTTGGACCATAAAGAAAGATGAGCACCAAAGAATTGATGCTTTTGAACTGTGGTTTTGGAGAAGCCTCTTAAGAGTCCCTTGGACAGCAAGAAAATCAAACCATTCAATCCTAAAGGAAATCAGTCCTGAATGTTTATTGGAAAGACTGATGCTGAAGCTGAAGCTCTCGATACTTTGGCCACCCATTACGAAGAACTGACTCATTGGGAAAGACCCTGATGCTGATAAAGATTGAAGACAGGAGGAGAAGGGGTCGACAGAGGATGAGATGGTTGGATGGTATCACTGACTCGATGGACAAGAGTTTGAACAAGTTCCAGGAGTTGGTTAGGGATAGGGAAGACCAGCATGCTGCAGTCCATGGGGTCGCAGAGAGTCTGACATCACTGAACGACTGAACTGAACTGAACTGAACAGACTTAGTCAGCCCTGAGAAGTCCCATGTCACAGCACATTTGGAATGCCAACTGGGAAAAAGGCCCAGGAAGTGCCTCTGCTCTGTGGGTGAGACGGCAAAGACTGCAGTTCTGGTTGCAAACTGCTTTCCTCATCAGTCTGTGACCAACTGACATAAATGACAATAGCAATAATTATCTTTGGGATATTATGAAGATAAGGTTATATATATAAATGGCAGCATATATTGGAAAAACTGGTTTCCAAGGTTAACCACATTTGTAAATATTTGAAATCTATATTACAATTATTTTCCTATGCAGATATATACATTTTTTAACCAAAATTGGATCGTAGTCTTTTATATTTTGTGTGCTTGGCTTTGAAAAGGTAATATACTATGAACTTTTTTTGTAATTGTATTCATTTTCTACACTGAGTAACAAATTATCACACCCCAGTGTCTTAAATCAACTTTCATTTTTTATGTTCAGTTAAGTTAAATTCAGTTCACTCAGTCGTGTTCAACTCTTTGCGACCCCATGGACTGCAGCACACCAGGTCTCCCTGTCCATTGCCAACTCCCAAAGTTTACTCAAGCTCATGTCCATTGAATTGGTGATGCCATCCAACCATCTCATCCTCTGTCATCCTCTTCTCCTCCCACCTTCAATTTCTCCCAGCATCAGGGTCTTTTCAAAGGAGTCAGTTCTTTGCATCAGGTGGCCAAAGTACTGGAGTTTCAGTTTCAACATCAGTCCTTCCAAAGAACAGTCAGGACTGATTTCCTTTAGGATGGACTGGTTGGATCTCCTTGCAGTCCAAGGGACTCTCAACAGTCTTCCCCATACCACAGTACAAAAACATCAATTCTTTGGTGCTCAGCTTTCTTTATAGTCCAATTCTCACATCCGTACACGACTAATGGGAAAACCACAGTCTTGACTAGATGGATCTTTTGGCAAAGTAATGTCTCTGCTTTTTAATATGCTATCTAGGTTGGTCATAACTTTTCTTCTAAGGAGTAAGCATCTTTTAACTTCATGGCTGCAGTCACCATCTGCAGTGATTTTGGAGCCCAAAAATATAAGGTCTGTCACTGTTTCCACTGTTTGCCCATCTATTTGCCATGAAGTGATGGGACCAGATGCCATGATCTTGGTTTTCTGAATGTTGAGCTTTAAGCCAACTTTTCCACTCTCCGCTTTCACTTTCATCAAGAGGCTCTAGTTCTTCTTCACTTTCTGCCATAAAGGTGGTATCATCTGCATATCTGAGGTTGTTGCTATTTCTCCCAGCAATCTTGATTCCAGCTTGTGCTTCCTCCAGCCCAGCATTTCTCATGATGTACTCTGCCCATATAGAAGTTAAATGAGCAGTGTGACAGTATACAGCCTTGACATACTCCTTTTCCTATTTGGAACCAGTCTGTTGTTCCACGTCCAGTTCTAACTGTTGCTTCCTGACCTGCATATAGGTTTCTCAAGAGGCAGGTCAGATGGTCTGGTATTCCCATCACTTTAACAGTTTTCCAATTTGTTGTGATCCAAACAGTCAAAGGCTTTGGCATAGTCAATAAAGCAGAAATAGATGTTTTTCTGGAACTCTGTTGCTTTTTCTATGATCCAACGGATGTTGACAGTTCAATCTCTGGTTCCTCTGCCTTTTCTAAATCCATCTTTTTGGATTTGGAAGTTCACGGTTCACGTACTGTTGAGGCTTGGAGAATTTTGAACATTACTTTGCTAGTGTGCGAGATGAGTGCAATTGTGCGGTAGTTTGAGCATTCTTTGGTATTGCCTTTCTTTGGGATTCAGACTAAAACTGAGCTTTTCCAGTCCTGTGGCTACTGCTGAGTATTCCAAATTTGCTTGTATATTGAGTACAACACTTTCACAGCATCATCTTTTAGGATTTGAAATAGCTGAGCTGGAATTCCATCACCTCAACTAGCTTTGTTCATAGTGATGCTTCTTAAGGCCCACTTGAGTTTGCATTCCAGGATGTCTGACTCTAGGTGAGTGATCATGGTAACCATCATGGTTATGAGGTTCGTGAAGGTCTTTTATTTTTTTTTTTTTTTTTGTATAGTTCTTCCGTGTGTTCTTGCCATCTCTTCTCAGTATCTTAATATCTCAATAAAAGACAGAAGTGTTATGGACCTAACAGAAGCAAGAGATATTAAGAAGAGGTGACAAGAATACACAGGATAGGCCTTAGCTCTTCTCTAAATGTTTGATAGAATTCTCCTGTGAAGCCATCTGGTCCTGGGCTTTTTTTGGGGGGAGATTTTTGATCACAGCTTCAACTTCAGGGCTTGTAATTGGGTTGTTCATAATTTCTATTTCTTCCTGGTTTGGTCATGGAACTTAGAACTCTTCTAGGAACCTGTCTGTTTCTTCAAGGTTATCCATTTTATTGCCATATAGTTGTTCATAATAGTCTCTTTTAATCCTTTGTATTTCTGCATCATCTGTTATAACGTCTCCTTTTTGTTTCTAATTTTGTTGATTTGATTTTTATCTCTTTTTTTTCTTTATGAGTCTGGCTAAACATTTGCCAAATTATTTTTTTATCTGCTCAAAGAACTATCTTTTAGTTTTATTAATCTTTACTATTATTTCTTTCATTTCTTTTTCATTTATTTCTGCTCAGATCTTTTTGATTTCTTTCCTTCTACTAATTTGGGGGGGGGGGGGTTGTTCTTTTTCTAGCTGTTTCAGGTGTAAATTTAGGCTGTCTATTCGATGTTTTTCTTGTTTCTTGAGGTAGGATTGTATTGCTATAAACTTCCCTCTTAGGACTGCTTTTGCTGCATCCCATAGGTTTTGAGTTGCCATGTTTTCATTGTCATTTGTTTCTAGAAATTTTTTGATTTCCCTTTGATTTCTTCAATAACCTCTCGGTTATTTACAAACATGTTTAATCTCCATGTGTTTGTGTTTCTTACAGTATTTTTCTTGCAATTGACATCGAGTTTCATAATGTTGTGGTCAGAGAAGATGCTCGATGTGGTTTTAATTTTCTTGAATTTACTGAGGTTGATTTGTGACCCAGGATGTAGTCTATCCTGGAGAATGTTTCATGGGTACTTGAGAAGAAGTTGTATTCTTCTGCATTTTGGAAGGAATGTCCTGAAGATACAAATGAGATCTATATCATTTAATGTATCATTTAAGACTTGTGTTTCCTTAATAATTTTCTGTTTTAATGATCTGTCCATTGGTGTGAGTGGGGTGTTAAAGTCTCCTATATTATTGTGTTACTGCCAATTTCTACTTTTATGTCTGTTAGTGTTTGGCTTATGTATTATACTCCTATGTTGGGTTTATAGATATTTACAATTGTTTGTCTTCCTCCTGGATTGATCCCTTGATCACATCCTTCCTTATCTCTTGTAATCTTCTTTATTTTAAGGTCTATTTTGTCTGATATGAGGATTGCTGCTCCAGCTTTCTTTTGCTTCCCATTTGCATGGAATATATTTTTCCAACCTCTCACTTTCAGTCTATATGTGTCTTGAGGTCTAAAGTGATTCTTGTAGACAGCATATATATGGGTCTTGTTTGTGTATCCATTCAGCCAGTCTGTGTCTTTTGGTTGGAGTATTTAATCCATTTACATTTAAAGTTATTATTGATATATATGTTCCTATTGCCATTTTCTTAATTGTTTGAGGTTGATTTTATAGATCTTTTTTTTTCTCTTGTATTTCTTGACTATATAAGTCCATTTAACATTTGTTCCATAAAGCTGGTTTGGTGATACTGAATTCTCTTAACTTTTGTTTGTCTGAAAAGCTTTTGATTTCTCCATCTGTTTTGAATGAGATCCTTGTCGGGTACAGTAATCTTGGTTATAGATTTTATCCTTTCAGTTCTTTAAATATATCTTGACATTCCCTTCTGGCCTGCAGTGTTTCTGCTGAAAGATCAACTTTTGCATATGGGATTTCCCTTGTATGTCACTCGTTGCTTCTCCCTTGCTGCTTTTAATATTCTTTCTTTGTGTTTAGTCTTTGTTAGTTTGATTATTATGTGTCTTTGAGTGTTTCTCCTGTATGTGGGTTTATTCTGTATGGGACTCTGTGCCTCTTGGACTTGACTGACTATTTCCTTTTCCATGTTGGGGAAATTTTCAACTATAATCTCTTCAAAAATTTTCTCATACCCTTTCTTTTTTCTCTTTTTCTTCTGGGACCCCTATTATTCGAATGTTGGTGTATTTGATATTGCCCCAGAGGTCTCTGAGACTATCCTCAGTTCTTTTCATTCTTTTTACTTTATTCTGTTCTTCAGAAGCTATTTACACATTTTATCTTCCAGATCACTGATTCATTCTTCTGCTTCAGATATTCTGCTATTGATTCCTTCTAGAGTATTTTTAACTTCAGTAATTGTGTTGTTTGCCTCAGCATGTTTCTTCTTTAATTCTTCTAAGTCTTTGTTAACTGATTCTTGCATTTTCTCTATGTTGCTTTCAAGGTTTTTGATCATCTTTACTAACATTATTCTGAATTCTTTTTCAGGAAGTTTGCCTGTTTCCTCTTCAGTTATTCAGACTTCTGTGTTTCTAGTTTCTTGCTTCCTTTGTGTAGTATTTCTCTGCCTTTTCATTATTTTTTTTTTTAACTTATTGTGTTTGAGGTCTCCTTTTCCCAGGCTTCCAGGTTGAATTCGTTCTTCTTTTTGGTTTCTGACCTCTATGGTTTGTCAAGTAGTTTGTGTAGGCTTCTTATAGGGTGAGATTTGTGCTGAGTTTTTGCTGGTTTGTTTGTTTTTCCTGTGATGGGCAAGGCTGAGTGAGGTGGTAATCCTGTTTGCTGATGATTTGGTTTGTATTTTTGTTTGTTGTTTAGATGAGGCGTCCTGTCCAGGGTGCTGTTGATGGTTGGGTGACGCCAGGTCTTGCATTACAGTGGTTTCCTCTGTGTGAGTTCTCACTATCTGATGCTCCCTGGGGTTAGTTCTCTGGTCTCTAGGGTCTTGGAGTCAGTGCTCCCACTCCAAAGGCTCAGGGGTCGATCTCTGTTCAGGAACGAAGATTCCACAAGTGGTTTGTTATGGCATTAAGTGAGATTAAAACAAATATCCAAAAATGAGCCTCAGTCAACAGCAGCCCTCGCCCTGGGATTGCTCCACAATCCCTAAACTCCCAACCGCTCCATCTAGGGTATGTATGGCTGGGGCAAGGACTGTCTGATTCTCATTCCATTTAGGTTGCCACAGATCAGCTATTTCCCTCTCAGCCTTAAACACTTCTCCTCTGACTCAGATAATTGCCCCAATGTGAGGATCAGACCCCTGCTTCAGTTCCCCAACCTGCCGAAGGCAAGTCAAGTCCTACTAATACTCCGGTTTTTTTCCCCCTGGTTCCTTCATCCTACCGAGTTTTGTGTGGGGCTATATATTCTTTTCCACTGCTCGGATACTCCTGTCTGCTCTCAGCTGCTGTTCTGCATGCACTTCTATGTCTGAAGGTGTCTTCCTGATGTATCTGTAGAGAGAGAGATATTCCACGTCCACCTACTCCTCCACCATCCCGTTCCTCATATCTCATAATATTTTAATCAATCATTTCAGATTACACTTACAACTAGTTAACGGCCAAGAACTAGAAACAAGATATTTCTTGATTCAAATCTATTTACACAATGTCTCCAAAGTATTTCCATAATTTGAAAAGGATGAAAATAAGCCTGGTTGAGCTGATAAAGAAGGAACAGTGAATTGAAAAGTGTCTAAACATTTCTCTACCAGGGATATCTTAAGGAATTGAAGATTATGGCCTAAAAAGAGACTATCAACTTGAATACTTGAAAGTTTGGTATTTGGGAGTAGGAATGGAGTTATTCTTTGCAACAGATTTGGAAGACTTAGAGAGGAATTTTAATTTAACATAAGAAAGCTTCCAATACCAAAAACTGTCCAGCATGGGTTGTATTGTCTTCATTTATTAAATCTTCCATTCATTCAGCTAACATTGCGTTCACATTACATGCTAGGCCTTCTTCTAGGTGCAGATGATACTAGGATGAATAAAACTTACTTCGTGTCATTAATAATTTACATCCTAGAAAGAACTGGAAACAGCATGAAGAAAATACCTACAGTAAAAGCACTAATATAACTATCACCTAAAGTAGAAAACAATTGGCCCTATTTCACTCTGACAAGGAAATTTTCTAAAATAGTGCTTTGTAGAATAGACTCTGCCTAATGAAGTTTTATGAGTCCAGAAGAAAATAAGATAGACAAGAAACATAAACTGATAATTCCAAAAGGTTAATTTATTATTTGTTTTGCATTTAATCAGACTCTTCCTTTTTAAAATGTTAAAATGTTAAAGTGTTAAAATGTTTTGTTTTGTTTTAACTGAAATGATATAATTGTAGTGAATGGTCTGTTACTTGTGTTTCATTTGGTGTTAATACCTTCACTTTGCAAAGCAAAACTTTAGCAACCTCTTGTTGAATTCAAATTTTAAAAATAACTTTTTTGCTAGCACACTACAAACTGTAGTCAGATAAAGTAAAGAATTCCGACCTCAGTATTGACAGCTAAGTAGGCGTTTACCAGATATACTTTACAGTCTGTGATTGTTACCTGGCAGATTTATGCAAATAAAAAATAGCACTCACATTAGATATGTCTTCCCCTCTTCTTCCAAAGCATTACTTTTCAGAATTGCTGCTTTGTTAAAACTTATTTTCATTGGAAAAGATGAAGACTGTACAATTCTGCTTATGTCTTAAAGGAGCATAGCTTTATATGAAGCCTTAATTGGAAGAGGATAATGCACTGGGGCCCACATGATGACTTAGCAGTCTGATATAGCATTGAATTTCCTGATATTGGAAGATTTGCAGCAGTAGATATATTACAAGGTCTCACAGTCTTTTCACAGAAATGATCCTTTCAATTCTTAAGAAGATACTTTAATTTCCTTTTTAAGGAACAGAGACATGCAGAAATAGTATATAAAATTATCATGATGAAAATCACAAAAGAGTTCACTTAAATTTTTGTCATCGTTGTCCTGTTTTCTCTGATTAGACAAACTCCACATTTTCCTGTTTTTTCTCTAATATGAACTTTAAAAAAGTACATAGAATACTTTTCTGACATCATCTGTTTACAATGTACAGTAGTTTTATAAGATAAAACACCACAAATAATGTACTTATATCTGTGTAAAACTGACTGCATTCTACCACTTGATAGACATCTTTGTCTTAGATTTTACCTTCTAGGAAACAGCAACACTTCATGTTTGTGAAAATTCTATCAGTACAGACATTCATAGAATAAAATCCAGAATCACAGCAAATTGTAATTTCCAAAAAGCTTTTTAAATCAATACTTCAAAATAATACTTCTATTTATATCCTTGAAAGAACATAATTTGAATGGAATCAAGCATAACATCTGGAATCAAGAGTGGCAATCTGGAATCAAGACTTCCAGGAGAAATATCAGCACCCTCAGATATGCAGATGATACTAACCTAATGGCAGAAAGCAAAGAGTAACTAAAGAGCTTCTTAGTGAAGGTAAAAGAGAAGAGGGAAAAAGCTGGCTTAAAACTCAGCGTTCAAAAAACCGGTTCATGGCATGTGGTGCCATCATTTCATGGAAAATAGGTGGGGAAAAAACGGAAACAGTGGCAGATAATATTTTCTTCAGCTCCAAAATCACTGCAGACAGTGACTGCAGCCATAATAAAAGGTGCTTGCTCCTTGGAAGAAAAGCTATGACAAACCTAGACAGTGTATTAAAAAAAGCAGAGACAGCACTCTGCCAACAAAGGTTCCTCCAGTCAAAGCTGTGGTTTTCCCTGTAATCATGTACAAATGTGAGAGCTGGACCTTAAGCAAGACAGAATGCTTAAGAACTGATGCTTTTGAACTGTGGTGTTGGTGAAGACTCTTGAGAGTCCCTTTGACAGCAAGGAGATCCAACCAGTCAATCCTAAAGGAAATCAACCCTGAATATTCATTGGAAAAACTGATGCTGAAACTGAAGCTCCAATACTTTGGCCACATGATACAAACAGCCAACTCATTGAAAAAGACCTTAATGCTGGGAAAGACTGAAGGCAGGAGGAGAAGAGGGCAGCGACAGAGGACGAGATGGTTGGATGGCATCATTGCCTCAATGGACATGAAGTGAAGTGAAAGTCGCTCAGTCGTGTCCAACACTTTGCGACCCCATGGACTATACAGTCCATGGGATTCTCCAGGCCAGAATACTGGAGTGGGTAGCCTTTTCCTTCTCCAGGGGATCTTCCCAAACCAGGAATCAGACCCAGGTCTCCTGCATTGCAGGTGGATTCTTCACCAACTGAGCCACAAGGGAAGCCCGTTCAATGGACGTGAGTTTGAGCAAATTCTGGGAGATAGTGAAGGACAGGGAAGCCTGACGTGCTGCCATCCATAGGGTTTCAGAGAGTTGGATATGACTTAGCAATTGAATAATAAACCATAATATAGCTATTTCAGCTGAAACTCATATTTAATTAATACTTTAATATTCTTTTGTTCCTTGTGAGTTACACTAAAAGTCCTAGCAAAATTGCATCAGAAGACACACACAGCCTTCCCTCAACAACTGCTCCTTCATTTCTAGTACTAACAATCAAGAGAATATTCTAAGATTTTTTTAAAAAAAATAGGATCTCAGTTCCTAGAAATTACTGCCAATTTCCATATTCTACAACAATAAATGTTAATTTATTTTTTCATTTGTTACTGCTCTGTTCACTGAGGACACATAAAAGCTATATCAGACCTTTGTTAACTGTAAAATTCTCTTCAACATAGTGAATTCAAGTTTAAAAATATACCAAAAATATTTTATAGATAAGTTAGCTTCTCAGTGCCGCAGTACTTCAATATGGATGCTCAGATTGCTATTCGGTGCCCGTTTTATTTTATTTTTAACTTGGGTTTTAGTCCATGATTAATAACTTTTCAGTCCTGGCAGATTTAGGCAATGAAAAATAGCATTCATTTTAGATATCTTTTCCATCTAGTCTTCAAAAACAATATTTTTTCACGACGTGTCTTTCTTATTTCTAAGTAGGAAAGATGAAAATCAATGGAAATGTGCGTGGCAACCAATTTCCACAAGCTCAGGATGCATCTGCAAAGGGAGGTATGACTCAGTTCCACATTGTGCTCCCTCTCCTGAAGATCCTGGCATTGTGGAAGTAACATCCTATGTGGCAAGTTCGCTGGAATTTCACTTTGTGATTCCCTTCAGTCAGTAAGTGTTATTTTGCTTGGTCCTCAATCTAGTTAAATAAAGAAGAAATTTCCACAAAGTTTGGTACCGCATCCAAAACCAACTTTCTCATATGAGCATAAACATTGGCTCAACGGCTCTAGAGGTCCTGAACTTTAGGGTGTGGGATGAAACTACTGTGTGCGCTTATATCTGGTGTTGGCTGCTTTTTCAGTGTTTAGGTAACAGACTCAGCAGGAACCACATGACATATTAAATAAGCAAAGTGTTAAGTCGAAGTAAAAACTTTAAAATGGTTTGAAAGAAAAAATGGTCTTCAATTATAAACAAGCAGGACAAAGACACATATAACCTCAGGTATACACAAAAAGAGACTCCAGTACCAAATAATGCCTACAATAGAGCTTAGCTTTTGTACTTTGTATAAACAGGTTTTATTTCTGAATTCACCGTGGTTACGATATGAGGTAACGTATGCAGTCTGCAAGGTCACGTTCCACACATAAGCCAACTGCTCTGGTGGTTCCATGCTGGCAAGCTGTACATTCTTTTTTATAAACTTAATGGCCACACATTATGCCACTTTGTGAGACTTGAGGTTCATTAGACCTTCTGTTCAAGTGCCTTTAGGCCACAATTTATTCTGACTCCGCAATTACTGGTGACAATTTTTATAGGCAGCCAAATTTTTCAATCACAGTGGGAAGGTTTGCATTATTTGCGGTGTTTTGCTCTTCTCTATGATAATCTTACATTGGAAAAATATTAAAGATTTATCTGTAAAAGGGTCAATTCTGCATGTACCATTTTAATATTTTTCTGAAGAATAGACTCCAGGGAAAGGAATATAGAGAAATAAAAGACATTAGCACATCTGTTTTTTTGTAAACAGATTGTGTTGGCTTGTGATAGAGTAAACTTCTTTGTTTACTTCTATTTTATGTAAAACCATCATTTTTCAAAATTATTTAATTCTTTGAAATCTGTTCACCATAATTTATACCTTTAAGTGAGTTCTCATAAAGTGCATTTCAAGTTAATCTTGAAAACAACAAACAAGCATGAGTTACTGTCACTGAGCCTCTTCTGCCAGTTTAAGAGAGGTTGAGTGGAAGTCAGTCAGGCAAGAATTTAAATCACTTCTGGCCAAAAACTTGGAGTGAATCCATTACAAATCTGAAGGTATGCAGAGACTAATTGGAAGACAAATAAAGACAGAACTATTCCTATGCAAGATCCTGGGGTTTGATTTGCAGGTTATCAGTACATGCTGACCTAGACCAGATTTTACAAGACAGAAGAAGTCTGTGCATTTAAGTAAACAAATGTGAAATTGTGGAAACTGACCATTATTTTCAAAGATTAAAGGCTGGAACCAATTCATTTCAATGGAAAAGCTCAAGAGAGATCATTTCTGCCCAGGAATCTTGTCAATGTTGGGGTAGGTCAGAAGTACTTGAAGATCAGAGGAGAGTTTGGAAAAAATGTGTTTAGATGTTACAATATTAAACCAGCAAGACAGAAAGAGAGACTCAGAAATATGAAAGCAATGGAGCAACAGTAAAAGCTTTCCTTGAGAACTGAATTAAAGTAAGTCTGAACAAAACACACCCATCCTTTAACTTAGAGAAGAAACTGCGTGTAGTAGTCCAGAAGCCTCCTGGGTAGCTATGTTGATCTGCAAACCCATGGATGAATAGAACTGATTTATATTGCAAAAGACCTATTTATCTTTACTTATTAGCAGCAGCTGTGTGTTTGTGTTTCTCCAACACACACCAGGGCATGGGTTCCAGTCTCAGTTAGGCTGGTGACTAGATATACCATTTAGGATAGTTCATTTTGTCTTTGTGAATATCAGCTTCCTGAGTTGTAAAGTAAGAATAGTGTAAAGGCATGATTAAACAGAGTTTGTAAGGCTGACAGGGCACTAAAATGGTGCCAGGAGGCCATTGCAGAAGCAGGGCCTAGGCAGTTCTGCACCTGGATGAAACATGAACGTTGAACTTGGCTGCTGCATCCTGAAAGAACACTTATATAGAGAACTTTGGACAGTAACAATCTTAGCAGCCAATCATGTGTAGACAAGAATGGTTCTTGTCCACCAGCACCGATCCTAATTCTTACAAAACTGCTTATGTAAGCTTCCTCCTTTAACCCTTTGGTTTCATTTCAGTCAGTTCAGTCACTCAGTCATGTCAGACTCTCTGTGACCCCATGGGCTGCAGCACGCTAGAGGAAACCCAGCTCTCCTCAGAAAACATTTGGGCTTCTACTCAGATCTTGTCTCCTGAATTGCCATTCTTAAGACCCCAAATAAATGTTATTGTTACCTTACAGTGCTGGTCTTATTTCTTGGTTACATGAGCTATTTAAAAGTTTGTAAATAGGTTTAATCAACACAACTTATGTAACTATTCAGGCTTGGTGGTAAATATCCACTATACATTCATCAACTCATTGTTAACTTTGGGTGGAAATGAACTTTTCTGTAGAGAAACAGCACTAACCAACACTCTAGTAACCTGTTCATTGGAGGAGACAAAATGGAAGAAGTTAGCTCATTAATAACACCACCAGGCATATAATAATTATCACCTCTCTTCCTTGGCTTGGCAGTGTCCCCATCTCAACACTGGCTAGTGCTATGAGTTCCTGGAATTGATTCAATGCACAGGTCCTTATTTCCAAGACCCTAAATAAGTTGCTAGGATACCACTGGGACCTTTTAACACTTTATTTTTCTTTTACCAGTATACTACTCAAGAGGTAGTTTCTTTTATAAATTGGAATATAATATATTTCTTAACTTGACATGTAGCAATCTGCAAGATTTGACATGTAGCAGTTGCATATAATTAGGCATGTGAAATTTAACAGTATTAAACAAGCTAATTGATCATTGTTGCACACTTTAGACCTGCATTCTTTAATAACTTTACCTTTAATATATGCTTAAAATACTCCAATTTGTACTATAATCATTTCCTCAAACACAGTCAGTGAAAAAAAAATGTAGTACAGTAAGAAAACTTCCAGGTAAAATTGGCTTAATTTTCATGTATATGTTTTACAAATATTTTAATCATGCTTCAAAAAAGACATTTGCTATTATGCATGTGGATTTATAACAAAGACATTATCTGGTTTTCTCTTAAATAATTATCTATGGGATATCCAGGCTCCATCATCCTCCACTAACTGTGAAGGGAGATAAAAGAGAGTGAACATTTTACTAGGCTATTAAACAAGTGTGTTACTCAGCAACAAGAAACACAGTTCAAAAGATTAGGTCTCAATAATGTCCAACTAAATTGAGTAACACTCAAAGAGCTTACCCCTGAGTGTCAGACTTTGGACTGCTTCTCAGAGAACTGGATTCTAGGATTCAAACATGTAATCTTTACTGTGCGCTTTCAGTAATATCAACTATTTAAAATTGAATTAAAACGAAAAGTCTTGTCAAAATTATAAAATTAGAATAACTCATAGTAAATTCATTTCCACAGAACCTCAGCGGCATGGATTTTTCTCAGTGTTTTGGTTCAGATTGACCTATGTCTGGTCTGCTTACTATATTATGAAAAGAATTTTCAGTAGGTGAATTAGAGAAGTCGGTTCTTTTTATATAAAATCAGCTCTTTCCTCATCTAGGTATGTTGACTCTTTCTCAGTTTGGGTCAACAGGTATGCATGTGTGACCCATTTGTTAAAATTTACTATTTTAACTGTTTTGAAAGGTATAGTTCACTGGCATAAAGTTCATTCACATTATTGTGCAGCAATCATCACTATTAATTTCTAGAAGTTTTCTATCTTTTCAAGCAGAAATTCTGTACTGACTAAGGAATAATACCCCATCCCATTCTTTTCTCCTGCCAGGTCCTGAAAATTACCATTTTACTTTCTATCTCTAGTATTTTTCCCTTTCATGAATCATAACCTTATCACAGCAAAGGGGCTTTTGTAAAAAGCTCAGCTATGAATCATGCCATGCAGGGTCAGCCAAGATGGAAGGGTCATAGGGAAGAGTTCTGACAAAATGTGGTCCCCCAGAGAAAGAAACACCAACCCACTCCAGTATCCTTGCCACAAGAACCCCATGGGCACTATGAAAAGGCAAAAAGATGAGAAGTGGGAAGATGAGCCCCTCAGGTCAGACGGTTCAATATACTACTTGGGAAGAGTGGAGGGCATTATCAAATATCCCCAGAAAGAATGAAACAGCTGGGTCAAAACAGAAACAACACTCAGCTATAGATGTGTCTTATGGTGAAAGTAAAGTCCTATACTATAAATAATAGCATTGCAGAGGAATCTGTAATGTTAGGTCCACAAATCAAGGTAAATTGGACATGGTCAAGCAGGAGATGACAAGACTGAACGTTGGCATCTTAGGAATCAGTGAACTAAAATGGATGGGAATGGGTGAATTTAACTCAGATGACCATTATATCTACTACTGTGGGCAAGAATCTCTTAGAAGAAATGGAGTAGTCCTCACAGTCAACAAAGGAGTCTGAAATGCAGTACTTGTGTGCAATCTGAAAACTCACAGAATGATCTCAGTTTGTTTCCAAGACAATCATTCAGCATCATAGTAATCCAAGTCTATGCCCCAACTGCTGATGTTGAAGAAGTTGAAGTTGATCATTTCATTGAAGACCTACAACACCTTCTAGAGCTAACACACCCAAAAGATGTGTTTTTCACCATAGGGGATCAGAATGCAAAAGCAGGAAGTGAAGAGATACCCTGAATGACAGGCAAGCTTGGCCTTAGAATACAAATTGAATCTACAGAGCAAAGGCTAAAAGTTTTGACAAGAGAACACAATGGTCATAGTAAACACCCTTTCCCAACAACATAAGAGACAACTCTACACACGAACATCACCAACATGGTCACCACATGTTGGTCTCACACCAACAACACGAACATGGTCAGTACCAAATTCAGATTATGCCCTTTGCAGCCAAAGATGGAGGAGCTGCATACAGTCAGCAAAAGCAAGACCTGGAGCTGACTGTGATTCAGATCATGAGCTCCTTATTGCAAAATTAAGGCTTCAGTTGAAGGAAGTAGGAAAAACCACTAGGCCATTCAGGTATGACCCAAGTGAAATCCCTCTATAATTATACAATGGAGATGAGGAATAGATTCAAGGGATTGGATTTGGTGGATAGAGTGCCTGAAGAACTATGGAGAGAGATTTATAACATTGTACAGGAGGCAGTGACCAAAACCACCTCCAAGAAAAAGAAATGCAAGAAGTAAAGTGATTGTCTGAGGAGGATTTACAAATAACTGAGGAAAGAAGAGAAGCAAAAGGCAAGGGAGAAAGGCAAAGATACACCCATCTGAATGCAGAGTTCCAGACAATAGCAAGGAGAGATCAGAAGGCCTTCTTAAATGAACAATGCAAAGAAATAGAGTAAAACAATAGAATGGGAAAGACTAGAGATGTCTTCAATAAAATTGGAGATAACAAGGGAATATTTCATGCAGGAATGGACTAGATAAGTGACAGAAATTGTAAGGACCCAAAAGAAGCAAAAGTGATTAAGAAGACGTGGCAAGAATACACAAAAGAACTCTACAATAAAGGTCTTAATGACTGGAATAACCACAATGGTGTGGTCACTCACCTAGCGCTGAATATCCTGGAGTGTGAAGTCATGTGGGCCTTAGGAAGCATTCCTACGAACAAAGCTAGTGGGGGTGATGGAATTACAGCTGAGCTCTTTAAAATCCTAAAAGATGATGCTGTTAAAGTGCTACATTCAATATGTCAGCAAATTTGGAAAACTCTGCAGTGGCCACATGACTGGAAAATATCAGTTTCTATTCCAATCCCAAAGAAGGGCAATGTCAAAAGAATGTTTGAACTACCATACAATTGCCCTTATTTCACATGCTAACAAAGTTATGCTCAAAATCTTTCAAGCCAAGCTTCAGCAGTACATGAGTCAAGAACATTCAGATGTTCAATCTGGGTTTAGAAAATGCAGAGCAGCCAGAGATCAAATTACCAACATCTGCTGGATCATGGAGAAAGCAACAGAGTTCCAGAAAACATCTATGTCTGCTTCACTGACTACCCTAAAGCCTTTGACTGTGTGGATCAAAACAAACCATGGAGAATTCTTAAAGAGATGGGAGATCTTGACCTTACCTGTCTCTTGAGAAACCTCTATGTGAGTAATGAAGTAACAGAACCAGACTGATTTAAAATTGGAAAAGGAGTATGACTAGGCTTTATAGTATCACCCTCATTATTTAATTTTTATGCAGAATATGTCATGTGAAATGCTGGGCTGAATGAATCACAAGCTGGAATCAAGATTGCCAGGAGAAATATCAACAACCTCAGATATGCAGGTTCTATTACTCTAATGGCAGAAAGTGAAGAGGAACTAAAGAACTAAAGAGCCTCTTGATGAGAGTGAGAGGAGGCTGAGAAAGTTGGATTGAAATTCAACATTAAAAAAAAAAAAAAAAAACTAACTTCATGGCATCCAGTCCCATCACTTCACAGCAAATAGAAGGGGAAAACATGGAAGCAGCGACAGATTTTCTTTTTTTTTTTTAATTTTTTTTATTAGTTGGAGGCTAATTACTTCACAACATTTCAGAGGGTTTTGTCATACACTGATATGAATCAGCCATGGAGTTACACGTATTCCCCATCCCGATCCCCCCTCCCACCTCCCTCTCTACTCGATTCCTCTGGGTCTTCCCAGTGCACCAGGCCCGAGCACTTGTCTCATGCATCCCACCTGGGCTGGTGATCTGTTTCACCATAGATAATATACATGTTGTTCTTTCAAAACATCCCACCCTCACCTTCTCCCACAGAGTTCAAAAGTCTGTTCTGTACTTCTGTGTCTCTTTTTCTGTTTTGCATATAGGGTTATCATTACCATCTTTCTAAATTCCATATATATGTGTTAGTATGCTGTAATGTTCTTTATCTTTCTGGCTTACTTCACTCTGTATAAAGAGAGAATTCATTTGAATCAGTTCTAATGAGATGGATGAAACTGGAGCCCATTATACAGATTTTCTCTTCTTTTCAAGGTTTCCAAAATCCTTGGGGACAGTGGCTGCAGCCATGAAATTAAAAGATGTTTGCTCTTTGAAATGAAAGCTATGGCAAATATAGACAGCATATTAAAAGCAGATATATCACTTTGCCTACAAATATCGGTAAAGTCAAAGGCTTTTCCTGTAGTCATGTATGGATGTGAGAGTTGGTCCATAAAGACAGCTGAGAGTCAAAGTATTGATACTTTCGAATTGTGAGGCTGGAGAAGAATCTTGAGAGTTGTCTGGACTGCATGGAGATCATACCGATCTATTCTAGAAGAAATGAACCCGAATATTTTTTGGAAGGACTGATGTTGAAGCTGAAGATCCAATACTTTGGCCACCTGATGCAAAGAGCCAACTCAGTGGAAAAGATCCTGATGCTGGGAAAGATTGAAGGCAAAAGAAGAAGGGGTCAGCAGAGGATGAGATGGCTAGATAGCACCACAGACTCAACAGACATGAATTTGAGCAAGAGATAGTGGAGGACAGAGGAGCCTGACATGCTGCAGTCCATGGGGTCACAAAGAGTTGGACACAACTTAGCAACTGAACACCCACTCCATGATTCTGAGTACTTTATGTATCTCATCTAAGAGGACTCATCTAGCTTTTGTCCTCTTTGTGATTGTTTATTTCACTTAGCATAATGTCCTCTGGGTTCACCCATGTTGTAGCATGTGTAAGGATTTCTTTTTTTGTTTGTTTGTTTAACTTTCTCCCTGTCTTACTGAGATATAATTGACAAAAGCTGCTGCTCCAGTTTTAAGTATACAACATATTTTGATATATACGTATATTGTTGGACGATTACCACAAAACATTTAGTTAGCATCCATCACCTCAGATAGTTACAAATTTCTTTTTCCTATCTTGAGAAATTTTAAGATTCACTGTCTTAGCAACTTTCAAATACAATATATTTTATTGTGAATTACATTTACCATATTGTATATTGCATGTTTATTATCACTTCTTTTTTTTAAATCACAGATTGAGCTGATATTCTTTCATCTTTGTCAGAGAGAACTCTGTTTTAGGGATTAGGCACCAATTTCGATTTTATTCCTTGAGCATTTAGAAGTGAAGCCGGGTTTTCAGCTGACTTGGTCAGATTCCCCACTGTAACCTGCCTGAGGTGTGTGTCTACACAGCACAAATGATAGTTGAGATTTGGAAGCTATTCACTTCCTATGCTATGGACCAAGTGGGTGGTCCTTGTTTCTGTTTATTTGTTGGTTTTAATCTCTAGCTAAATGTGAACATAAACTAGCATTTTATTCTATAATGTCTTGAAATTAGGGGATCTTAATTTTTTTTATTTTGTGTTGGGGTATAGCCAATGACAATATTCTGTAGTTTCAGGTGAACAGCAAAGGGACTCACCATACGTATATATCTAATCTCCCTCCAACACTGCTCCCATCCAGGTTGGTACATAATACTGAGTTCCTTGCGCTATACAATTGGTCCTTGTTGTTACTCACTTTGAATATAACAGTGTGTACATGACTTTCCCAAACTCCCTAACTATTCTTTCCCCCGGCAACCATAAATTCATTTTCTAAGTCTGTTAGTCTCTTTCTGCTTTCTAAAAAAGTTCATTTGAATCATTTTTTTTTTCCTAAGATTCCAAACGTAAAGGATGTCATACAATATTTTTCCTTCTCTATCTGACTTACTTCACCCAGGTCCATCCATGTTGCTCCAGATGGCATTATTTCTTTTTTTTTAGTGGCTGAGTAATATTCCATTGTATACACGTTGTATTCCATTGTAAACATCTTCTTTCCTCATTCCTCTGTCAATGAATATTTAGGTTGCTTCCATGTCTTGGCTATTGTAAACACTGCTGCAATGAACATTGGGGTGCATGTAGCCTTTCAGATCATGTTTTTCTCTGGATATGTGCCCAGGAGTGGGATTGCAGGGTCATATGGTAAATCTATTTTTATTTATGTAAGGACCTTCCAGGCTTCCCTGGTGGTCCTAGTGGTAAAGAACCCTTCTGCCAATGTAGAAGACATAAGAGACATGGACTCCATCCCTGGGTTGGGAAGATCCCCTGGAGGAGGGGATGAAAAATCCCATGGACACAGGGCCATGGTGGGATGCAGTCCATGGGATTGCAAAACAGACATGACTGAAGTGATTTACCAGATGCTTTTCTCCATTGTGGCTGTATCAAATTACTTTCCCACCAACAGTGGGGAAGGGTTCCCTTCTCTCCACCCTCTCTCCAGCATTTGTTGTTTGTGAATATTTTGATGATAGCCATTCTGACCATTTGAGGTGATATCTCATAGTTTTGATTTGCATTTCTCTAATAACTAGCAATGAACATCTTTTCATGTGCCTGTTGGCCATCTATATGTCCCCCCTGGAGAAACATCTATTCTGGCCTTCTACCCATTTTTTGTGTGAGCTGCTTGTTTTTATGCTATGTGTCATAAGCTATTTCTTAAACTTTGGAGACTAATCCCCTAATGGTCATATCATTTGCAAATATTTTCTCCTAATCTGTGAGTCATCCTTTCATTTTGTTTATTGTTTCCTTTGTTATTTTATGCAAAAGCTTTTGAGTTTAAATAGGTCACTATTATTTATTTGTGTTCTTATTTCCTTTATTCTGGGAGATGAATCAAAAAAGATGTTACTCTGATTTATGTCAGAAGAGAGTTCTATGTTTTCCTCTAGGAGTTTTACACTGTCCTGTTTCACATTTAGGCCTTTAGCCCATTTTGAGCTTATTTTTTGTGTATAGAGTTAAAGAAGGATCAAATTTTATTTTTTTACATGTGACTGTCCAGTGTTCCCAGAACCGTTTTGAAGAAACAGTCTTTCCAACCAACATTGTATAATCTTGCCTCCTTTGTCATAGATTAATTGACTATAGATGTGTGGGCTTATTTCTGAATTTTCTATCCTTTTCCATTGATTTGTATTTCCATTTTTGTGACAGTACCATACTCTTTTGATGACTGAACTTTATAGTGTAGTCTGAAGTCTGGGAGCCTGATTCCTCCAGCTCCATTTTTCTTTAGCAAGACTGTTTTGGCTCTTTGGGATTTTTGGTGTCTCCATACAAATTTTGAGATTTTTTGTTCTAGTTCTGTGAAAAATACCATTGCTAATTTGATTAGGGATTCCATAGAATCTGTTGATTGCCCTGGTTAGTATAGTCATTTTAACAATATTAATTCTTCCAATCCACAAACATGGTATATCTTTCCATCTGTTTATGTATTTTTTGATTTCTTTCATCAGCATCTTATAGTTTGATGCACTCTGTAAGCATACTTACAGAGTGCGGGTCTTTTGTGTCTTTAGGTATGTTTATTCCTAGGTATCTTATTCTTTTTGATGCAATGGTAAATGGAATTGCTTCTTGGATTTCTTTTTCTGATCTTTCATTGTTAATGTATAGAAATGCAACAGGTTTCTTTGTATTATTTTGTAAACTGCAAATTTACAAATTCATTGATGAGTTCTAGTGGTTTTCTGGTAGCATCTTTACGATCTTCTGTGTATAGTATCTTGTCATCTGTAAACAGTGATAGTTTAAGCTCCTCTCTTCTAATTTGGATTCTCTTTATTTCTTTTTCTTCTCTGACTGCTGTAGCTAAGGCTTGCAAACTATATTGAATAAAAGTGGTGACAGTGGTCATACTTTTCTTGTTCCTAATCTTAGAGGGAATGCTTTCAGCTTTTCACTGAGTATGATGCTAACTGTAGGTTTGTCATATACGGCTTTTATTATGTTGAGGTATATGCCCTCTATGCCCACTTTCTAGAGCGTTTTTATAATAAATGGTGCTAAGTTTAGTCAAAAGAGTTTCCTGCATCTATTGAGATTATCATATGGGTTTATCTTTCAATTTGTTTATATGGTACATCACAATGATTTGTGGATGTTGAAAAATACTTTCATCCCAGGGATGAATCCCACTTGATCACGGTGTATGGTCTTTTTAATGTTTTGTTGGATACAGATTGCTAGCATTTGGTTGAGGATTGTTGCATATATGTTCATTGGCGATATTGACCTGTAATTATCTTTTTTTTGTGGTATCGTTGTCTGGTATTGGTATCAGGATGATGGTGACCTCATAAAATGAGTTAGGAAGTTTTCCTTTGTCTGCATTTTTTGGAACAGTTTCAGAAAGATAACAGTTAACTCTTCTTTAAATGTTTGACAAATTCGCCTGTGAAGTCATCAGATCCTGGATTTTTGTTTGTTGGGAAGTTTTTAATCATGGTTTCAGCTTCAGTACTTGTGATTGGTTTCTTCATATTTTCTTTTTCTTCCTGGTTCCATCTAAGGAGACTGTACATTTCTAAGAATTTGTGCAGGTTGTCCATTGTTTTGGCATGCAGTTATTCATAGTAGTCTCTTATGATGCTTTGTATTTCTGTGGAATCAGTTGTAACTTCGTTTTCATTTCTAATTTTATTGATTTGAGTCTTCTTCCTTTTCTTCTTGGTGAATTTGGCTAAAGGTTTATCAATTCTGTAAATCTTTTCAAAGAACCAGCTTTTAGTTTCAATGATCTTTTGATTGTTTCCTTTGTCTAATTCATTTAATTCTGCTCTGATCATTATGATTTCCTGCCTTCGACCAACTTAAGATTTTGCTTGTTCTTCTTTCTCCAGTGGTTTTGGCTGTAAGCTTAGCTTGTTTGTTTGAGGTTTTTCTTGTTTCTTGAGGTGAGATTGTGCTGCTATACACTGCCTCTTAGCAGTGATTTTGCTGCATCCCATAAGCTGTGGGTCATTTTGCTTGTATTTTCATTTGTCTGTAAGTATTATTTCCTCTTTGATTTCCTCAGTAATCCAATGGTTGTTGAGCAGCGTATTGTTTAGCCGCCATGTGGTTGTGTTTTTTAGAAGTTTGTTTGTTTGTTTGTTTTCTCTTTGGTTATTTCTAATCACACTGCATTGTGATCAGAAAAGGTGGTTGATATAATTTTGATTTTCTTCAATTTACCAAATCTCATCTTGTGGCCCAGCATGTGGTGAATCTTAGAGAATGTTATGTTTGCACTTGAGAAGAATGTGTAGTCTGCTGCTTTGGGGTGGAATTCTCTATAATATAAATGAAGTTCAAGTTGTCTAAAGTGTCATTTAAGGTCTGGGTTTCCTTATTAATTTTCTGTCCAGATGGTCTGTCCATTGATGAAAGTGGGGCATTAAACCCCCCCATGATTATTGTGTTACCTTTGTGTTTGTTAGTATTTGCCTTATGCATTGAGGTGTTTCTATTTTGAGTGCATATATATTTATAAGTGTTATATCTTCTTTTTGGATTGAGCCTGTGGTCATTATGTAGTGTTCTTCTTTGGACTGCACCCTTGAACACTGTGTAGTGTTCTTATAACAGTCTTTGTTTTAAAGTCTATTTTGTCTGATATGAGTATTGCTACTCCAGCTTTCTTATGAGTTTCATTTGTGTGGAATAACTTCTCACATTCCCTTACTTTCAGTATGTAAGTGTCTCTAGGTCTAAGGTGGATCTCTTGTAGACAACATATATATGAGTCTTGTTTTTGCATCCACTCAGCTGGTCTATGTCTTTTGGTTGGTGCATTTAATCTATTTACATTCAAGGTAATTATCTATTTGTATGATCCTGTTACCATTTTCTTAATTGTTCTGTGTTTATTTTCTGTAAATCTTTTCCTTCTCTTCTGTTTCTTACCTAGAGAAGTTCCTTTAGCTTTTGTTTTAAAATTGGTTTGGTGGTGTTGAAATCTATTAACTCTTTCTTGTCTGTAAAACTTTTGATTTCTACATCAAATCTAATTGAGAGTCATGCTAGGTAGAGTATTCTTGGTTGTAGGTTCTACCCTTTCATCACCAGAATATGCCATACCATTCACTTCTGGCTTGTAGAATTTCTATTGAGAAATCTGCTGATGATCTTATGGGATTTTCCTTGTATATTATTTGTCTTTTTTTTCCCTTGTTGCTTTTTTTTTTTTGTTTTGTTTTTTTCCCTTGTTGCTTTTAATATTTTATCTTTGTCTTTATTTTTTGTTGGTTTGATTACTATGTGTCTCAGTGTGTTCCTCCTTGTGTTTATCCTGCCTGGGACTCTGTTCTTCCTGAACTTAGCTGATTATTTCCTTTTCCATGTTAGGGAAGTTTTCAGCTATTATCTTTTCAAATATTTTCTCAGATCCTTTCTCCCTTCTCCTTCTGGGATCCTAATAATGCAAATACTGGTGCATTTAATGTCATCCCAGAATTCTCTTAGACTATCCATTTCTCTTCATTCTTTTTTTTTTTTAATATATATTTTATTTTGCAGCAGTGATTTCCACCATTCTGTCTTCCAAGTCACTTATCCATTCTTCTGCCTCAGTTATTCTGTTATTGATTCCTTCTAATGCATTGATAACATTCAGAAAACTAAGATCATGGCATCTGGTCCCATCAGCTCATGGGAAATAGATGGGAAGACAGTGGAAAAAGTGTCAGACTTTATTTTGGGGGGGCTCCAAAATCACTGCAGATAGTGACTGCAGCCATGAAATTAAAAGACGCTTACTCCTTGGAAGGCAAGTTATGACCAACCTAGAAAGCATATTAAAAAGCAGAGACATTACTTTGCCAACAAAAGTCCATCTGGTCAAGGCTATGGTTTTCCCAGTGGTCATGTATGGATGTGAGAGTTGGACTGTGAAGAAAGCTGAGCACCAAAGAATTGATGCTTTAAAAAAAAAAAAAAAAAGAATTGATGCTTTTGAACTGTGGTGTTGGAGAAGACTCTTGAGAGTTCCTTGCACTGCAAGGAGATCCAACCAGTCCATCCTAAAGGACATCAGCCCTGGGTGTTCATTGGAAGGACTGATGCTGAGGCTGAAACTACAATACTTTGGCCACCTCACGCAAAGAGTTGACTTGTTGGAAAAGACCCTGATGCTGAGAGGGATTGGGGGCAGGAGGAGAAGGGGACGACAGAGGATGAGATGGCTGGATGGCATCACCGACTCGATGGGCATGAGTTTGAGTAAACTCCGGGAGTTGGTGATGGACAGGGAGGCCCGGCATGCTGCGATTCATGGGGTCGCAAAGAGTCGAACATGACTGAGTGACTGAACTGAACTGAACTAAACAATGTATTGATCATCACTGTTTATTTGTTCTTTAGTTCTTCTAGGTCTTTGGTAAACATTTCTTGCATTCTCTCAATCTTTGCCTCCATTCTTTTTCTGAGATCCTGGATCATCTTCCCTATCATTATTCTAAATTATTTTTCTGGGAGTTTGCCTATCTATATATACTTCATTGTGTTCTTTATCTGGGGATTTATCTTATTCCTTCATCTTGGAAAAAATCCTATTTCTTTTCATTTTGGTTAGCTTTCTGTGATTGTGGTTTACATTCTGGAGGCTGTGGAATTGTATTTCTTGCTTTTTCTGTCTGCCATCTTTTGGATGATGATAGAGGCTTGTGCAAGTTTCCTGGTGGGAGGAACTGTCTCTGAGGAAACTGGGCCTTGCTTTGGTGGGCAAGACAGTGCTCAGTAAATTTTTAATCCAATTGTCTGCGGAGGGTTGGAGTTGTACTCCCTCTCTGTTAGTTGTTTGGCCTGAGACAACTCGGTCCTAGAACCTACAGGCTCTACGGTAGGGCTAATGGCAACTTCTGAAGGGACTTATGCCAACATACTCCTCCCAGGACTGCTGGTGGTGGTGCATTGTCCCCACAGCACGTCACTGCC
This sequence comes from Cervus canadensis, assembly GCF_019320065.1. NCBI lineage: Eukaryota > Metazoa > Chordata > Mammalia > Artiodactyla > Cervidae > Cervus > Cervus canadensis. Next base: position 70,869,867 of record NC_057397.1, on the reverse strand, counting down.
AACCCACATCTCCACAGGAGACCCTCAAACACCCACAGGTCTAGCTTGTCTCCTGTGGGATCACTGTTCCTTTTCCCTGGGGCAGTCCTGCTGCTCACAGGGTTTTTGTTTGTGCCTGCCAAAAGTGGAGTCTCTGTTTCCCCCCATTCTGTGAAAGTTCTGCAATCAAATTCTGCTGGCCCTCGAAGTCAGATTCCCTGGGGATTTCCAGTCCCTTCGCTGGATCCCCAGCCTTGGAACCCTGATAGGGGGCCTCGAATCTTCACAACAGTGCAAGACCTTCTTTGGTATTACTGTTCTCCAGTTTGTTGGTCACCCACCCATTGGGTATGAGGTTTGATTTTATCATGATTGTGCTCCTTCTACCATCTCCCTGAGACTTCTCCGTTGTCCTTGGACATGGGATATCTTTTTAGTGGGTTCCAGTGTCTTCCTGTCAATAGTCATTCAACAGCTGGTTGGGATTTTGGTATTCTCGCAGGAAAAGATGAGTGCACGTCCTTGCGCTTCACCATCTTGAACCAAAACTTCCCTTACTTTTTAAGGCTGAATAATATCGCCCTGTATATATATTTACTACATTTTGTTTATCCATTGGATGTGTGCATCATCCCTACCTTTGGCTGTTGTGACTAATGCTGCTATGAGGGTGAATATACAAATAAAGAAAATAAAATGAAGTCAAGGAAGTCGTAATATCCTAAGTAGTTCCTGGATTTTGAGTTCACATATTTTGTTGACAATATGGAGAAGATGGCTCAATCCAACCCACCACAGTGAAAGTACTTATTAATCTTCTCTTCACTTTTGGTTTTACAAGCTATTGTTATGTTACCCCTAGTGGTCCCCAGTTCCCTTCTCCGACAGCCCTTCAACCTCTGATTTTCTGTATGCCAAGTGTTTCAAATTTAGCTCAACTCCTCTGTCCCTCTTTTCTAGGTACTCAGCATGACCAAAGGCAATATTGCCCTATGTTGCGACTCTATATGATCCCGCAGAAGGTGCGGAATCACATTCATCACTCCAAAAGGAGTTCCAGTACCACTTTCCAAGAAAGGTCTCATGTCCTTGCTAATGTCCTAACTAAATGGCTTGCTGAGAAAATAAAAATAATGAACATCTGAAATTTAAAGAACAGCTGTTTGGGGAACGGCAAAGTTGAAGATGACTTCTTTCTACAAAAGCTGAGTCCCAGTATCTGGGATAGCCATTTCTGGGATACAGTCGTGCTGTGACTTGAATACAGATTCAAAAGAAGGAAATTCTTTATATTAGTGCACAATGTAGACTCTAGTGGAACCTGTATGCATTGTGTGAAAAAATCAATCAGTTATCTTCACTTTTTTTTAATTGAAGAGTAATAGCTTTAAAATATTGTGTTGTTTTCTTCAGTGCAACAATGTGAGTCCGCTATAAGTAAATATAATATACCCCCTTCTTTTTAAGCCCCCTCCCACTCCCACCCATCCCACCCCTCTAGATCGTTACATCGTGCTGGGGTGGGCTCCCTGTGTTATATAGCAGCTTCCCACTAAGTATATGTTTTACACCTGATAGTGTATATATGTTAATACTGCTATCACGATCGTCCCACCCTTTCCTCCCCACTGGTGGCTCAGATAGTAAAGAATCTGCTTATAATGCAAGAGACCCAGGTTAGATTCCTGGGTAAGGCAGATTCCCTAGAGAAGAGAATGGCTACCCACTCCAGTATTCTTGCCTGAGAAATTCCATGGACAGAGGAGCCTGGTGGGCTACAGTCCATGGGGTTGCAAACAGTCAAACACCTCTGAACAGCTAACATTTTCACACTTTTCATTCCTTCCCCCATGGTGTCCACAAGTCCAGACTCCATGTCTCTGCCTCCATCTCTGCCCTGAAAAGGTTGATCAGTACCATTTTCCTAGATTTCATATATACGCTTCAAAGGAATCTTCACTCTCACCTATCTTTAAATTATACTTTTCCCCCTAGCTCCACAAGCTTTCCAAACTCACATACAGCAAAAAGACAAGAGTCAACAAAGCAAGGAGGAATCAGGCTACCTCAGTAGTTGATTAAGCTCTTGAGGCTTTCTTACTTTATGAAGTGTTCATGAACAAGGACACTTGTTGGAGGAAATAGGCAAATTCTCTGACTTAGTTTATATATGCTCATTTCATATTAAGAAGATTGAATTGGTTCTAATAGGATGTCAGATTGATATTATCAATGCTTTCTTCCCTACACCCAAACAGTTCCATATTGAGTCCTGGGTGAAAACCTCAGTCATTCTTCTCTATTTTTTCTCTTTTGTTCTGATTTAAAGAAAAAGCAGGAGTAAACCATTAGAAATGAACTTGACAGATAGGTTATGATCACAAGTTATAACAGAGTTAAGCCCAAGTACACGTTAGCTCCTGTGCTGGTCACACTCCCCTAGGAGCCTGCTTCTGGGAGCTCCAGGGAGTGCTCTGTTCCCTTTTTTATTTCTAAGCAGTTCTTCTGCCCACAACATATCCCTTTTCTCCTACCCTCAGAAGCTGGATTAGATAACATAGGACCCTTGAGGATTGACATTGTAACCTTACCTCATAAACTGAGGTTAGACTCAGACTTGAGGAATTAGGTCATTCCAACTCTTTCCCTCATCTTTTTGCTTAGTCTCTTTAACAAACCTATTTCGCTGTCTCTTTCACTTACAGCAAGTTTATATCACAAGTGGCCTAAACTATAATTAACAAGCCAAGTTATCCAAAATATTTAAATCAAAGCGTCTTGCAGGAAAACACAGCCTCTGTAGTGTTTTATAACACAACAACAGCTAATACAAGAAGAGGAAAACTAAAACAATATAATAGATATTTTGTTGTTCTGTTTTTGTTTTTGCAACAAGGGTATGTGAGAACTCCTATAACAAAATAAGCATTGTCCTTTAATATGGTTGTATCCAGATGTTGAGTGCTTTATCCAACAAAGCTCCCATTATTCAAAATGTTCTTTGGAACTTCTGTTTTAGAATTACCTTCACCGCCAATTTACAAGAAGTATAAGAAACATCTCATTACTTTAGGACCGTACCTCATAGAGGTCATAATTTTCTTTAAGAAAATGAAATGCTGTTCTTTAGGCATAGTCAATGTTGCAAGCCTCTGTGAGAAATGATCCAATATAACTATTAAAGACAAAGGCTGTGGAAATCTTAGACCAGAACTTGAAGTCAAAATAAAAATAAAGCAAGCTGTGCCTTGTATAAACGCCTGAGGCTATGTCTACAAAAAATTTCCACTTAAGAGTAAGATGTTCAGCCAATTAGTTTGTTATATGCTGCCAAAAATCTGATTTGATCTGGTTATTCATTTTATTTATTTGTTTTTTCTTTTATAACCAGTTGCTTAAAAGAAATGACCAAGTCAACTAGGTATAAGTCATCTATTAATACATGGACTCAATTTCAGAAAGCTCCTTGCTTCATGTTCAGGCTATAATTATTAAGCTGTTAATACAATCAAAACCCTTTCAATCACCTTTCTGACTTAAACAAAATAATTATTCTAGAATAAATCTTCCATAATCGTGATGGTTTAATCATGTCTCTATAAAACCTACAATAAGTAATATGCTTTAAACTTCAGATACTTCCATACCAAGTATAAGTAAAATTTCCTGCTATATAGATTTATGTGAAAATTTCTTTCTTTTTTTTTAATGCCTAAATGTTTAAGTGTTCGGAGTATAAGAGTATAAGTTATCTATCATGTTCATCAAGCAGAGTTAAGATAAGATAGTTCTTTTGTAGAAAAGTCAGGAGGATATACTGTTTATAGGGTTCTCATGATATAATTAATTTTCTTTTAATTTCATGCTATACTGTTAATGAAATTAAAAGATGCTTGCTTCTTGAAAGAAAAGCTATGACAAACCTAGACAGTGTATTAAGAAGCAGAGACATTGCTTTGTGAACAAAAGTCCATATAATCAAAGCCATGGTTTTTCCAGTAGTCATGTATGGATGTGAGAGTTGAACCATAAGAAAACTGAGCACTGAAGAATTGATGCTTTAGAACTGTAGGGTTGGTCAAGACTCTTGAGAGTCCCTTGGACTGCAAGGAGATCCAACCAGTCCATCCTAAAGGAAATCAGTCCTGAATATTCATTGGAAGGACTGATGCTAAAGCTGAAACTCCAATACTTTGGCCACCTGACGTGAAGAGCTGACTCATTTGAAAAGACCCCCATGCTGGGAAATATTGAAGGCAAAAGGAAAAGGAGGTGACAGAGGATGAGCTGGCTAGAGAACATCACCAACTTGATGGGCATGAGTTTGAACAAGCTCCAGCAGTTGGTGATGGACAGGGAAGCCTGGCGTGCTGCAGGGGTTGCTGCTATGGGGTTGCAAAGAGTTGGACATGACTGAGTGACTGAACAACAATAACTGCTAATGTCACTGTCATGAGATTTTGAAGAGAAAACAAAAGGGAAAGGAGATAGAGCAGTATGGTTTTAAAGATACCATAGAGTACACATGTGGGTAAAGCAACGTCAAGAAAATCATATACCAACTCAAATTAATATGCTGTCAATTTAGTAAGGTCCATTTAACAAATGAATAAATTATCTCCTGAGATAGTGAATTCTCACAGAAGTTCTTGGAAGTTAAAACATGGAGGTTTTAAGTTTACCAACTCCCTGGACGTTTTATTCTAAGACATTCAACTATGAGATCTCAAAGGTTTCTAGCAACTCCAAGAATCAGTGGCTGCAAGAGCACGTTAAGATGAATGATTCATGATTCTAGAAACACAATGTTAGTGTTGAATTTTTCACCACCTGCTTAATCACATGATTGCTGGCTTTCATCCACATAGGTGTACTGAAACTTCTGTCTTGTCTGACATAGATGATCTTGTGTAAAATTCAAAAGTTACTGCTCTACTTCATCCTCCTTGACCTTTCTGCCGCATTTGTTACTACTGGTGATCCATTCTTTTGAGACCCACTTCCTCAGACATCCCTGTTAATACACTCTCCCTCTTCCTTTTTCAGTCCTCAACAACTCCTTCTGAGTTTTTTCTTCCATTCATTTTCTTGCTTCTCTTTCAGATATGTGTAACCTATTCACATACTCACCTTTTATTACATTTTTTTTTCTCATTCATTTTCATAGCATCTATTCTGCTGATATGAGACTTAATTCCAAAACTTTATACCCTACTTGAGTTATCTCATGAGTTCTGATCATGTATTTTGAACTTCTTACTAAAAAACTCTACCAGATTATTCTCTTTGACCTCAAATTTTAACAAACTCAATGAACTATTAGTCAAATCACTTCCTTTTTTATAACTTTTTTTTTCTAACAGTGGTATCAACATTTATCCAGTGACCCCTGGAAAGCTTTTTAGTGTCAAGTTCTGTCATGCCCTTCTGTCATGACTTTTTGTATTTAGTCTCTCAAATATTTTTCATCCTCTTTATTTCCCACTCCTACAGTCTTGTCATTGTTTTCCAACAAAGGCTCTCTGTCTCCTTGCCTACTCCATTGCTGAGAGAAAGTTTCCCCTTCCTTTAGGCCCAATTCTCTTCACTTTTTCTAGATCCAATACTGGCCTAAGACAGGAGATAAAAAGTCTTTACAGAATCTACTCAGAGATTCTACATATTATATCATCCTAAGATGCAATTCAGTATTGTTGGTGACTTATAGCCATATTTGGAAAGATAATTCTGATTGAGAAGTTTTAATTTGGCAGTTGAGAGAGATTTTAAAATGTGTAGCATTCTCCAGTATCAGATCAAGCAAAATGTTAAGGGTCAGATAAAATATGTGAAACTCAAAGACTCCAAATCAGTTACCATCAGGGTGGGTGGTTGAGCACCAGATATCAGCTGCGTCTTCACAATTGTGATCCAGAGTAGGATTCCAAGGCCTTGGAAGAAGAATCATGAACACAAGTCCAAGTCACAGTCCTGGAAAGGGAAGCCAGTGGATGTATAGTTACCAAGAAATAGAAAAATTAGCAATAAAGACACACACACACACACAAAACTCAGGACAAAAAGAGTGATCCAGAAAAATGTCAAACCCAGATTTAGGGAATAAGCAGTATCCCAATTTTTAGAACTAAGGATAGAGGCTAGAGCAGAAATTTGATGCTAAGTTTATCACTACTGGCCTGGAGTGATTATAACTAATATTTATTAAACATTTACCCTGCACTAAATATTTTTTGTGCAATATTTCATTTTACTTATAACCACAACTCCATAAGTTAGATATTATTATTATCTCCATTAACGAGTGAGGAAATGAGGCTTAGAATGTTTCATATACTTGTGCAAAGAGGCAGATGGTGAATGAGTACCATGGTCTTTCTGACTCTAAAGTCCAATCTCTTAATCGCCACACCACAAATGCCAAGGAATCTTCTCCCACAGGAAGTATTCGTGGGAATCCCATGAATGGATAGGAGCAGTGCATCGTATTGGGCTTCCCTGGTAGCTCAGCTGATAAAGAATCCGCCTGCAATGAAGGAGACACTGGTTTGATTCCTGGGTCGGGAAAACCCCCTGGAGAAGGGCTAGGCTACCTACTCCAGCATTCTTGGGCTTCCCTGGTGGCTCAGATGGTAAAGAATCTTCCTAAATGTGAGAGACCTGAGTTTGATCCTGGGTTGGGAAGATCCCCTGGAGGAGGCATGGAAACCCACTCCAGTATTCTTGCCTGGAGAATCCCATGGACAAAGGAGCCTGCAGAGCTACAGTCCATGGGGTCACAAAGAGTCAGAAACGACTGAGGGACTACGCACAGCACAGAACATCGAGTCACCTCTCCTATCAGGCAAAGGAAGGGACTAGATTTCAGAATTAGCCTAGCCTTGTTGGTCATCTCTCATAAACTTGGAATTCTAAGCCTATATCTGAGAAGAAATAGGTCACAGATCAGGAAAGAATGTGGTGAATTGTTAAGTCTGGTAAAGGCAGAATTGTATGACTTTAATACTTAGATATACTTGCCTACCTCAAAGATTTTCTATTTAAGTACTGTTGAGGCAAGAACTCAAAATAGGATAATGTTACACCTGAGCTGAGTCTTTGATGTTGTTAAGTGGGGTGACCAATAGTTGGGGGGGAAATTATTTGCAGCTCTGCTTAATTTTTCATGAAACAGTATTTGAGCAACTATTATGAGCAAGGCACTGGATTACTTAGATGAATAAGACCCTACTCTCCTCTATTAATAGAAGGAAATGGCACCCCACTCCAGTATTCTTGCTTGGAGAATCCCAGGGGCAGAGGAGCCTGGTGGACTGCTGTCTATGGGGTCACACAAGTCGGACACAACTGAAGCGACTTAGCAGCAGCAGCAGCTCCACTAATAGTTAAGAAAATGGAAATAAGCATATAAACTGCAACACAGTAAAGTAAGCATAAAGAATGGGTTGCAAAATTAAATATGAAGACTTAGAAGGATATTATAAGATGGTAAAAGAAAAAAGATATTCCAGCTAATAGTTTTGAGTAACAAATCTCAGCCAGCTTAGTGGCATTAAATTAAATAACTATTATTGAATTATACTGATGGAGTCTGCAGGTCAGAAGCTTGGACAGTGCAGTGAGATGGCTTGATATTGTTCCATACTCTCTTGTGCATGGTGTGGGAAGACTTGACATATTGAGGATTAGAATCACTGGCATTCTTCTCTTGTCTGTATACCAGGGATGGGGCTGAAGGCTGTGCTCAGCTTTGACTACTGACTGGAGTACCTATACTTGGCCTGCAGCTCCCACAGGGTTGCTTCTGGATTCTAAGGAAGGCTCAATAGCTATCAACCCAGGAAAACCAAGAGGAAACTTCTTGGACTTGTATGATCTCACCTCAGAAGTCACATGCTGTTACCGGCAACACTCTATTGGTTGGAGTAATCACAAGTCCCTGTGGATTTAATGAGAAGGATACATAGCCCATTTCTGAATGAGAGAAATGTCAGAATCTTTTGAAACTGCCAGTCTGTCCTTTGGCAAAGTATACAGTATACTGGTCTCTTCTTAACACCCCTTAAAGTCTTATCCCATTAACAACCTTCAGCTCTGGCTCAAGGTCAAGAACTGTGCCATCAGGTCCAGGCATGAATGAAGCTCTTTGGATACAGATTCCTTTCAATATGAAGATTAGTGGTATGAGAAAAGCTATCTCTCATCACTGTTATCCCTTCATCCTACAGAATATACAGCTGTGGAAGAGTCCTGAAATAAATTTTCCAATATAAGACTAGCTGCACAACTTAATCCGTTTCAGTGCAAAATTAAATGCAAAGCCGCTTATTCAATTATTACTGGAATTTCAAGATGGTGACTAAGCCTAGAGTCCTCCTAACTGATAGGGCCCTCAGCAAACGCACAGTTCACACCCCCATGAGACACCAGTGAGCCGTTCTCCCATTCCAAAAGTGGGAAAGGGAAGAGAAAAGACAGTTACTGGTCTATAGCAATTCTGATATCGAACAAAGTTCAGGTTCTTGATTCCTTATTTTGGGCTCAGAAAAATCAAAACTTTGGGAGCGCTTGGCTGTGCACTCTCGTCTTCTGTTTCTCCTCTCTGAATATTCTCCCTTCATGATTGTAGCTCTTGTTTGAGCAGGTTAAAAATCTGATTAGTTTCTAGGATAGTTTTCTCAGTTTAGTTCTTATCTGCATAAACTTGGAGTTTCAAAAGTCTCATTTCATTTTGTAGGCCAAGATGATAGAATTCCTCTAAAATTGTTTTCTTTTTAATATATGAAGTTATATTACATTCCATTAGGCAAAAGTCACACAGATGATTTTAAAATAATCCTTGCTATATGTTGGGACCTTATGAGGCTGCTGAAGAACAATGTTTTAAGAGTCTTAGAAACTGTATTACTTGGTGGAGTGGATATGCAAGGCTCATCTTGAAGAACCTTGGTTGTGGGGGTGGTAGTTTAGCTACTAGGTCATGTCCAACCTTTGCGACCCCATGGACTGTAACCCGCCAGGCTCCTCTGTCCATGGGATTTCCCAGGCAAGGATACTGGAGTGGGTTGCCACATCCTTCTCCACTTAAGACCCTTAAGTGTGTTTTTTCTATCTCAAAGGATCTGAGCCACCAATTTAAATGCTTCTGAAGTTACAACAAATGATTTAAGTCACATCCTTGACCTCATCCTTGACTTGCCCAGAGACCATGTTTCCAAACTGCATTCTGGATTTCTTCTTGGCCCTTAGGCCTTTTTTTTAGTGGAGTATATTTTGCTTGGGAGAGGGAGGATATGAAATCATTTTATTATCAAATTCATCAGGTCTTGGATCCTTACATATTTTCTAATTTCTGTTAAAAAACTGAATATATCCTTCCTTAACTCAGTCTTCTTTACCTGTAGCTTTAGTTCTGCCACTTAAAGAAACTGTCCATCAGTTCCTCAGATAGATTCACTGTTTTCTACATTATAGAAGGTAACAGTTTCACTAAAATTTCCCCCAATTTATAACAAAGTTCTCCTTCCTTCCAATTTCCAGTAACGTTTTTCTACTTACCTTTAAACTTCACCAGCAGTCTCCTGGAGGCCCATCAGGCTTCTGCTGACTGTATGCTCAGCACTCTAACAGATCCTCCTGAGGCAAGGGGAAGATGGACAGCCCTAGGGTAAAGTGTTTGGAGATTTATTGCCTGTGGACAGGAACTCTAAGAGGAGAATAGCAGGACCATTAAGAGAGGAGGCTGGGCCTTGCCCAGACCATGCATTTCTCATTCTCAAAGTCAAGACACCTCCCCAAATGCACCTGCCCAGAAAGACCCGTTGGAGGTCAAAGGGGAATGGTGCCAACCATATGCCTCTTTGGTAGAATCCATCTTGGCCAAGAGATGTGTGCGCACATGGGAGGATCTTGAGATATACCCAATATGGACTGTGAACCAGGCAAATCAAAATGATTGGCCAAAGGAAAACTGAAAGAAATGCCCCATAACAGGAATTCAAATGCCATGAGGGCAATTTTGTCTCTCTCTGAGTCTACTTGTGTGTCTATCCACATGTACTGTACTCTTTTTTTCCTCCTAATAAATACTTTGTTTCACTACTTTCCATCTTTGTGGGAATTATTTTCTGCAAAACCAAAGGGCAGGAGCATTGCTCCTAACCGCTGGTCTAGGGGCTAGGATTTGGGGCTCTCTCTGCTGCCACCTGGCCTCAATCTCTGGCTGGGAACCCAAGCCTTGCTTCAAGCTACTGCAGGCCAAGGTCGCCTGAGATCACTCCCATTGCCTAGTCTGAAAGTTAAAGCCGTATCTTTCAGAGTTTTGTTACCGTGACATCCCATTTCTGATAGCAACTTCTCTATCAGTCTGATTGCAATCAGAATCAGTATGAGTGGCATTGAATGGGAGATCCACTACAAGCATTAAACTTTACCCAGTTCTGGTTGTTGGTTGAAATCTATGCAAGGCTTATACCTCTGCTTTTAGGGTCAGGTCTGAGATGGTTACAGTAGGTCAGTCCGGTCACAATCAAGGAAAGAAAGATGGATATCAGATAGAAAGAGCAATGACCAATTGGAACCCATAGAAGAAAAATAGAATTCATGAGAATAAACTGGCCACCATGAGGAAAGATTAGAACCATCTCCAACCTCAGTGATGCAGGCGATATGCAGAAGAAGTCAGCATATTTGACCACATAAATGCACATGCTCAGGACTTAGAGAAGCTGAAGGAGGAGGGCTGATGGGACCTGGCAAGACTGCAGGCCCCAGGTGCCACCCGTACCATCAGCTAAACCTGCAGATCACTGGTAGGTATGGTGTTATCTCAGAACCTAGCGCCACGCTGACCTCAGAGCCTAAAAATGGCTGCCACTTCATTTCAACCTTCCAGATCTCATGCACATTTCTGTTCTCAACCCTAACTGGGAACAGTACAGAGAAGGGACTTCTAGGGATCAGAGTCTAGCTCAGTTAGATTCATAGACTGCAAGATGGCCACCAAAGACTTCTGGGAAAATGTGTTTAAGTCAATTTTTTAAAAAATGAGACAGACTTGGCCAAACCAAGATAAGAAAAGGCAAAGAAGTTACCATAATCGAAGACACAGATTCAAGGACTAGGAGGGGTCAGGAAACAAAGGGTGTTGGAATGGGGGCTGAATAGGAGCAGAGACTGGGTTGGTTTAGCCACGTGGTCTAGTTGGTATAGTACATTTAGTAGATATTCTATAATTTTTTTTTAATAAATAAGTGTGCTGATTGAACAAAATGTGTGAGACAAAGAACGACAGAATTTGGCAAATTTGACTTTGATTCAATCAGGTAGGATTTTGCACTTGACTTAAAAAAAAAATTAGACAAAGGAGTGGCCTCCACTTAAGTGTGCCTCTGGCAGGAGAATGAATCATGGGCAGATCTAAGGATGGGTTAAAGCGTGAGATGCATTTTTCCTTAGCACTGACCAAAAAGAAAAAGAAAAAGAAAAAAAAGGAAGGAGGCATTAAACTGAGGCAACAGAGGGAGACTTTGAAACTGGCTGGGAAAAGGGTGAGGAAAGCTGTGACTGAAGTGAAGTTTTAACAGAATGTTCCAGAGTGGGTTTAATAAAGAATTTTTCCTAGCAACTGTTCAAACATTTCTTGTCACATTTAAAGGAAAAAAACATTCCTTTGGATCATTTATTTCTGAGAAAATTTGTTACAACTAATGCTGACCAGCACTAGTTAACACTAGACTTTTTTGTCCTACTTATGACTTTTGTTCTCTTATTTGTAAAACAGAACAGATTCCTTCCAAAACAGATTCCTTCATCAGAGAAGCATGGTATATTATATAGGTAGTAGTTGTTGTTGTTTTTTTCTTACACTTGAAATTCTTAATTTCTTATGGGCAATCCAGCTGAATTATATTTCCATATGGTTAAAGGAAAAAAAAAAAAAAAACAGTCATTGAGAAAGATAAAGACATTTTCCAGTCAGCCATTAACATCAGAACACATATAGTTTGTTTTATTTGGCAATTGGCCTTTGTTTGTCAAACTCCAAAGTAATACTAATTTAATCATACAGAAGACAGTTCAGTGACAAGAAAACTACTCTGCCCCACCAGAGCCTCTGCATAATTTAAAATCTTTTCAATTCTTAGTGAAGAAAGTCAGAAATCCCTTTTGTCACCGGAGGAAATGGTTTCTGGATCTCCTCTGGCAAAATATAGGAATTAAACCCTCCCATCATGTATTCATGAGAGCCCTGCTAAGCTCATTTAACAGGGTATGTCAAAGCTTAGCTTCCGCAGCAGTTTTCTCTAAGAACATCTGCAAAGAAACATTCTCTTTGCAAACTTTTCCAAGTTTGGAGCAGAAAAAGTAATTGTGCTATGCATCGAAGAGCGGGATTCTTCTTGGCTACCATCAGTGTCTTTCCTCCTTTTATTTGACTAAATCAAGGTTTACTTTTTAGGGCTTCCTGCTTCACCAAGCTACTGCAAACCATAAGACTTGAAAGTGTTGTTCTCAACCACAATTTTTAGAAAAGAACATGATTTTTAGAAAGACCATGGTACTGAACGTAATACTATATCACAGGCATTTAATGGATCAACAGACCTCTATACATGGATTGCTCTCTGGCACCTTTGCTTTATATAATTCCTTCTTCAAAACTATGCTCAAGACTTCCCTTCTCCACGACTTTTGAATTCATCACTCACCCAGTTATCCAATAACGTCTATCTTCCACCATTTCCATTCTTCCCCATTGTAAACTTTATAGCTCTAGGAGTATCCCTGCTGCTAAGTCGCTTCAGTCGTGTCCAACTCTGTGCGATCCCATAGATGGGAGGCCACCAGGCTCCCCCGTCCCTGGGATTCTCCAGGCAAGAACACTGGAGTGGGTTGCCATCTCCTTCTCCAATGCATGAAAGTGAAAAGTGAAAGTGAAGTCGCTCAGTCATGTCCGACTCTTAGCGACCCCATGGACTGCAGCCTACCAGGCTCCTCCATCCATGGGATTTTCCAGGCGAGAGTACTGGAGTGGGGTGCCATTGCCTTCTCCAAGGAGTATCCCTAACCTCCTTCAAAAATAAGTGTATGTGTTTGTGTGTTTCTTTTTGCAAACACAGGCAGCCACTACTCAGTGATGCTAGCATATGTTTATGGACAATTTTTAAACCGCAGATAATGTTCTTGCTTGCAGAGATGGATAAATTCACCAGGGCTTCCCTGGTGGCTCAGATGGTGAAGAATCCACCTGCAATGTAGGAGACCTGGGTTCGATCCCTGGGTTGAGAAGATCCCCTGGAGGAGGTCATGGCAACCCACTCCAGTACTCTAGCCCGGAGAATCCCATGGACAGAGGAGCCTGGTGGGCTACAGTCCGTGGGGTCGCAGAGTCAGACACAGTTGAGAAAGTGAGCATGCACAGAACATGTGGGTGGCTTTTGAAGCTCAAGACAAAGTAGAGCAGCTAGAAGGGAAGAACAGTTCTGGATAACAGCTGTTGGGGAAACAAAGAATGGATTTTGCTGTTGCCTTGTACTCTCACATCTTCAGGCCTGAGCAGTGATTCACTCCTCAGCTGCTATCTGGATTTGGGCGTGGTATCACAGATTTGGATTGAGAGGATGTTTCATGCTGGCTCCTTTTCTCTAGTTTGAGAAAGTTCAAATATAGGATACAGACTCATGTTTGCATGCCACAGGCAAGTATATGTGTATAGGAAGGGTTGGTGGAGACAGTGAGAGAGCTTGAAGTCCTCAGGAAAACGTCTATACAGCGGGCAAAGATGAAAAGTCCCTATAAGTCTTCTCATTCATTTTTGTTCCACTTCCATGGACTAGGAAAGAGGAAAAATTAGAGAAAAAAAATGCTAAGATTTTTTTTCCCCTAGTTAACACTCACCAAACCATTCAAGCATTTAGAACATTCAGCAGTGTTACATGCTTCCTGTCCTTGGGGATCTCCTAGTATGTAACAGGATATATAAAGCAGAACGAAGATTGCAGTTAGACATGTGCCCTGCACTGTAGGAGGCTCAAGGAGGGTGACAAGGATGCTAGCTGAATTCTTCACTGAGAGAGTAGTGAAGCCACCACCAGCAGGTGACATCTGAGCTGAACACGGAGGCATGGGTAATCCCGTGATCATGGGGAATGAAAGAAATGGCACTGCAGGCTGAGTGTGAACAGAAATAAATGGTGAATAACCATTTGCCTCCTCCATTAAGCTCAATTATCCTCAAAAGTAAATGTCGGGTCTTCTAACTATTTTTAACTTTCTTGAATATTCTGTATAGACACACTCAGAATCTTAGGCAATGAAACAGTTGACAGAAACTCATCAAAACAGACTTCCATTGTGTCTCCATAGCCTGAACTGAGTGACGGCCTTTGGTCTCACACAAGATATGAAAGTTCCTGGTACAAATGCCACTGTGCTCATTTTAAACAATCATATCTACAGAGAAAATTGGGGTTTTTTAATGCTAGAAAATATGACCCCTTAGACTTCTTATCATATCTGAGAAATATTTCTCAGAAAAATCAAATCTTGCTAATGTTTAAAGAGGCCCCAGGGAGTGCTCATACGATATCCAAAGACTGAAAATCTGAATCTGAAAGGTAGATTCTTTGAAATATTGTAACCAAGAAAGATGAGTTTTCCCTTTATTGATTCCGTGTTGGGTCCTGCTGGTGTTGGCGTTTACCATCCCTCAGCCTGACCAGTTGGAGAGGCATCTGTTCTTTCATTCCATTCCTCAGTTATTATCATTACAGCATTTGACTCATCAGACACACATTCAGAGTGAACAGGCCTCACTCTAAGTAAGAATACAGTAGGACATTGGCTGGATACAAATGTCTGAATGCACAATATCCAAAGATTATACATTGCCTATTAAGGGCATCTTTCTTATAAAGAAACCTTTACCCGACAAGAAAGGAAAAATGAAAGTTTTGTGTTTTATTTATGTTTAAAGCTTTCCTTATCAATTTCACTTTGAAAAGACAAAAAGGGGACATTCCATCATATTTTCAGAATTTTCCCATTCATCTTTGTTTCTTTATGTTTTAGACAGATTTTTTTCCTTTGCTTGAATACACTAAAGGTCATATCTATTTTTAATTACATATAAGCTCACACAAACCTGTTCCATAGTAAAACAGGTAAAGGATCTAGGAAGGATGTTAAAAACCATTTTCACATTCCACTTAAATGTCTGTTAGTATTGCTGGACAATTAATACACTCTCCAAATAGAAATATGAACTGCACTGGAAACGAAGGAACTTGGAGAGTTTGTTTTCATGCTTTTTTAAAAAATACTTTTCAAGTTTGGTTTGGAATATAAAACAGTCATGGAATATTGTTCATGTAGACTGATATCTTAAAATAAATCTCGGAAGAAATGGAGCCCCTCCCTAAGAATAGTTTGAACTGCTTTATTTGTTTTAGACGCTGACACTGAAAGGTAAAATGATGACCACAGATAATCATTATTGCAATGTTTTAAAAAATAACTTTATCTAAAGCAGTCATTTAAACCATGATCTGTTTTTCAAGTCTGTTTATTCCTGTAACATATTTATAACTTTGTGGTAATATAGGACAAACTTTTCTGTCCCATGTGAGCAAAATAGGGCCTCCTCAATGAGAATATGTTGCTCTTTGTACACTGGCAGCAAGCTCTGCATTTCTTGATGAAATGTTATGCTTTGACTTTGTTCATCTTTATCAAGTAAAAGGGTAACTTCTTTGAACTGAATTCACAAACTGTCTGTCTATTCACTGTGGGGGCGCTGCATATGGTTGCCATGTTGTGCCCTGGACAATAGGACCTGGTGATGACTACATAGCAGTGAAAATCCAACCTCCTCAGTGCTCACCAACCTTGCAATTTAACTCAGGGCTGGTCCCTCCCTAGGAAAGGAATCTGCTTTTTAATTCACCACATGGGCTAGAAATATCTCTGTGAGTATAAACACCAGTTCATGGTTTTTTGTGTTTGTTTTCTATTGATGTTCTAACCAAATGTACCAATTCTAACCAGCCTGTATATGTAGACACAAACAGAAACAATCAATTAGATTCAATGCGGATTAGTATTGTTTTCCATAATTCCTTAGACCCTTTGGATTTTCCCATCAGCCCAAGAATGTGGAGTAATGTACCTTTAGGAGTAGAATAAGGTATTCTACAGCATATTACAGGTAACCTAGAAATAAATCTTAGCTCTTTAGTGTAGTCATTCTTTCTAGAAATAACTCCAAGAAAAATGACCACAAACTAAATACATATTCTCCATTAAATTCAAACTAAATATATTTCCAATTCAATCTCTATTCACAGATTCTGTCTCACACTGCTGATGAGACACTAACCACTAAATGATCCAGGCAATGAAATAGGAAGGAAAAATATAGCTCAAAATCTTATTCCCAGCCTGTCCTCCAACTCATTCTCTGACCATTGCATCTAGCCTTCTACCATCTGAACTGTTATTTCTGTCCTCCTCAGATCATAGCCCCTAGAGAAGGAAAAGGGAACCCACTCCAATATTCTTGCCTAGAAAATCCCATGGCTGGAAAAGCCTGGTGGGCTATAGTCCATGGGATCACTAAGAGTCGGACAGACTAACAAACACACACAGATCATATCACCCTCTGGCCCTATGTAGGACCTTCTGTTTTCTCCTCTTACCTCTTATATCACCTGATTGGATAAATCAATGATAATTTACCACTTTGTCAACAGCTCTCTTTTTTTTAGTTCTCTAAGACCAAATTCAATGTCAATGTCTCTTTGGGACTTTTACAGCAAAACAATTCATTCTTTATTTTCATGGTTGATTGTGTTCATAGCATTGTTATTCCCATCACCTCTTGAACTCTCTAGACCCTTTTTGCTTTCTCTTCTCAGAGGAGATTGGGTTGCGGGGTCCCATGCAGAAGTTGGCTGAAGATACTCTCTGTCTTGAATTACAATGGCATTAAATGTTGATCAAAAACTCAAATGTCTACATTAACCTGGCTGGTAACTTAATGAGTGAGGCAGTAGTGTGGTAGACTTCTAACTGACAAGCGCACATCCTAACTAAAGGACACAACTCTAACCAATGGTTTTCATGTGGGAATGCCAGATTTACCAATTTTTCAAAAGAAGATAGAAATATGCATTTTAATGGGAAACCTCCTGAAGTTTAAATAAAAACTCAATTATACACTGATCAAAGCCAAAGCTCTAGGCTAATTGCTGCCTACAATTCACCTATTTGTCACCTTTTTCCTAAAGGCCCAGTAAAGAATTATACTAGAAATAATTGGCTGCTGTTAGTAGCAGTCATGGAGGAAGGGATTTTTCTAATCTCAGAAAGAAACATGGGTTGGTGACACAACAGTTGTATCCCCACTCCACTTTCTGGAGTGGGTGTACCAGGGTTCCAAACTTTTATGTTTCCTTATCAAAATATCCTGGAACCCAAGCTTGGCTTAAAACCTCTATGCATTTCCGACTGTTGCTGTAACAAATTACCGCAAACATAGTAGCTTAAAATAATACAAATTCTCTTACAAGTTCTGGAGGCTAGAAATCAGAAATTAGTTTCCTTGAGTTAAAGCTAATGTGTAAACAGGACTGGTTATTTCTGGAGATTCTAGGAAAAATCCATTTCTTTCCTTTTCTAGCTCCTGGAAACTACCTGAATATTTCCTGGCTCATGACCTCTTCCTGAAATTACCTCAAAATCTGGCTTTCATCAACATATCTGCTACTTCCTCCTTCGACCTTCTTTCCAGTCTCTAATAAGGACCTTTGTGATTCCATTAGGGCCTATCTGGATAAGAGAGGATGATCTCTCCGTCTCAAGATCCATCACTTAATCACATCTGCAAGTCTGCTTTGCAATATAAGGTAGTACTCACTTACTCCAGGGGTTAGGATATGGGTACATTTTGTGGGGCCATTTTTCATCCTACCACAAGCAACTAACTGCCAAATAAAGTATTATATGGGTTTGGACAATGATGGATAACACCTGTCTCATCTTTTACAATCAGCAAAGGAGCCTATTGAACCTTTCGGTAAAGCCTAAGGAAGGCACAGGCCACCTAATAACAAACGAGATAGCGTTTTCCTTCAGTGCAGGGGGAGGAAGGCTGGAAAACATTTACCTTAATTTAAAATGTGACATTTCTTTGCCTTTGTGGAGTAAGATTCATGCCTCCCACAGGAACCCTGACTTCTTCAAGTGGAGTTTTCCTTTCCTCTGTGTCCTTTTAGAATTATCTCCATATTGTACATCATCTACATGGAGCTTACTGCGTTGACTAAAATGTGTGTTTGTGTGTCCATGTCCTGGACTCAAAGGGTTATTTTATCTTTGTGCCAACAACCTTTTCCCAGGGCCAAATACATTAAATAAGTGTTGAACGGAGTGAATAAGTAAGTAAGATGTAAGATAAGAATATTCCAAAAATATTTTAAACATGTTGTCTTTTACTTTTAGTTCACTATTTATCTCTACGGAACTTCCCTGTGGCTCAGTGGTAAAGAATCTGCCTGCAATGCAGGAGACCTGGGTTTGATCCCTGGGTCAGGAAGATCCCCTGGAGAAGGGAATGGCGACTCACCCCTGTATTCTGGCCTGGAGAATCCCGTGGACAGAGGAATCTAGCGGGCTACTGTCCCTGGGGTCACAAAAAGTTGGACATGACTGAGAGACTAAGCAATAACAATAAAAAGAATTAAGTGGGGAGAAAGATCGAAGGGCAGAGGCCAATCGTTGGAAATCACTTTTTTTTTTAAACTTTGAAAACAACTTTCCAGGAGGTTTATTTGAATTTTTATCAATAAGAAAATTAAGGCTTAGAAATTAGATAATTATTTACTTAGTGACTAAGCAGTAAAGCTGAATGTAGAGTAATATGGTCTGCATCTTGAGACCATATTCCTTTGACGCTACATCCTTTCTTATTTATTAAAAATATATTTATGCAGAACTTATCAGATTTTTCTCTTGATCAAATCATTGCTCTATTTGCTGGAAATAGTGTCAGCTCCTTTTTTCCCTAGTGGTTTTTTTTTTTTTTTTTTCTTTTTCCCCAACTCAGACAGGCCCTTCAGGCATAAAGCTCAGTTCCTTCCTGGGGCTGAGCAGGCTCCTGTGGTGCTTGAACACAGGAAAGAAGCTGTGATTCTTCCTCCCGCCCTCCCTCCCCTGCATAAATCCCAGCAGCTCCAGAGAGTGTTTATTCAGGCAAGCTTTTCCACCCCACAGGGAAGAAAACCAGTCTCATTAAACCCTGAATAGTACTTATTATTGCCTGGATAAAAATTTTTAAAAGAGGATTTGTTCTTGAATATTAGAAAAAAAGATGTATGTACTGGCATATAAAATGATATCCTCAGGGGACTGTTGAAATCCCTGTAATTTGGGTTACAAATTTCAGGAAGCACACCAAACCAGTAGATGCTGGCTGAAGAAAGAAGTACATATGTAAGTATGGGCCATCTCCATTTCAAATGGTTTCATGATCTCTCCTTAACGTATATGTTTCAGTAGCCTTTTCAACCAGACAGTCTTGTCACAATTGTAAGGACACTCTTGAATTTCCAGTCTATTTTCCAACGTGAAGCTAGCACTGTACTTGGCTTCACACAGGGAGGAGACTGAGCTCTCATGGAAATGTTCAATGGATATTGTTATAATTATCCCTTTTCAAAATAATATGGTTTTTATTATCTTGCAAAAAACCATCATATCCAAAGCAGCCCAATGGCAAATCTGAAACCCGACAAATCTGAAAAATACTTCACTTAAATATTAAAAAACAGCCAGCAGTCAGTAACAACTATTTCAAAATGATTTTGATTAAATTTATTACATTTACAGTTTCAGATCGCTAAGAAATTTTCCTCTTAAACCTTCCTTTAAAGTCAAGTTTTAATTGTGTGTAGAATAAGAATACATATGTTTTTTTTTGGGGGGGGGAGTTATTTACTTTAGTACTTTGTTTATATTTTATACATATCATTCTACCCAAATTAAAGTTTATCAATCATAGGTATTTGTTGTTTTTCAGTAGCTCAGTTGTGTCCAGCTCTTTGCGACCCCATGGACCACAGCACACCAGGCTTCCCTGTCCTTCATCAACTCCCAGAGCTTGCTCAAACTCATGTCCAGTGAGTCGGTGATGCCATCCAACCATCTCATCCTCCATTGCTCTCTTCTCCCACACTCAATCTTTCCCAGCATCAGGGTCTTTCCAATGAATCAGGTCTTCATATCAGGTGGTTAAAGCATTGGAGCTTAAGCCTCAGCATCAGTCCTTCCAATGAATAGTCAGGACTGATTTCCTTTAGGATGAACTGGTTTGATCTCCTTGCAGTCCAAGGGACTCCCAAGAGTCTTCTTCACAACCATCTGTTCCTTAGGAGTCAGCGTTCTTTATGATCCAACTCTCACATCCATACATGACTACTGGAAAAACCGTAACTTTAACCGTATGGACCTTTGTCAGCAAAGTGATGTCTCTTTTTAATAATATGCTGTCTAGGTGTGTTATAACTTTTCTTCCAAGCAACAAGTGTCTTAATTTTGTGGCTGCAGTCACTGTCCACAGTGGGATTTTGGAGCCCAAGAAAATAAAGTTTGTCACTGTTTCCATTCTTTCCCCATCTATTTGCCATAAAGTGATGGGACCGGATTCCATGATTTCAGTTTTTTGAATGTTGACTTTTAAGCAAGAAGTAAATGTATTCCTGGAATTCCCTTGCTTTTTCTATGATCCAACATATTGACATGTTGACAGTTTGATATTTTGTTCCTCTGCCTTTTCTAAATCCAACTCTTACATCTGGAAGTTCTTGGTTCATGTACTGCTGAAACGTAGCTTGAAGGATTTTGAGCATTACTTTGCTAGAATGTGAAATGAGCGCAATTGTGCAGTAGTTTGAACATTCTTTGTAGGTATAGCCACATATAATTTTGGATTTTTTGTTCTTTGTATATTTTTTACATGGTTTTTAATACATCTTCACAAAAAGTGAAGAATTATCAAAAAAGACTTTTTACTAGAAAGACATAGTCAAAATGAAATTAAATATTAAAGACTTTAAAATTGTTTCATTCAGTATAATGAATAATAGTCATTGTTTGAGGTTTAGTAGACAGCTTATAAACAATATTATATCTATTAAAATTATAAGTTTTCTATCATCTAAAATTATTTTTCAATATTTATAAATTTGTGCTCATTCAAAAATGTTTCTCACACAATTACAGAGCTAATGGACTATCTTTTTTTCTAATGGATTCTATTATGGTAATTATATTAGCTGTGAATGTTTTACCCATTTTATTTTGACATATCTTTACAACTCTATACATAAAATTAAAATTTTTTATAAACTTTCAATTTCAATGAACTTATGTTTTATGTAACTGAATTTCACCATCAAAAGCACACACACAAAATATTTTGCACCATATTACAGAATGCTAACCAATATTTGAAAGTGAATATTCAGACATTAAAAGTGAATATAAATTACATGTAGTGTTCTTAATAACAATGTTGTTTGTTATGCTTTTAGATATGTAGTTATCTTTGACAATCACATTATCAATGATAATACACAAATTCAAGGTGTCAAAGAAAGTATCATTTGGTTTCTAACCTTACAAGATTGAGATTGCATTGGAAAAGCAGATTTTGGTCAGAGAGTAAATAGCAGAATATTCAACCAAATCAAAAATTTGGTGTAGCCTAAGTAGTCTATTTAGCTGACAAGACGGGACTGTTAACAAAATCGAAGTTCTAATGTGTAAAGCTATTGGAAACCTTAAATACATTTAGTGCTAAGCCTCAGAAATTCACTCAGCATGCACACAACCAAGTAAGTCTTGGGTCTAATCCTTCTTTTTTACTTACTATTCTAATTAAGCTAGTTATCTCACCTTGATTCATCTTGGTTTCTTCTAGCATAAAGTGCAATGACAACTTATGTTGTAGGTTTGCCACGAGCAGGTAAGACAGAAAAGTTCCTCACATACCGTAGGTCTCCCTCCTCCAAAAAATACCAGAATTTGATCCAGAGTCTTTGCTGTTCAGTCACTCTGTCATGTTCGACTCTGCGACCCCAAGGACTGCAGCACGCTAGGCTCCCCTGTCCTTTACTATCTCCTGGATTTTGTTCAAGTTTATGTCCAATGAATCACTGATGGAATCCAATCATTACATCTTCTGTCTAACACTAGCAAACAGAGTCTAACATTAACAAATCAATGAGTCAAAATTCATAGAGCCTTACATATATTCAGGCAGTCTTTTTAAGATGGGTACAATAAAGGACAGAAACAGTAAGGACTTAACAGAAGAAGAAGAGATTAAGAATAGGTGGCAGGAATATGCAGAAGAACTATACAAAAAAGTCTTAATGACCTGGATAACCACGATGATGTGGTCACTTACCTAGAGGCAGACAATCTGGGCTGTGAAGTCAAGTGGGCCATAGGAAGCATTACTACAAAGCTGGTGGAGCTGATGGAATTCCAGCTGAGCTACTTAAAATCCTAAAAGATGATGTTAAAGTGCTGCACTCAATATGTCAGCAAATTTGGAAAGCTCAGCAGTGGCCACAAGACTGGAAAAGGTTAGTTTTCATCCCTGTCCCAAAAAGGAGTAATGCCAAAGAATGTTAAAATGTACAATTGTGCTCATTTCACATGCATAATATTATGCTCAAAATCCTCAAGCTACATTTCAGAAGTACATGAACTGAGAACTTCCAAATGTCCAAGCTGGATTTAGAAAAGGCAGAGGAAACAGAGATGAAATTGCCAACATCTGTTGGATCATAGAGAAAGCAAGGGAGCTCCAGAAAAACATCTATGTCTGCTTCATTGACTATGCCAAAGTCTTCGACTGTGCAGATCACAACAAACTGTGAAAAATCTTAAAGAGATGGGAATACCAGACCACCTTACCTGCCTCCTAAGAAACCTGCATGAAGTTCATGAAGCAACAGTCAGAACTGAACATGGAACAATGGACTGGTGCAAAACTGGGAAAGGAGTGCGTCAAGCATTGTCACCTGCTTATTTAACATACGCAGAGCACATCGTGTGAAATGCCAGGGTGGACGAATCCCAAGCTGGAATCAATGTTGCTGGGAGAAATGTCAACAACCTCAGATATGCAGGTGATACAGCCCTAATGGCAGAAAGCGAAGAGGAACTAAAGAACATCTTGATGATGGTGAAAGAGGACAGTGAAAAAAAACTAGCTTAAAGCTCAACATTAAAAAACTAAGATCATGGCATCTGGTCCCATCACTTCATGCCAAATAGATGTGGAAAAAGTGGAAACATTGACAGACTTTATTTGCCTGGGTTCCAAAAATTACTGTAGATTGTGACTGCAGCCATGAAATTAAAAGACACTTGCTCCTTGGAAGAAAACCTATGACTCACCTGGGCAGCATATTAAAAAGCAGAGACATCACTTTCCCGGCAAAGGTCCATATAGTCAAAGCTATGATTTTTCCTGTAGTCATGTATGGATGTTAGAGTTGGTGCATAAGGAAGGCTGAGCGCTGAAGAATTGATGCTTTTGAAGTGTGGTGCTGGAGAAGACTCTTGAGAGTCTCTTGGACTGCAAGAAGATCAAACCAGTCAATCCTAAAGGAAAACAACCCTGAATATTCATTGGAAGGACTGATGCTGAAGCTGTTTCTCCAATACTTTGGCCACCTGATATGAAGAGCCAACTTATTGGAAAAGATCCTGATCCTGGGAAAGATCGAAGGTAGGAGGAGAAGGGGATGACAGAGGATGAGATGGTAGGATGGCATCACTGACTCAATGGACATGAGTGAGCTCCAGGAGATGGTGAAGAACAGGGAAGCCTGGTGTGTTGCAGTCCATGGGATTACCAAGAGTCGTACATGACTTAGCAACTGAACAAGAGCAATAATACTATAAAAAATTAAATAAAACACTTGCATCTACCCTCTACATCAATCATTCATCATCTTCATTTATTTATTGAAGAATCAGCATCAAGACAAAAGGATTTCATAATAATTTTTATGTTTCATCCCACTGAGCCACCAAGGAAGCCCATTCCATATAATGTAGATAATTTGAATAGTGACACTTCAGATTCACTGTAATCTTTTAGTTTATCATTTTATTGGTGACTAAAAACCCATATTGTCAGAATCCTTTTCTGATTACCTTATTTGAAACAAAATAAGCCAATACATCCACGTGATAGCCTCTAAGATGACCCCAGGAATTCTCAACTTCTCATCTCTGTAATCTACTGCAGTCTCCTCTCACGAGGTTAATCTGTGTAACCATTAGGATGTTACTGAAATTGCAAAATTTGAATTCTGAGCATAGATCATAAAAAACACTGCTACTTCTGCCCTCCTCCTTCTAGGACTGCTGGCTCCAAGGGAAAACTGCAATGATGTGAGGACAGTTAAGCAATCTTTTGAAGAGGCCCGTGTTCAAGGGACAATGCTTTCTGCCACCTGCCAGAACAAATCCTCTGGACATAGAAAAGTCATTCCAGAAGTAGATCTTGTAATCCCAGACACATCTTCAATGACTGCAGTCCTGGTGGAAATCCCTTCCACAACTTCATGAAAGACCCCAAGCCAGAACCACCTGCTAAGCCTCTTCCAAATCTGTGACCCACAGGAACTGAGTGAGCTGACAAATATTAATTATTATAGTAAGATGCCAAACTTTAGAGTAAGATGCTCTATAACTAATACACTCCGTTTGTTAAAAAATAATAATAATAACAAGGTCCAGATAATTTTTTGGAGCACCAAGAGCTAGGCCCTCCAAAAATATAATAAATGAGGATCATGGCCTTCACAGAGCCCTTGTAAACTTTAACTGATATCTAACTATTCACAATACCATTGTCTTGCTTTATTAACATTTTTACTGGATTTCTATGGCCTTGATATAATAAAAAAAAAAAAGTGACTGGCTTTTAGTGCAGAATAATAAAATGTTTTACTGACCTTATTAAGGATATGTCATGAGGTTAGCTCACAAAAGCTAAGCTGAAATACAAATTATATAGGTCAAATTGTTCCTCTATTATGTAGCATTCTTTAAAAATCTTCTTCAAATTCAAATTCCCTCCAAACATTCCAGTATCCATATCCCGTAATAAACAATAAAAGTTTATTTGAGGAATATGGAGAGGAGAACAACTAACTACATTACCCAATGTATATGTTGCCTACATAAAATATTTTCTAGCAATTAAAAATGGCTACTCAAGATGAAAGGTAAACTGAGACATCTATGTTTATGTAGTAGAACAACTTGGACTTTATAGCAGCTATTATTTAACTTATATGAAGAGTACATCATGAGAAACGCTGGGCTGGAAGAAGCACAAGCTGGAATTAAGATTGCCAGGAGAAATATCAATAACCTCAGATATGCAGATGACACCACCCTTATGGCAGAAAGTGAAGAGGAACTAAAAAGCCTCTTGATGAAATTGAAAGAGGAGAGTGACAAAGTTGGCTTAAAGCTTAACATTCAGAAAACTAAGATCATGGCATCTGGTCCCATCACCTCATGGGAGATAGATGGGGAGACAGTGGAAACAGTGTCAGACTTTATTTTGGGGGGGCTCCAAAATCACTGCAGATGGTGACTGCAGCCATGAAATTAAAAGACGATTCCTCCTTGGAAGGGAAGTTATGACCAACCTAGATAGCATATTAAAAAGCAGAGACATTACTTTGCCAACAGGTCCGTCTGGTCAAGGCTATGGTTTTTCCAGTGGTCATGTATGGATGTGACAGTTGGACTGTGAAGAAAGCTGAGCGCCGAAAAATTGATGCTTTTGAACTGTGGTGTTGGAAAAGACTCTTGAGAGTCCCTTGGACTGCAAGAAGATCCAACCAGTCCACCCTAAAGGAGATAAGTCCTGGGTGTTCATTGGAAGGACTGATGCTGAGGCTGAAACTACAATACTTTGGCCACCTCATGCGAAGAGTTGACTCGTTGGAAAAGACCCTGATGCTGGGAGAGATTGGGGGCAGGAGGAGAAGGGGACGACAGAGGATAAGATGGCTGGATGGCATCACCGAATCAATGGGCATGAGTTTGAGTAAACTCCGGGAGTTGGTGATGGACAGGGAGGCCTGGCGTCTGCGATTCATGGGGTCACAGAGAGTCGGACACGACTGAGCAACTGAACAGAACTGAACTGAGCAGCTATTATAAGAACGAGTACGTGTTATTTTTATCATGGATTCAAGTGGTGTTCTGAAGTTGGCTCTTATGGATTCATGAACTGTTTCATACATCTCAGGAATTTTGAGAAAAACAGTAGTACCATTATTAACTTCAAATTATCCATGGTGGGAATATTTATACCATGGAAATTGGCAAATATTGTTACAAATCAGGGCTTTCGCGTGTGTGTGTGTGTGGTGGTGATCATAGTGATGTTTTATTTTGTTTTGTTATTTTGCTTTCCAGAAAGCCATTTTATCAACACACTCCTATCTACAACCTGAATATTGAATTCAAACATTTGGAATGTGATCTTGGGTTCACATATTTTCCCAAATTTTAAAATTTATAGATGACAATTTAGATTCCATGTTTTGTATTTTTACATTCATAATTTGTTTTCTTTGACACTCATGAGAAAAAGTCAGTAGCTTTTCTGCTCTCAAGTACAGATTTCACTAGATTGTCCCTGGTATAAGAAATGAAAAAAGCAAGTTTTGATTAATAAAAAGCATTTTGATGCTCAATAAAACAGATATTTTCAAAGACATCTTTTGAGAAAATATCAGTACCGTCTGGATAGCCTGTTACCATACATGTGTGCCACTTAATAATTTGTCTGAGAAGGGCAGTGCAAAATATAAAGTATTTATAATCAAGCGATCTTTGTATATCCAAAGCAGATATCATTTTCATATATTTCTCAATTCATTGATTATTAAGATTTACTCCACATCTGTTTAAAAGAAAATAAAAGTAAACTATTTTCTATAAATTCTCAAATGTTTGTTATTTAGTTGCTGAGATTTGCTATATAGCAAAATATAATTTTGTCTTTATAAGAAAAATGTAAAATATGAATACATGTACAGAAGAAACAAAATAAGACCCCACTGACACCTCCAGTAATATCCTGTGTCTATTTAAACTATCACATAGCTTTCACAAAAATCTCCTGATCTGAGTTCTAAAAATTGTGAAGTAAAGGTATTATTATTATTCACAGTGAGGAAATTCTCTATTTCAATATTGAGTGGCCCATCTTACTACTTTCTATTCCTTATTTATTTTGCTTTTTACTGAGAAGCAAATTTCTAATGATGAGAGGAAATCTCTAAAACTAGAACAGCAAAGTATAACAGAATGATCTGTAACAAATATACATAGAGTTGTCATCTAGATAGGTCTAAACTATATATGGTAACTAAATCTATCAGTTCTTATGTGGTGCCCATTCAAAAGATCAGGAAAAATGAAAAAATGGCCAACCCCAATTGTTTATACATGTGATTTATTATCCTAAATAAATCTATTTTCAAAGAGTAGGTAATCAATTACTTTGTTAGGAGCTTCCAAATGATTTTGATCATTTGAAAACATCTTATCTCTGATTTTATTTCTCTGTTATATTAGCACAAGAAATGAAAT
Organism: Cervus canadensis; assembly: GCF_019320065.1. Lineage (NCBI taxonomy): Eukaryota > Metazoa > Chordata > Mammalia > Artiodactyla > Cervidae > Cervus > Cervus canadensis. The sequence goes on along the minus strand of NC_057397.1, from coordinate 70,842,186 downwards.
GTAAGGCACTTTAAAAGTGAATTTGGATACACTTTAACAATGTAATTAATATGCAATCTATATGCGTGAGTGATATTGATATGCAATGAATATGCATGCTCATACCTATAAAACAACAAAATGATATACTTAATTTCCTCCAATGATTATGAACATTTGGGAGAAGATTCAATACCTAGTGTGCTCAAGTTACTTTCCCCACTGGTTTTCCCCAAAGTTTGAACATAGGAGTCTTTCAAATCATTCTATGAAAGAAAGAAGCAATGGAAAAACTGAATGAAAAACTATTCAAGATTTGATTTTTCCCATTAAAACACACCCACATACACAAACTATGTATTACAAACTCTCCACAGTATTTCATGTTTTAAAATCCTTCTCTAACTCAAGGGTAGCATCAATGGATACATTCATAAAGCTGAATAATAAAAAAGCAGTCTGCAGGAAAAAAAATCGATTCATTACGTTGTGCTTCAGTATTTTTACTTTGGACAGTGTCTTACCAGGAGCAGTTCCATTTATAAGCAAGTCACCTAAACTACGGTCTCTCAGGCCCCTGTCTTCTAACTATTGTGAGAGGAGGTGGGTAAACTCCTCTTTTGCTGTAAAGTTTTATCCTCCATGGGATGAAAGAAACCTCAGTGTAATAACGTGAACAGTGCTTTCTTGTAAAGCCTGTGAAAACACTTTATATCCTGTAGGAACTGAGTCAAAAATCCCCTTTTGAGGCCACAGGATATGTCATTTTAGTGAAAACACTGTCTCTTTCAGTGGATTATACACTGTCCTACTATAGTCTTCAGACACACAAAAGGCGCTATATGAATCACCTTGTTTTCCCCTGAGCGGGTCCGATGGACTCTCTTAAACTGAGACCAGAGCATTTTAGGCTAATCAGTTAGTCGGTCAGTTTGTCAGAACATTTTTTACCATTTGCTTATAACTGGGGACTCTATTCAGAGAAGAAAAATTCATCAAAAGATGCTAACTAATTTCAGAAGAATAAATTTGAGACTTACCAATTACATGAACAAAAAATGTGGGGTATGTGTTTAGTTAAATTATACTCCAACAATACTAACTTGCCTGGGTTATTTTTCTTCTAAATTCAAAATGCTTTTTCAAGCCTGTGAACATTTAGGTGGGCTATCCCCTCTACCTGGGAGACTTTCTTCTCCATTATCTCTCTAGCATTCTAATGTTTACTGATGCGTCAAAGCCCAGTTCAGGCGTCATTTGCTCTAATAAATCTTCACCGTTCAACTCATCCCTTCTTAAAATGTAATTATTTATTAATTTATTCATAGTTAATTAGCTTTTGTTTCTTGGAGACATTTTAGGTTTACAACAAAGGTGAGTGGTAAGTACAGAGAGCTCCCACGTACACCCTGCCCCCTGGACACATCCCTTCTTCCACCATCAACATATTGCACCAGGGTGGTACATTTGCTGTAACTGATAAACCTACACTGACATATCACAATAACCCAAAATCCATATTACATTAGAGTTCACTTGACGTTGTACATTCTAGGGATCTTGACAAATGTATAATGGCATATATCCACCATTGCAGTTACATGAAATAGTTTCATTGCCCGAAAAATCCTTTGTGCTCCGTCTAATCAACCCACCTTAATTCCTAACTCCTGACAACCACTGATCTTTTCAATGTCTCCATCTTACCTTTTCCAAAATGTCATATATTTGGAATCACAAAATATGTAGCTTTTTCAGATTGGTTTCTGTCACTTAGCAATACACATTTAAAATTCCTCCCTGTCTTTTCATGGTCTCAGTTCAGTTCAGTTCAGTCACTCAGTCGTGTTCGACTCTTTGCAATCCCATGAACTACAGTGCGCCAGGCCTCCATGTCCATCACCAATTCCCAGAGTTTACTCAAACTCATGTCCATTGAGTTGGTGATGCCATCCAACCACTTCCTCCTCTATCATCCCCTTCTCCTGCCTTCAATCTTCCCCAGCATCAGGGTTTTTTCAAATGAGTCAGTTCTTTGCATGAGGTGGCCAAAGTATTGGAGTTTCAGCTTCAGCAGTAGTCCTTCCAATGAATATTCAGAATATTTAGGATGGACTGGTTAGATCTCCTTGCAGTCCAAGGGACTCTCAAGGGTCTTCTCCAACACCACAGTTCAAAAGCATCAGTTCTTTGGCGCTCAGCTTTCCTTATGGTCCAATTCTCACATCGATACATGACTACTGGAAAAAGCATAGCTCTGACTAGACAGACCTTTGTTGACCAAGTAATGTCTCTGCTTTTTTTTCATGGCTTAATAGCTCATTTCCTCTGAGCACTGAATAATATTCCATTATCTGGATGAACCAGTTTATCAGTTGGTAAAGAATTGGCCTGCAATGCAGGATACCCTGGTTTGATTCCTTTGTCAGGAAGGTCCCCTGGAGAAGGAAAAGGCTACCCACTCCAGTATTCTGGCCTAGAGAATTCCATGGACTGTATAGCCCATGGGGTCGCAGTCAGACACGACTGAGCAACTTTCCCTTCACTATGGAAGGACATACTGTGACTTTGAAATTTTAGCAATTATGAATAACATTGCTGTATGTAAACATGCCTGTGCAGATTTGTATTGAATATTTTTTTTTTCTGAATATTTATGGAATTAGCACGTAAGTAACAAGTGCTGACTCTCTGGCAAGCTCTGCGGTAGGTAATGATATCCATGATATCTGTGACAGAGGCCTGACCTATGAGAAGATTATGAGTGATATTATTGGGAATATAATGAGAAGTATGGAACCTCCCCATAAAAATAGGCAGCAGCAGCAAAATGCACCTCTGACACTAGCATATAGTATGCCTGTAGTTCAGACACATTGCTCAGGGCTTGACATGTATCACGGCATTCTTAAAACTTATCATCTGTTCATCGATTTCCAAAGGGAAAAAAAAAAGTTACAAATGAAAGAAATACACCAACATTACAAATACTAATGAGAAGTCAAGAAAGAAAAGTACTAGAAAAGTTTTACTGGATTTTGTAATTGGAAGTTTATTGGTAAACTTGGGAAGAATGTTTAAGTGCTCCTGTATGTCAGATATCATTCTAATCACTTTACATCTAATAGGTGATTTAATCCACATAATAAAACTATAGAGAAGTATTACCACTTTCCCCAATTTACACTCGAGAAAACAACACTGAAGCATATAGAAACTGAGTGATTTGCCCTCCACTACACTGTTAGGACCAGCTGAAGCTAAGATATAACCTTGGCAGCTGGCTAACAGCCTCATGCTCACTCTGCTATTCTACATCTTGGCTTATGGGCACAGCATTCCTAGTTGAAAACTGCTTATACCATTTCCAGGGCATTCAAAGGAGTCTCGACTTCAGTGTAATCTTTCAATCTAATGTGGTAGTAATTATTATTCCTCCTTTTCTAGAACTCTCCTTCCCTAGAAGAAAGAATTTTCCAAAGCAATTCCTTCCTAATTTACCTTAGGCCATTTCTCTGCACCATCTACAGAGTATGTAATATGACAATATTGTTTCTCCTAGCACTATTATAAGAGGTAGTGCTGCGTCTACTGAAATTGTAACAGACCTATAGCATGGTCCTTTTGGTATTTTAAAAACAAATAGTCAATGGAAAGGGTCCAAGTGGGCCTATTTAATAGTGAATGTCTCTCCACAAGAAATTGCTGTTATTTGAAACATGCTTTATAAAAGCATGGTGTCGTGATCAGCACAGGCTTTGAAGTCAGAACAACTCATGACGCCACTCCCTGCCTAGGAGATTTCAGATAGACCTTAACCAGTCTGACAATTCTTATTTCTAATTTTTTTAAAATAACGCATACCTATGATTTACTATGTAAATCATAAAATGTAAATCACCAATTTGCAGATTTTATATAGTGTGTATATATATAATAGTATTCCACATATGTTGAATTTAATTATATTAAATATAGTTCTCCTGAGAGCATTTGTAGCTATTATCTTAATTCATCAATTCAACAGCCTGATAGAATCCCATTGTATACAGGAAGGTATTGAAGCTTAGAGAAGTTAAGTGACTTGCTACAATTCAGAGAGCTAATGGGTCAAGAGAGCTAGAGTCTAACTCTGAATGCTTCATGTAGGGGACAATGGCAGAGGAGGGTTCAAATGTATTTGAAGTCTCTGTAAAATAAAGCAAAAAGAAAGAAGCTGTATGTATATGGACATATATACATATATGTGACATATATGCATATAGGTACATATTTTTTCCATATAAATGCATTCTGTATCAACTCTAAAGTTTCTTTTAAAAATATCTAAATAATTCGAACATTTTTCTGTAAATTACACCTTTCTAAATTGTACTTATAAAATGTTTTGCAGAAGAAATAGACCAATTATTTTTTCCTTTTCTTGTGTATTTACATCTTCTAATGTTTCTTATAATGGACTGATCCTTCTATGTATTTTAAAATTAATATTAATAAGGCAGTCTCAAATGTACTTTGCAACTCTACACCCTTAATTGTCGATTTGTCTTCAGTTGAGTAGTCACGAAGTGTTTTGTTTAGCTTTAATGTTCATTACAGGCCACCAAAACAAAACAGATTTTCTTTTATTTGAATAGAGATGAATTCTATGTATTAAGGTTTTATATACACATTTTATGATGCTCAAAATATTTTCCTTAGTTGGTAATATATTGTTTTTTGTTGTTTCTCATTATTTAAGAAAAGGACTTCCACTGCTAAGATAGAGAAAATGTTTATATATGTAATAAAATAGTCATAAAGCTGCCTTAAAGCAAAACAAATTCCATCCAAAAATCTATAAACACTTCATTAATATTACAATTACATGCAGTTTTTATACCCAGAAGACCATCTAAATAAAAATGTGGTCATCTTAATTAGCAACACTATCAATTTGCATTAACCACATTAAACTTGCATAAAAAGAACAAAATCTTTACCTCATTTCTCATGTAAAAGGTTTAGAAATTATATCACGTATGTAGGTAAATAAGAAACCTTGAAGAGTTAGTCTTTAGATACTTTTCTCACTTCATACAGCCTTATTTTTAAAGGCCTGTAGTTTATTTATTTAATTGCTTGAATATTCTTGAATTATCCAAATCACATCTGTTTTTCTGTGTTCTATTCATTTGAACACTGTTTCATGGTCACACTTACCAAAACATGCTAGCTCAACTCTGTTCTTGCTTAGCGGTGTTCTCCTAGAGATGGCTTGCTAGTGCTTATGCACATTTCCAAGCAGGCCTTTGGGAGAGTACCTACTAGCTTCTATTCCTAGGAGGGAAACAATTTAATCAGCAGGGGTCGTGATTAAACTTTTAAAATTCCATTTAATTATTAAATCTGGTTGACAGTGCTTGGCTGGCTTTCACATGGAGCCTTCTGTTATCAAAGTCCTCTTATCTTTATTGCAAATGTTTTTCTCAAAACCAGGAAAGTGATAAATGTCATTCTAGAGCACACAGGACTGATTCAGGGTACCCTTTCTCCTTTTTAAACCATTTCATTATGGTCCATCCCTAACATAAAATCACGTTGTACTCCTAAATGTCATTTGTAAGGTCACACTCTCCCACATAAACGATGTTGACCATCACCGTCAGGCTTATGCTTAGTTCTGGGTACAATATTGCTCCTTGTCACCCCGGGAAATTTCTCGTGTACCTGTGACCTTCCCTCTCCTGCAGGAACAAAATGGTATTAACCACACCAGGTTGTTGTGAAGGTTAAGTAGACAAGTTTGGTGAACTGCCCAGCATCGTGTGATGTGCAAGGCAGAGCCAGCTTCTCATATCAGAAGGTTCACCCGGGGAGATGAATTCTTGGAAACACCTTTCCCCTCACACTCTGATGCTGACATCGTTTTTTGTCATTGTCGCCGTAAAGCCTCATAGCAACGTAATTCAATTTTCTTTACTATGTGTTTTAGTACATGTCTTCCGAAGCTAGATTCTCAACAAATGGATTTTTAAAATTTTTTTAACAAGGAGGAGGATTTAAAAGGAAAATAAAGAAAAGAGAAGAAAAAAAGCAAGGAACATTCCCTCTTTATTTCTGGTAATACAGCCTATTGTAGTCATTTTTAAACTATGTGTCTCTGGAAATCCTGATCTACCACATGCAATAAGGGTTGTTGTTTTTGTTTTTGTTTTTTTTTTTCTTTTTTTAATAGCATGTTTTTCTATATTTGCTTTTTAGACCCTTTCTAACTTCCTTTATGCCTTGTTCCCTAACTCTCAAATATTCAGAGCCCTGAATATTTTGGCTTCCCTGGTGGCTCAGATGGTAAAGAATCCATCTGCAGTACAGGAGCTCCAAGAGACTCAAGTTCGATCCCTGGGTCAGGAAGATCCCCTGGAGAAGGGAATGGCAACCCACTCCAGTATTCTAATCTGGAAAATCCCAGGGACAGAGGATCCTGGTGGGCTACAGTCCACGGGGTCTCGAAGAGTCAGATACAACTGAGCAACTAAGCACTAGTTTACGCTTCCTGCTATAGCTTCCCAAAGAAGCTTCACCCTGATGTCTTATCTGTCCTCCAATTCTTCCATATGATCTCACCCTGGTAAAAGCCCTCATTCTTTCAAAGAGTCAGTTTCCACCAGGTGTTACAAAGGAATTCATTTTTTGAACTGATTTATGTGACTATATGGGCTTCCCTGGTGGCCCAGATGGAAAAGAATTCACCTGCAATGCAAGAACCACAGGAGACCCAGGTTCAGTCCCTGGGTTGGGAAGATCCCCTGGAGCAGGAAATGGCAATCCACTTGAGTATTCTTGTCTGGAGAATCCCATGGATAGAACAGCCTGGCAGGCTACAGTCCATGGGTTGCAAATAGTCAGACACGACTGAGCGACTTTCACCTCACTTCACATGTGAATACATGGATGGCCCTTAACTCCTTCACCCTGCTTATACTGAAAAGAGGTACACAAATACATTTTTGACAGACTTTGAGAGATTTGCACTACAACAAAGGGGAAAAACACATACAATGTCAGAGAGGGAGTCTTGCATAAGGGCAAGAAGTGCCATCTTTAATCAAACCAGGGAAATCTACTTCACTGGCCCAGATCAGACCCTCCAGTACTTTCTACTTCTGAAATTAAATCATCATCATCATCTATTTCCAAACCTGTAGCTTTATTTATTTATTACAGTTCTGAGTATCTGGTTGTTTTTAACTTTTACACACTGACTCCCACTGGGAAGTCTCAGGAGACTCCCAAGATACAAGCAAATGCACAAGGTCAGTGTCGTTTGTGAAAAGTTGATGTTTATTTACCAAGGAACCTTGCTCTGTTCAGAAGCTGTGTTCAATAACAGCATATTAAACCTCAGAACTGATTATGCTGTATGAAGCAAAGGCATCATCTGATATCTCTGGGTCCATGGGCAGTGTGTAACATTTCTTTTTGTTGTATTTTTAAAATTAATTTATTTTTATTGAAGGATAGTTGCTTTACAGAATTTGCTGTTTTCTGTCAAACCTCAACCTGAATCGGCCACAGGTGCACACATGTCCCCTCCCTCTTGGACCTCCCCCCACCTCCCTCCCCATCCCACCCCTCCAGGTTGATACAGAGATCCTGCTTGACTTTCCTGAACCATACAGCAAATTTCCTTGGCTATCTATTTTACATACGGTAGTGTAAGTTTCCATGTCACTCTTTCCATACGTCTCACCCTCTCCTCCCCTCTCCCCACGTCCAGAAGTCTGTCCTCTATGTCTGTTTCTTTGAGCTGCTTGCTTATACATTTCTGATGTCTGGAAAACTTCATGATGCTCCTGCCATCACTGTTAGATCCATATGAATTACTCCCCCAGGATTTTAGCTAGAAATAAGAAACTAAGCATCTTGCATATGATGCTCAGTTAGTAGATACAATTCGTGACTTTGGTACCAAAGAAGAAAAAAAGAATAACTGACACTATAAAAATATGGTCAGTGGATGTTTTTACTAACTTGCACTCAGTTGGATTAGTAATTTGGCTTTCAATAAAGATCACAACTAAAAGGGAAGATGCCACGATTGAATATCTGCTTAGCAATAGCTTTCTTAATTTCTTTTCCCTGAAGGACAACTATGCCCAGTGAATTGTTGAAACCCGATTAATTTGCTGGGTTAAATATTCACTCTCAACCATCTAATCCAAATATAGTCAATTGGAAAAAAAAAAAAAAAAGAAGCAACGTTAAACAGACAGACATTTTGAGCTGGTGTACAAAGGTGAAAAGATTACAGGAATTCATTTAAATTTCTTATTTGCACGTGCATGTTAATGATGACTCAGAAACACCCTTTGATATTCACCCTTTGAGATTCATTCATTCAGTTGTGCGATCAAAGCAGCTCTTCAGAGCTGGGCCACGGAACAGCAGGGGCCTTGTGAGTGCCTGGGTGTCTCTGCTGCCACCTGCTCTTCCCCTCCTTGGCTTTCACATAAGTTACTTTGTTCCAGGAATGTTGGCACATGGTCAGTGCTCTCAGGACAAGATTAATACTGTGAACCAACATGGCTTTCCTGGACATCTTTGTCTTGTTGTTTCTCTAACACATTCCACTAACTACCTGTAATATCTAATATCACCACTCACACAACAGGAAAAAAAGTCTCATTTTCTGTCTTTAGCAACACTTTAGCTGAAAATTGCTCAATTACTGAAAGCTTCATCACTTTTAAGATACATGTAATAATTAAGACAAGATGGACTTTAGAGGAAATTGAACAATAAGATGGAAGGAAAATATTCTGAAGCTCATAAATCTGTTTTTCCTGGCCCTGAATACTTACTCTATTTTTGTGGTTCTGTAAATGCTAGATCCTTAATTTGGCAGAATGGACTTTTAAAAAAATAAATGTTTCACTTAGGTAAACCTGTGGAAATTCAAAGTTAAATATTATGCACACTCCAAGTGATTTGTGGGGTTTGACTAGAAATCACTCTTAGTTGGAAGGAGCCTAAGTTCTCCAATAGCTTACTATAACCTCTCACTAGCAGATGACCCAGTTAGGTGTACAGATTTGAAAAACAACTTTTTATAGATTCTCTACTAAAAAAGATATTTGCAAATCAAAGAAACACATAGGTGATACAGAGCTGACTGAAAAGAAGTGAGAAAGGCAAAATCTTTTAGTAATGGTGTCTTCAAATGGAGAAAATGGCAGACACTGACCGTGGACTCATCTTGGACACAGTCAATACTCAGTTCAGAAGACCATGAAGGGAGAAAGACTGCATTATTAACAAATAACAGTAATTCACCCAGCAATCCTAGGTATTCAAGGAGAGCTTTAAAAAATCCATACTTAAACACTGTCCCCAAAATTCAAATTTAATTGGAATGAGCCCTCCTTTGGTAGGACTCAGGTATAAATAATTTTAAAACTGTTCCATAAGATGCTAATCTGCAGTTAAATTTGAGAATAAAGATCTAGTCCATTCTTTGGATCCATATAAGCACTGTCAGTATAAGTGTTTCAATTGGTAGATATTTATTTATGCACAATTTCCCAATGAAACTTTAGTGATAGGTATATGTTGAAAGAATGAATGAATGAAGAGGAATATAAAGGTAGTACTTGAGAAATGATTTTGTTGAGAAATTTAAGAATATATGATATCCTTATTAAATTTGGTACATAGATAAGAGTATCTTCTGTGCAGATATAAGGTAGCCAGAAATTCAGATCATTTGAATTTTCTGACTCCACAGAGATATTTCTCAATGTGTAAGCCAAAAACAAAAATGAATGCTAGTTGTGTTATCCAGGAAATTGCCTTCTCAATTCTGTAACCTTCTTTCTTTCTTCTTTTTTTTTCTTTTGTAAAAATCTTTGATTACGTTATCCTTCCCAAAACACCAGATTTCCACTGAAATATTTCTAGCACAATTGTTATTTAGGACAGTAGATGTTCAATTCTTTCTCTTCTCCATGGTTGAAGTCCACAAGTTTCATTTATTATATAGGTTTCCAGACATCATTTTAGCAGATTTGTCGTTGGACAGAAGTTTATCAGGAGTCAAGAACTAACTCCAAGAGGAAATATATTCTAATTTATATGACAAGTTCCTAAACGCTATCTGTATTTTCCTGCATGTGTATCCCCCTCAACTACTCTCCAAGTAGTCAATTTTAAACCCATATAGTCTTTAAAACCATTATTTTTTAGGAGTACTGGAGATGTATCCATGAACAATATAGAGAGAGGTCTTGCCATTCGGAAGTTTATGTACAACTGAGAGAGACAGATGGTTAACAAACTAACCACTAGCAAATGAATATAAATAATCTAAGACAGCAGTGTCCCTTTCTTCTTTGCAATGACAAATTGTATTTTCAACCTATACATTCACCTCGCCATGATAATATGCTACTTTAGTTAGGGAATTAGGGTTTGTTTGTTTATTTAATTTCACGGAACATATGTTATCTTTTATTACTCAAAGAGGCTTGTTTGTTTGCTTTTGTTTTCTTCCCTCTGAGAAAAATACAAGTTGAACAAAACTGGAGCTTTCACAAATCAGTACAACTCTAAGAACCAACTTTGTTATTTCTCTGGGGATTGCTCACTGTCTGTTTATCTTTCTATCTCCTTCCTCCATGTCTGCTTCCACTCAAGAGACCAGTTTCTTTGCTTATATTCTAATTAATCCAGCATAAATGTATTGGGTACATATTATGTGGAAGGCATTACACCACGTGCTAGACCAAGCAGATAGGGCCGCCATCCATAGGAACCTGACGGTTCAGAAGACACGAGAAATCATACAAACGAACACAAACTACCAAAATTTGAAAAGTACTATATAAAAGTTGCTAAAAGAATATATCAGGGAGAGCTAAATTAGACTAGGTGGTAAGAGAAGGACCAATTAAAGAAATGCCTGTTGAAAGCTGAGAGTGTTTGAATAGAAGGATGCTCTGGAAATGGCCTTGAAATGGAATAAAGTAAAGTTGCTCAGTCGTGTCCGACTCTTTGCGACCCCATGGACTGTAGCCTACCAGAATCCTCCGTCCATGGGATTTTCCAGGCAAGGCTACTAGAGTGGGTTGCCGTTTCCTTCTCCAGAGTATCTTCCCGACCCAGGGATCGAACCCGGGTCTCCCGCATTGCAGGCAGATGCTTTACCGTCTGAGCCGCCAGGAAAGCCCTGGAATGGAATAGAGCTTAGTGAATTTGAAGAACTAAAAACTAAGCCATGAAAGTACACCCCAGTGAGGGAGGAGGTGGCGGTATGAGGTGAGATTTCGGGGGTGGCGGGAGAGTGGCAGGGAAGAGATAAGGCATCATTTATAGTCTGTGTCCGGAGAAGGTAATGGCACCCCACTCCAGTGCTCTTGCCTGGAAAATCCCATGGACGGAGGACCCTGGTGGGCTGCAGCAGTCCAAGGGGTCACAAAGTGTTGGCCAAGACTGAGCGACTTCACTTTCACTTTTCCCTTTCATGCATTGGAGAAGGAAACGGCAACCCACTCCTGTGTCCTTGCCTGGAGCATCCCAGGGACAGGGGAGCCTGGTGGGCTGCCGCCTATGGGGTCGCACAGAGTCGGACACGACTGAAGCGACTTAGCAGCAGCAGCAGCATCTGTGTGTCAGAGTTTATATTTTAGGCACAATGGAAAACCTCTGTACCATTTTAGCCAAGCAAGTGATTTGTAACAGTTTCCATTTTTAAAGATCACTCAGTTAACTTTGTGGAAAATGGATAAAAAGCAAGTAAAAGTAGAAATGAGAATCTACTTAGTTTGTTTGAGCCTTTTGTTGTCCAGTTGAGAAAAGATGTGAAATTGGGTAAGCAACTGGCAAAAGATATGGAACAAAAGTAGTTAGACTTGAAATGTATTTTGGAAGTAGGATTTATGGGGCTTGCTGATAGACTCGGGAGTGAAGGAGAGGGAGGATTCATGAATGACACCCAGGTTTCTCACTTGAGCACAACTTTATAGTACAGAGAAGAAAAAGACCTTAAACAAGTCCTTATGATGAACGTAACAAGGCCAAGTTCCTTATGCTACAGGCTAGGAGATTAAATCCAGTCTAAAGATAAAGGAGGGCTTCCCTGATAGTTCAGCTGGTAAAGAATCTGCCTGCAATGCAGGAGACCCTGGTTCAATTTCTGGGTCAGGAAGATCCCCTGGAGAAGGGATAGGCTACCCACTCCAGTATTCTGACCTGGAGAAAGAGTCAGATATGGCTGAGTGACTTTCACTTTCAAAGATAAAGGAAGACCTCCCTGAGGAAGTTAAGTTTCTGTTGAAATTTGCATAATAAGAAAGATTTGATTAGGCAAAGAACTGGTTTCTCTAAGCCAAGGTATTGCTTTTTAAATTTCTATAGGTAAATAGTTCACTTCATATTTTTTCCTTCAAGTTTTTGAAAGAGGAGACCTGATTGACCCATTTTATCCTTTCCAACCCAGGTCATACACAGATTAGCTCAATGGTTAGCCTACATTTGATTTTTCCTATATGATATGCCTACAGAGAGAGCCACAGTCAAGATACATGGTAGGGAAGAAATGTGTTAGGGTCAAACGGACAGTTCCAGAAAAGGAGCTTTCTGTCTCCATGTTTTATAACATTACTTAATGTCACAAGATAACTTCTTTCCATATTCTATTTCTCAGTTGCTCAGTTGGAAGGAAAACTTTTTTTTTTTTTTCCTCATGGTTAGTAAGAGGGAAGGTGTGGTCCTCTTCACCATTGTTTCACATTTAAATTCCGGACAGGAGAGAAACTATTAGTCATAGATGCATAGAAACCTCTGAGACTTAGCAAGTCCAGGGTGGTCAGAAAGTAACACTTTATCATTCCCTTGAGAAGATGAGTGGATGGGTGGAGGCTCTGGGGCCTCTTCATCCTGTTTGCCAACCCATTTTTAGTATATTTCTTAACATCTGTGAATGGTTTACTGTTCCAAACAAGGGGTCATTAAATCGGTTTTGTTTATGACTGACTCCAAGAATCTCTGATCTTGTATAAATTCAAAAGGCAACTAGAAATTTTCTCATGCTCTTGGCCCAAGGAGTTATATTAAATCATTTTGCCATAGATTACTTATCTACAACTCTTGTTAATAGCATGATCTGCTTTGCCCTCCGGGGTTATTTTTTACATTAAGCCCGTATGATGGAATTGTTCTAAATAATAATAGAGATTCTAGGCCAGACCACCAGGCGGGTATCCATGTTTAAGGACAGACAAAAACGACAACCTGGAATTTGCTGGGATTGCTTTCACATGGGGATTTATTACTTGGGCTAGGAAGTTGGGATGACAACACAAGCAATGAAGCACTTGTAATGGACTCAGTGCGTGCGACCCCTGGGACTTTCTGCTTCCTACCTAGGCTCACTCCTGCTGGATCCCTTCAGTAACCTAAGAGAGCTGAAGAGGATACCAGGTGAAGGGAGGCTGGAGCTGCAAACTGCCTTTCTACCTTCTCAGCCTGAGGGCTTAGGGATGAGAGGCCATGTCCAATTATTATAAAAGGCAGTTCTACTTGCCATTAATTGCATAGCCTAGTTACTTGTATTTCTTAAGGTTATACTGTAGGACATTTTCCAGATTTCAGTGAAGCAGGCTACTCATGACCTAAAACTGTAAGACTGTATTGTTTAGGGCAGAATTTCCTAATGTTTCTAATGTCATGACATACTTAGAATAGGTTTAAACAAAAGAGATTTTGCAGAAGATGGTGAGTGGCCTAATGGTTCTGGCAGCTTCAGGTTCTACCTGGTCTCCCCAAGGGTTGAGATCAATATCTCGCACACTTGAAATCCTTTTGCGATATTTTGTAGTACACTGCCAAATTAATTTGGCATGATAGCAACTTATTTCCTTTAGGAGATCAAATGATGGACCAAGTCTTATATGAAAGCTAGTAACTCAGAGAGTTCTAGCCTGTAGCTTCAATATCCCTTGCTCACAAAAAAAATTAATCAGTTGATCTAAGAAAGAAATGGAAAATTTTACCTCAGGCAAATTTGAGAATTATGACCCAGGAAAAGCATTTCAGAAAACTCTGAGAATTGTTCTGCCCGTTAGAAATCAAGGCACAGTTACATAAGTTTTTTGAGAGAGGACCCCATCTGTCTCAAATGTGTATCAAAAAATATATCATTGACAGTTTACATAATCAAAACCTAAGCATCATCCTGGTGGGTCATGTGACCTCCTATAAGATCAAGAACAGTTGTTTGAAGAGTTGTCTTGTGGATGCTAGGGGAATGTTGTTCTTTATGGTTGAAGAGGCATTCCTGCCAATGGGGGAGATTTGGTCAATGCATGATGCAAATACACAGTGAGGGGTAATAGGAGACCAAAAGGCAGAGAAGAATTTTTATGGTTAAATCTGTCTTGTCTTGTCATAAGATATGAATTCTATTTCATGCCCCAAGGTAGTTTCTTTGTCCACATGAATCCAGTTAACTCATCACCAACTTCATGTTTCAGAAATCTGGATGAAGGAACTGGGGAAGGAAGGAAGCCATGCGCCTTCCTTTTTAAAGGTAATGTGTAACCTAAAAGTAACACACATCACTTCTTCATGCACCATTGCTAAAACTTAGTGAAATAGCAGGCATAATTTCAAGGGGACGGTAGTCTTTGACTGAAAAAATAATTTTATTTTATAAGAAGTGATACCATGGAAGAGTAATTGGGTATTGAGGAACTAATAGTCTTTCCAATGTCTGCCCTTTGGATACTTACTTCAGTAAGTATCTCTATGCACATTTCATCATACATATAGACAACCCTCATCTCTTCTCTAAAAGATACGGTTGCGTATGTCCAGGAAGTTAATGATTTCAGCACAGACTATGGGATCTTGATGACCTCTATGAGGTCCAGATAGCCTTTTGGGGTTCTGGTGACTCCTAAATTAAAATAGCAAGGTTTTCAAATCTCTTCTCCCCTCGCCATACACAAATGACTTGCATAAAACTGTTGAGTCATAAAAAGATAATGTCAATTATTTTCAGAAAAAAAGGAAATGAGAAATATACAGCAGCCTCATGTCCATTATAATTATCAAACCCCACTGGATGCAAGTTGCAAATATGTCTCTGACTTGGCAGTGAAGTAAATTCTTCTTTTATTCCATCCCACAACTCCGGGTCTTGTTCTCTTGGAGGTATACACTTACACACTGTTCTTCATTCATCCTAGAATTTTCCCTGAAACCTTCTTCTTCTTCATTATCTTCAGTGACCACAACTGAAGTAAACAATAGAGAACTGGCCCTTCTTGGCAACAGTGCAGCTTTTACATCTCCTTTCCTATTACTGCACTTCTGAGGGCACGGACATTACTTAGGTCACATGCCTTTTGGCATGCAGGTTTGACATTTGTTTATCAATATAGTCCTCTGGAAACTTAATAGATTTCTATCATAGTACATTTACTTCTAATTACCAAAGATACTGTTTGTTTGTTTTTTTTAAACCAAAGACTTTACTGTTTTTATTCACTAGTTTGTCTTCTCATCCCTTCTTAATAACACACAGATACTATCTTAAAGCAATCTAGAAAATGAGTTTAGGTGAGAAAGATAAGCCTCTTACTATGATTTCTGCCATCAAGATAGCTTTATTTCTCTGGCTTAAAAATCTTAAATTGGAAGTGTTTGAGCAGTCCTTGGGCATATATCACTTGCTATCTTCAGAGTCATCTCATACAAATGTTTTAGTTTAAGGTACAAAAGCAGTTTTTGTATTTTGTTTTAACTTTCAAGGCTCTTAGTTACCAGCCACTCAGCCAACTTGGATTGCTGAATTCAGGCAAATAAAGTTCCCCTTATTCTCACTGTATATATTTAAAATTCTCCTTATAAGATGATTAGCAATATCCTGAAATCATTTTCCTTTTGCAGAATTTGTTAAAAGCATCACTACACATAAATGTATGTTGACATTCAAAACTTTTTAAAAAACTATATTTTTCTAGAGTTATTGTACTGGTCAGAATATGATCTGACTTTCAAGATATCATGAACAACAATTTTATCAAACACTTTTTAATAGCATTCCAACTTTTCAGCCAGGAATATTGTGTCTTTGCTTCCCACTTCCCTGACAACTTAACCAATAAATATTACATATTTCAAGATGTGATATGTCAAGACATCACTTTCAGGTGCCAAATTTTGTGGTAGTTAGAATATATTTCAGCTGCTCAACAAAGCTGTTTAACAGAGACTCATAAATACTTACATAAGACAGAATTTTATTTCTTTCTTGGTAGCAATCTGGATACAGGCTGTCCTGAGCTACTAAAACAGATCTACTTTACAAGAGCATCCGGAGACATAGGATCTTTTAGATTGTTGTTTCATCCTTCCTAGAGGATCATCCTTGCCCAAGTGGTATAACATGGTTCAATGCTATATCCACGTCTCAGGAAATAGCATGAGGAAAAGAGAAAAAAAGGAAGATGTGCTCCTGTAAGATCTTAACTGAGAAGGCATTTTATTTACTCTTACAGACATCATTGACCAAAATTTAGGAACAAAGCCAAGACTAACTGCAAGAGATTCTGAGAAATATAGTTTTTGACTAGGAAGTTACAGGCTCACCTCTGTCATTATGGAAGAGAAGAATTTAATTTGTATAGAAAAAATAGGAATCTCTTTCATAGGTTCCTTTTGTTCCCACCCCCAGTCCCCCAGAAAATCATTTCTTTTGGACAAACATGAGTGTTTACAGAATGCAAAGTTTTCATGATTATGCAAGAAAAAACAAATCAGTCAGAATTTTTAAGCCTTGCAAGTGGTTCTTTCTGATGTCTCCAAATTTAAGGGGTTCTACAAGAAAGTATTCTTCTTAATAAGTCAGTTAAGTGAGGGTAGCAAAAAATGAAAATTCACTGGAGTCGAAAGAGGGAGTAAGTAACTGAAGAGATTATTTGAGAGTATAGAATTTTCCCCTTCTTTTTAATGAGCTCAGTTGAAAAGAAATTCTGTTTTATTTATGAACTCAGTTTATATCTTCTAAGTTGCATTCCATATTTTGAATTCTATGCCACGTGGAAAGAAGAATTACTTGCTTTAAAAACTGGTAAACTTGAGGCTGGGGTGGTGGTTTTTCCTGTGTCTCTGAAGACTGGCATTGAAGAAGAATTTCCTTGAGATGTCTGTTGACTGAAGAAAATCCACACAGTTTAAAATTTTGCCTGAGTCTTCCCTGACCTCATGAAGGAATAAGGGACGACTGAAATGAATACAGAAAGAGTAACCAAGACAAAAGCAAGATGAAAGAGGCTGACTGTAGTAATGATTGACTGGAACTTGGAGATTCAAGTTCATATCAAGTCTAGAACATCACTTTAAGGATATTGGTTCAAGATAGTGGAGTAGAAGGACATGTGCTCTCCTCCTCCTGAAACAGCCCTGAAATTGCAACTAGCATTTGAAGCATCATTGACAGAAGGACACTGGAACCCACCAAAAAAAGATACCCCACATCTAAAGACAAAGGAGCAGCTATAATGAAATGGTATGAGGGGCACAATCACAATAAAGGGTGGGTGACCCACAAACTGGAGAACAATAACACCAAAGAAATTCTCCCACTGCTGTGAAGGTTCTGAACCCCATGTCAGACTTCCCAGCTAGGCAATCTGGCAATAGGATGAGGAATCCCCAGGGAATCAGGCTTTGAAAGTCAGCAGGATTTGATCAAAGAACTTCCACAGGACTGGGGACAGCACAGACTCCACTCTTGGAGGGCACACATAAAATTTCATGTGCACCAGGACCCAGGGGAAAGGAATAGCATCCCCACAGGAGAATGAGCCAGACTTACCTGCTAGTGCTGGAGGATCTCCTGTAGAGGTGTGGGCCAGAGGTGGCTCACCACAGGGAAAGGGCACTGCCAACAAAAGATCAAGGATGTACCCATTGTCCGGATCCCCCTGGACAATGCCATTTACCCTACCATGCAGTCTGCAGACGCCAGCACTGGGGCATCTCATGCCAAAACACTAACAGGGAGGGAGCACAGCCCCTCCCAGCTGCAGACAAGTGAATCGGCATTCTACTGAGCACAAATCTGCCCACCAGAGCAAGATCCAGTTCTTCCCACTACCAGTCCTTGCTATCAGGAGGCTTGCACAAGCCTCTTAGATAGCCTCATCCACCAGAGGGCAGACAGAAGAAGCAAGAAGAACTACAATCCTATAGCCTCCAAAACAAAACCCTTAATCACAGAAAATCAAAATTAAAAGGCAGAGGATTACGTCCCAGATAAAGAGACAAGTTAAGATCCTAGAAAAACAACTAAATGAAGTGGATATAGGTGAACTTCAAGAAAAAGAATTCAGAATAATGATAGTGAAGGTGATCCATGATCTCGGGAAAAGGATGCAAAAATGTTTACCAAAAAGCATGCAAAAATGTTTACCAAATGCCTAGAAGAACTAGAACAAAGAAATAGAGATGAGCGATATACTAGAAGAAGTTGATAACAGTGACTGAGGCAGAAGAATAGATAAGTGACCTAGAAGACAGAATGGTGGAAATCGCTGCCACAGAACAGAATATAGAAGAAAACCTTAAAAGAAATGACAGCCTAGGAGACCTCTGAGACATTAGACACCCCAACATTCACATTATAGGGGTCCCGGAAGAAGAAGAAGAGAGAGAGAAAGGACCTGAGAAAATATTTCAAGAGATAGTATCTAAAAACTTGTCTAACATGGGAAAGAAAATAGTTGACCAACTCCAAAAAGCAGAGTCCCAGGCAAGATAAACCCAAAGAGGGACAAACAAAACACACTGTAGTAAAATTGACAAAAATTAAAGACAAAGATGAAATATTAAAAGTAACAAGAGACAAGCAGCAAATAACATAAAAGGAAATTCCCATAAAGTTGACAGCTTATTTCTTAACAGAAACTCTGCAAGCCAGATGGCAGTAGCATGATACATTTAAAGTAATAGAAGGGAAGAAGCTACAACCAAGAATACTCTATCCAGCAAAGCTCCCATTAAGATTTGACAGAAAAAATCAAAGCTTTACAGACAAACAAAATTAGAATTCAGCACCATCAAGCCAGTTTTACAACAAATGCAAAGGAAACTTCTCTAGACAGGAACCACAAGAGAAGAAAAAGACCTACAAAAAATAAACCCAAAATAATTAAGAAAAGAGGATCCTGTGTATCAATAATTACCTTAGATGTAGGATTAAATGTACCAACCAAAAGGCATAGACTGGCTGGGTGGATATCAAACAAACAAACAAACAAACCCTGCATATGTTCTGTAAACAAGAGACCTACCTCAGACCTAAAGATACATACAGACTGAAAGAAAGGGAATGGGAGAAACTACTCCATGCAAATGGAAATCAAAAGAAAGCTGGAGTAGTAATACTCATATCAGAAAATTTAGACTTTAAAACAAAGACTCTTACAAGAGGCAAAGAAGGACACAACATAATAATCAAGAAATCAATCCAAGAAAAGGAGATAACAAATACATATAGATGCAACATAAAGTTAGTTAGTTAACTCGCTCAGTCATGCCTGACTCTTTGCGACCCCATGGACTGTAGCCCCCCAGGCTCCTCCGTCCGTGGGATTATCTAGGCAAGAATACTGGAGTGGGTTGCCATTTCCTTCTCCAGGGGATCTTCCCGACCCAGGGATTGAACCCAGGTCTCCTGCATTGCAGGCAGACGCTTTAACCTCTGAGCCACCAGGGAAGCCCGATGCAACATAGGAACCCCTCAATATGTATGGTATAGACTAAAAACCAAAAAAAAAGAGAGAGAGAGAGAGAAATTGACAGTAACACCATAATAGTGCAGGACTTTAACACCTCGGTCTTGTCAATGGACAGACCATCCATACAGAAAATTGATGAGGAAATACAGATCTTAAAGAATACATTAGACCAGATGGAATCAGCTGACTTTTATACAGCATTCCATTCAAAACAGTAGAATACACATTCTTCTCAAGTGCACACAGAGTATTTTTCAGGATTGACAACATGCTGGGCCACAAGGTAAGCCTTGGTAAATTTAAGATAGTTGAAAACTTATCAAGCATCTTTCCTGATCATGACATTATGAAATTAGAAATAAATTACAAGAAAAATAAACCATAAAAACACAAACATCTGGAGACTAAATGATATGCTGCTAAACAACCAATGGATCATTGATGAAATTAAGGAGGAAATTGAAAAATACCTAAAGACAAAGGAAAATAAAGGTACAAAGGTCCAAAAGCTATGAGTTGTAGCAAAAGCAGTTCTAGCAGGGTTGTTTATAGCAATAAAATCTTACTTCAAGAAACACGATAAATCTCAAATAAACAATCTAGCCTTCCCCCAAAACAATAAGACAAGAAGAACAAACAAACCCTAAAGTTACTAGAAGGAAAGAAACAATAAAGATCAGAGCTGAAATAAATAAAGACAAAGAGAACACATGCAAAGATCAATGAAGCTAAAAGCTGATTCTTTGAAAACATAAATAAAATTGATAAGTCTTCAGCCAGACTTATCAAGAAATAAAAAGGTGAGTGTAAGTATCAATAAAATTAGAAATGAAAAAGAAGTTACAACTGACACTGCAGAAATACAAAGGACTGTAAAAGACTAGTATGAGCCACTGTATGCAAACAAAATGGAAAACATGGAAGAAATGGACAAATTCTTGCAAGGGTATAGTCTCCTAAGACTGAACAATGAATAAATAGAAAATAAGAGCAAACCAATCACAAACAGTGAAAGTAATTAAAAACTCCGGAACCTGATGGCTTCACAGGAGAATTCTACCAAACATTTAGAGAAAAGTTGACACCTATCCTTATGAAAACATTCCAAAAAATTACAAAGGGAGGCAAACATCCAAACTCATTCTATGAGGCCATCATTACTTTGCTACTAAATCCAGAAAAAAATAAATATAAAAAAATAGAAGGTTACAGGCCAAAATTGCTGATGAACATAGATGCAAAACTCCTCAACAAAAAGATCACACATCATGATCAAGCAGACTATGTCCCAGGGAATACAAGGGCTTTTCAGTATATACAAATTAATCAATGTGATACATCACATCAATAAGTTGAAAAATAAGAACCATATGATCATGTCAATAGATGCAGGAAAATCTTTTGATAAAATCAAATACCCATTTATGATAAGAACTCTACTGAAAGTGGTTATAGAGGGAACATATCTCAACATAATAAAGACAATCCATGACAAACCTAGAGCTAACATCATACCCAATAATGAAAAGGTGAAAGCATTTCCTCTAAGATCAGGAACAAGACAAGGATGTCCATTCTCACCACTGTTATTCAACATAGTTTTGGAACTTCTAGCCATAGCAATCACAGAATTTTCATTCTTTTTCATAATTTTCATTATTTTCATATTTTCATAATTTTCATTATTTCTTTTCAGAAATAAAAGGAATAAAAGGAAATTTTCAGAAATAAAAGGAATCAAAATTGGAAAAGAAGGCGTAAAACGCACTGTTTGCAGATGACATGATACTATACATTGAAGATCCCTAGATATTATCAGAAAACTATCAGAGCTCATAAATGAATTTAGTAAAGTTGCAGGTTACAAAGTTAATTCACAGAAATCTCTTGTATTTGCGTGCACTAATAATGAAAGATCAGAAAGAGAAATTCAAGAAACAATTCCATTTACCATGGCATCATAAAGAATAGGATATCTAGGAATAAACCTACCTAGAGAGACAAAGGGCTTCCCCGGTGGTTCAGTAGGCAATGAATCTGCCTGCAACGCAAGAGATGTGGGTTCAGTCCCTGGGTTGGAAAGATCCCTTGGAGGAGCGCATGGCTACCCACTCTAGTATTCTTGTCTAGAGAATCGCGTGGACTGAGGAGCCTGGCAGGCTACAGTCCATAGGGTCACAAAGAGCAATTTGTGACTGAAGCAATTGAGCACACACATACTAGGGAACAAAAGGCTTGGACTCTGAAAACTACAAGACCTTGATCAAAGAAATAGAAGACACAAACAGAAAGACATGCCATGTCCAGGGATTGGAAAAATCAGTATTATCAAAACGACTATACCATCTGAGGTAATCAAAACAATTCCTATCAAACTACCAATGGTTTTTTTCACAGATCTGGAATAAAAATCTTAAAATTTATACAAAGACACAAAAGACCCCAGGTAGCCAAAGCAAACTTGAGAAAGAAAACTGGAGATGGAAGAATCAGGCTTTCAGCCTTCAGACTATACTACAAAGACAGTCATGAAAGCAGTACTGTACTGGCACAAAAATATAAAGATCAGTGGAGCAGGGATGAAAACCCGGAAATAAATGCACGTACCTATGGTCAATGAATCTATGACAAAGAAGGCAAGAAGACACACAATATTGGAAAGATGACCTCTTCAAACATGGTGCCAGGAAAACTGGATAGCTGTATGTTAAAAATGAAGTTAAATCATTACTTAACACGACATAAAATAAAACATCAAAATGGACCAAAGACCTAAATGCAAGACCCAACAAATAAAACTCCTAGAGGAAATTGCAGACAGAATTCTCTCTGCACAAATTGCAGCACTATATTTTTTTATTCATCTCTCAGAATAATGGAAATAAAAGCAAAAATAAACAAATTGGATCTTTGTTGGTGTGGTTATTCAGTCACTAAGTCATGTCCTACATTTTGTGGCCCCATGAACTGCAGAACACCGCACTCTTCTGTCCTTCACTGTCTCCTGGAGTTTCGTCAAATTCATGTCCATTGAGTCCATGAAGCTATTTAACCATTTCATCCTCTGCTACCCCATTTTCCTTTTGCTTTCAATCTTTCCTAGCATCAAGGTAGGTCTTTTCCAATGAGTCAGTTCTCACATCAGGTGGCCAAAGCATTGGAGCTTCAGCTTCAGCATCAGTCTTTCCAAAGAGTATTCAGGATTGACTTCCTATGGGAAATTTCATGGCTGCAGTCACCGAATGCAATCATTTTGGAGCCCAAGAAAATAAAATCTGTTACTACTTCAGATATTCCCCTTGCATTTGCCATGAAGTGATGGGACCAGATGCCATGATGCTAGTTTTTATAATGCTGAGTTTTAAGCAAACTTTTTCACTCTGCTCTTTCACCCTCATCAAAAGGTTCTTTAATTTCTCCTCACTTTCTGCCATTAGACTTGTATTATCTGCATATTTGAGATTGCTGATGTCTCTCCTGGCAATTTTGATTCCATCTTGTAATTCATCCCACTCAGCATTTTGCATGACATACTATGGATATAAGTTAAGTAAGCAGGGTGACAATATACAGCCTTGATGGACTCCCTTCAATTTTGACCAGTTGGTTGGTTCATGTCTAGCTCTAACTGTTGATTCTTGACCTGCATGAAGATTTCTCAGGAGACAGGTAAGGTGGTTGGAGTTCCCATCTCTTTAGAATTTTCCAGTTTGTTGTGACCCACACAGTCAAAGGCTTTAGCATAGTCAATGAAGCAGAAGTAGATGTTTCTCTGGAATTCTCTTACATTCTCTATGAGCCAATGAATGTTGGCAATTTGATGTCTGGTTCCTCTGCCTTTTCTAAACCCAGTTTGTACATCTGCAATTCTCAATTCAAGTACTTCTAAAGCCTAGCTCAAAGAATTTTGAGCACAACCTTACTGGTGTGGGAAATGAGCACAATTGTCTGGTAGTTTGAACATTCTTTTAACACTGCCTTTCTTTTGGGATTGGAATGAAAACTGACCTTTTCCAGTTCTATATCCACTGTGGAGTTTAACAAATTTGCTGACATATTGAGTGCAACACTTTAATAGCATCATCTTTTAGGATTGTAATTAGCACAGCTGGAATTCTATTACCTTCACTGTCTATGTTTGTAGTAATGCTTCCTAATGCCCACTTGACTTCATACTCCACAATGACTCCATACTCCACTTGGGCTCTAGGTGAGTGACCACACCATCTTGGCAATCTGAGTCATTAAGGCCTTTTTTTGCAGAGTTTCTTCTGTGTATTCTTGCATCCTCTTCTTAATCTCTTTTGCTTCTGTCAGATCCTTGCCATTTCTGTCCTTTATTGTGTCCATCCTTGCATGAAATGTTCCCTTGATATCTCCAATTTTCTTGAAGAGTTCTCTAGCCTTTCCCATTCTATTGCTTTCCCCTATTTCTTTGCACTGTTAATGTAAAAAGTCTTTCTTATCTCTCCTGCTTTTCTCTGGAACTCTGCATTCAGTTGGGTACATCTTTCCCTTTCTCCTTTGCCTTTCACTTCTCTTCTTTTCTCATCTATTTGTAAGACCTCCTCAGACAACCACTTTGCCTTCTTGCATTTCTTTTTCTTTGGAATGATTTCAGTCACTGCCTCTTGTGCAATGTCATGAACCTCTGTCCATAGTTCTTCAGGCATTCTGTCTACCAGATCTAATCGTGTGAATCTATTCATCACCTCCATTGTATAATTATAAGAGATTTGATTTAGGCAATACCTGAGTGGCCTACTGGTTTTCCCTACTTTCTTCAAGTTAAACCCGAATTTTGCAATACGGGGCTCATGATCTGAGCCACAGTCAACTCCAGGTCTGGTTTTCTCTGACCATAATAGGCTGCAGTAAATATAATCAATCTGATTTTGGTATTGACCATCTGGCAATGTGTAGAGTCTTCTCTTGTGTTGTTGGAAGAGGGTGTTTGCTATGACCAGTGTGTCCTCTTGACAAAACTGTTAGCCTTTGCCCTGCTTCATTTTGTACTCCAAGGCCAAATCTGCCTGTCATTCTAGGTATTTCTTGACTTGCTACTTTTTTATTCCAATCCCCTTTGATGAAAAAGACCTCTTTTTTTTTTTAATGTTAGTTCTAGGAAGGGTTATAGGACTTCATAGAACCGTTCAACTTCAGCTTCTTCAGCATTAGTGTTTAGGACATAGACTTGGACTACTGTGCTGTTGAATGGTTTGCCTTGGAAACGAATTGAAATCATTCTGACTTTTTGGGTCATACCCAAGTACTGCACTGGAGACTCTTTTGTTGTCTCTGAGGACTACTCCATTCCTTCTAAGGGACTCCTGCCCACAGTAGTATATATAATGCTCATCTGCATTAAATTTGCCCATTCCCATCCATTTGAATTCATTGATTCCTAAGATTTCAGTGTTCACTCTTGCCATCCCCTGTTTGACCACATCTAATTTGCCTTGATTCATGGACCTCCCGCTCCAGGCTCCTATGCAGTGTTGTCCTTTCCAGCCTCCGACTCTGCTTTCACCACCAGGCACATCCACAACTGAGCATCATCTCTGCTTTGGTCTGGCTGCTTCGTTCTTTCTGGCACTGTTAGTCTTCCAGGAGCCCTCCACTCCTTCTCAGTAGCATACGGGACACCTTCCAACTTGGGGGGCTCATCTTCGGATGTATGTCTTTTTGCCTTTTCATACTGTTCATGGGGTTCTTGCAGCAAGAAAACTGGAGTGGTTTGTCATTTCCTCTTCCACTCATCCATGTTTTTCCAGAACACTTCCATATGACCCGTCCATCTTGGGTGGCCCTGCATGGTATGGCTCATAGCTTCATTGAGTTAGGCAAGCCCCTTTGACATAACAGTTCTATGATCCATGAAGGGGAACTTGGCCCTACTTATACTCAATAGCTTTTGCATAGAAAAAAAAAAAAAAAAATTCAAAGTGAAAAATAACCCACAGTTTGGGAAAAAATGTTTGCAAATTATTTGACTGACAAAGATTGGTCTCAGTAGCTTACAAACAGCACATGAGGCTTAATATCATCAAAACAAACTACCCAATAAAAAATGGACCAAAGACCTAAATAGACATTTCTCCAAAGAAAAGATACAGATGGCCAAATGACTCATGACAGGATACTCAACATCACTAATTATTAGAGAAATGCAAATCAAAACTACAATCAGATACCTCACACCAGTGAAAATATCTGTCATCAAAAAATCCACAAACAATAAATACTAGATATGACGTGGAGAGGAAGAAACTGTCCTACATTGTCAGTGGGAATGTAAATTGATACAGTCCCTATGGAACAGTATAGAGATTCCTTAAAAACTAAAAGTAGAGCTGCCAGATGTCACTGTAATCCCACTCTTGGACATATACCCAGAGAAAAACGTGGTCTGAAAGGATACACGCACCCTCATGTTCACTGCAGCACTGTTTACAAGAGCCGAGGCATGGAAGTAACCTTCCCATCAACAGGAAAATAGGTAAAGACTGGTGCATATATATAATGGAATGTTACTCAGCCATTACAAAATGAAAAAATAATGCCATTTGCAGCAATATGGATGGGCCTTGAAATTGTCATGTTGAGTGAATTAAGTCAGAGAAGGACAAATATCATATGATATCCCTTATATATCATCCCTTATATGCAGAATCTAAAAATCAAATAAACTCATTTATAAAACAGAAACAGACGCACAGACTTAAAGGACAAACTTACGGTTGTCACTGGTGTCAAATGAAGATGGGGGAGAAACACTTAGGGAGTTTGTGATTGACATGTACAGAACCAACAAGGTCCTCCTGAAAGCACAGGGAATCCTGTTCAATGTTATGTGGCAGCTGTGATCAACAGGGAGTTCAGCGGAAAATGGATGCAGCCATATGTATGGCTGAGTTTCTGGGCTGTTTACCTGAAACTATCACAACATTTTTAGCCAGCTACATTCCAGTATAAGATAAAAGGCTTAAACAAATTGATAAATTCAAGGTAAGGATATATCTTTCATAGGAATTCTTTCCTGTTTAGTTGTAAAAATATTTCTCCTGAGACTTAACCTGCTTGTTGCTAAATCAATTAACCATAACAACATAGTGAACTTTAATGAGGTTGCCCTCCTGAAACTGCTATATAGAGGTTTTTTTGATTCTGTGCACCATGGAACAAGATATCTAATGAGTATAATATTTGAAATTTGAATTAATTGAGCAATGGAACAAACAACCCTCAACCCCCCATTTTCTTATCTCAATAATGTAGACAAAACAACTGGTTGACTGACCATGATTTTCACTTTCCAACTGGTCGTTCCAGCTATGCACAGACAATGCTGGTAACGAATTACAGTACTAGTTGATATCAACTTATTTTCTTGCACCAACACCTAGGAGCTACAATTTTTTTTCTCTGAAAGGTTTACTTGTCTACTACAACTAAAGGATTGTGGTCATTTTCAGTTTAAATAGTCTTTTCTCTGCACTGTTAATTACTATTTTCTCTTCTCAAATTTACTAGGTGCTGCCACTACAATGAATAAACAAATCAGATTTATAAGGTACTTAAGACAGAACATAGACCCAGCAAACTGGACAAAAATATCCTTTGGCTTAATACAAATATCAGGCTCAAACTTTTAGAAACAAAATTAGGAATGTTAAAATAATTAAACAAGGGAACCCCTGGATTGCAGTAGTTCTAATGCCTTGGTAACCTATGTAAGCAAAATTATATCAGCTAAAGAATTAATTTGGTCATTTTAAAATCTGAAGTGAAGAATTGATTTTTAATTCTGAACACTGCTGAAATTGTATCTCAAAATAATGAAAATATTTAAATGAGAACAATCATAAGTTACTACTCATCATAATGCAGAATAATGTATATGTCTGAAAATGTTAATTGTTATTTCATTTCATAATATTCCAGGCACACATTTAGCAGTATGTTTAGGGTATTACATACAGTAACAAATATTAGTAAAAAGGATGCATTCATGTTTAATCAAATGATCTTAAAGGCTTTCCACACTTTATAAATCAAAGGGCACCTAAATTAGATTCTTGATCTAACTGAAATAATAGGGACATTATAATTAAATATATGTTTATCTGCAGAGTTTTAGGCAGATTTTGTGTGCTTAAAATATTTTAAAGTAATGATAATTTAATTGTGTGTGTGTACCTAATTATTAAAAAGAACTTTGTTCCATATCAAGAGTGATGTACATAAAGCTTTTGTTTCAAGAACCTCCTCAAAATAAAACTCAAATAATCAATAAACACTTCTTTAAAAATAAACTGAAGCTCTTTACACACTTCTTCTCCTCTGCTTTTCAGAGTAAAATTAGCTTTCCCTTTCTTACTGACAAGGAAACTGAAAATGGAGTCCAGGAACCCTGAAAGGGAAGCTCTCAGCAGGTAACTCCTTGCAGCCAACTTCACCAGCAGGAAGAAATGATAAGAATTATTCTGACAAGGGAGGACATTTTTCTCCTGGAAATTATATCTTCTGCTTTTAAGAAAAAAAGAAAATAGGAAAATAGGGAGATCTCTCCCTATCCTAGCCACAATGCTCAAATGAACCCTTACAAGCCAATGAGAAACTGCCAAGTCATTGAACACTTCTTTTCCAAAAACTTTGTTCACAGCATTTCTCCCAAACTTCCTCTTGAGACCTAATAAATCTGACCTTTCCTTTGCAGGATTTGCCTATGGTTTTCCATAGATTGCTTGTCCTGGATTGCAAATCCTCTGCCATTCTCAAATAAACTCAATTTTGCTTTTATAATTTGTCAATTTTATTTTTAAGATTGACAAACTAAAACCAAAAATTTAGTAAGTAGCACAAGTTCTAGAACTCTAAAATGAGGGCACATGGTTGAAAGCTAGGGCTTTTTATCGCCACAGTCCATGCAGGGACTGCTTATCTGTCACAGGGACTGCTATGGCCTTTTCCTGAGTGCATGACAGACGTAGCTAATCAATTTCAATACTCTTTTTCTCTTTGCTTCCATGTCGTCCCAGAATCCCTCTCTACCCAGCGTTTCAGGAAGCCATTACCAATCAATTGGTATTGGCTACAACTTAAAACCTGTTTTCTTTCTCTGGTTCTTGCATTTTTCACAAGAGCAGGCTGCCTCTTGAGAAATGATTAAATAGTGGCTACTTCTCAGATGCTTTGAGGTTTAAAATATAAAAACCCAGATCATCATGTGGCTGATTAATGTTTTCAAATTCTTCAGTGAGTGAATATTAAATAGATTCTGTTCAGTGCGTCATCCACTCTGTGGAAGCATATTTTCCTCTTCAGAAAGCTGCTTTGGGACAGTTCATTAACATGACATGATAAATTAGTAATTTTGCAAACTAAAGAGTACTTTAGTTGCCTCTAAATAATGTAGTGCTCTAAAATAATGCTAAGTGCTAAAATAATACTAAGTGCTCTAAAATAATGTAGAGTCCTAAAGTATGGTCTGGGAGCTGGCTAGGTATCAGGGTATGCAACAAAGGAGTTAAAAAATGTGTAGGGAAAAAGACAGCCTTCAGAATGGGAGAAAATAAGAGCAAACAAAGCAACTGACAAAGAATTAATCTCTAAAATATACAAGCAGCTCATGCAGCTCAGAATATAGAAAAATACCAGAAATACCAGAATAATTATACCAGCTCAGAATACCAGAAAAATAAACGACCCAATCAAAAAATGGGCCAAAGAACCAAACAGACATTTCTCCAAAGAAGACATACAGATGGCTAACAAACACATGAAAAGATGCTCAACATCACTCATTATCAGAGAAATGCAAATCAAAACCACAATGAGGTACCATCCCACGCTGGTCAGAATGGCTGCTATCAAAAAGTCTACAAACAATAAATGCTGGAGAGGGTGTGGAGAAAAGGGAACCCTCTTACACTGTTGGTGGGAATGCAAACTAGTACAGCCACTATGGAGAACAGTGTGGAGATTCCTTAAAAAACTGGAAATAGAACTGCCATATGACCCAGCAATCCCACTGCTGGGCATATACACCAAGGAAACCAGAATTGAAAGAGACACATGTACCCTAATGTTCATCACAGCACTGTTTACAATAGCCAGGACATGGAAGCAACCTAGATGTCCATCAGCAGACGAATGGGTAAGAAAGTTGTGGTACATATACAAAATGGAATATTACTCAGCTATTAAAAAGAATAGTTGAGTCAGTTCTAATGAGGTGGAGCCTCAGTTCTAATGAGTCAGTTCTAATAAGGAGGAGCCTCAGTTCTAATGAGTCAGTTCTAATGAGGTGGAGCCTATCACACAGAGCAAAGTAAGTCAGAAAGAAAAACAGCAATACAGTATATTAATGCATATATATATGCAATTTAGAAAGATAGTAACAATGACCCTATACATGAGACAGCAAAAGAGACACAGATGTATGGAACAGAGTTTTGGACTCTGTGGGAGAAGGCAAGGGTGGGATGGTTTGAGAGAATAGCACTGAAACACATATATTATCATATGTGAAATAGATTGCCAGTCCAGGTCTGATGCATGAGACGGGGTGCTTGGGGCTGGTGCACTGGGATGACCCAGAGGGATAGGGTGGGGAGGGAGGTGGGAGGTGGGTTCAGGATGGGGAACACATGTACACCAGTGGCTGATTCATGTCAATATATGGCAAACATCACTGCAGTATTGTAAAGTAATTAGCATCCAATTAAAATAAATAAATTTTTTAAAATGTGTAGGAGTGGAATCGTTAATTTATTTTAAGGTTTTAAGCAGGGTTATATTAGAAAATAAACAGTGCCTCTCATTTTGAGTGGGCTGGTGGGGGTGGGTGAAAGTGAAAATCTCTGTCGTGTCCGACTCTTTGCGACCCCATGGACTATACAGTCCATGGAATTCTCCAGGCCAGAATACTGGAGTGGGTAGCCTTTCCCTTCTCCAGGGGATCTTCCCAATCCGGGGATTGAACCCAGATCTCCCACATTGCAGGCAGATTCTTTACCAGCTGAGCCACCTGGGAAGAACCGATCATATTGGCTTCAGGGATTGCTGTGACTCCGGTTCATAATGGCGCCAGTGAAGGTGGAACTGGCTGGGGGTGAGAGATCAGGTACCAGCGGGACCTGGAGGAACTGTCTCCGTGATGAGAGGATATAATTTAATTTAAGGAGTTGAGTGGTTTATTGCTTTCACTGAAACTCGTTTACTTTATAGGGCACAACTATTTCTCAGTTAGAGCTGAGCATCAATTATTTCAATATTTTTTTTAGGCTTCTCAGATATGTTCTTCTCACTTTCATCACAGTGATAGTCAAAAGGCTTCAAAAGAGAGGAGCGAAAAGACATCCTCCAACAAGTGACTGCAAATTCCATAAGATATTCTTTTAGACTCCTGTATAGATAATATTTTAGACATATCTATAGAGACAAATTGACTTAAAAAGTGTTAAGAATTCCAAGATTTCTGTTTAGATTGAGGTAGAAATGAATATCCTTTTCTTACTTTTGCCCAGTTAGGGTGAACAGAGATTCTCGAATGTTCAATTAAAAATAAAAAATAATAATAGAAAAAATTTGGGGTTAAGAAAAACCAAAAAATTTGAATTTCACATCCATCTAAGTTTTGTTTCTTTGCATTTTTACAATTCCTCTCTATTATGACTGCGATATTTTTTAGGTGCCCCCAGTTGTCCAAATAAAAAGTCAAGTGTGTGTAAGTTAAGGACACTTTGCCTAAACAAAATGTATAACAATGCACCTAACTTCTGGCTTCACCTCATAAAGCAGAGAAAACTGGACAGCTCAAAGACTGACAGATTTTACAGCTTCAATTCAGTTCAGTCGCTAAGTCGTGTCTGACTCTTTGCGACCTCATGGACTGTAGCACGCCAGGCTTCCCTGTCCATCACCAGCTCCCGGGGTTTACTCAAACTCATCTCCATTGAGTCGGTGATGCCATCCAACCATCTCATCCTCTGTTGTCCCCTTCTCCTCCTGCCTTCAGTCTTTCCCAGTGTCAGGGTCTTTTCCAATAGAGTCAGATCTTCACATCAGGTGGCCAAAGTTATGGAGTTTCAGCTTCAACATCAGTCCTTCCAATGAATACTCAGGACTGATTTCCTTTAGGATGGACTGACTGGATCTCCTTGCAGTCTAAGGGACTCTCAAGAGTCTTCTCCAACACCACAGTTCAAAAGCATCAATTCTTCGGTGTTCAGCTTTCTTTATAGTCCAACTCTCACATCCATACCTGACCACTGGAAGAACCATAGCCTTGACTAGACAGACCTTTGTTGACAAAGTAATGTCTCTGCTTTTTAATATGCTATCTAGGTTGGTTATAACTTTTCTTCCAAGGAACAAGCGTCTTTTCATTTCATGGCTGCAGTCACCATCTGCAGTGATTTTGGAGCCCCCAAAAATAAAGTCTGCCACTGTTTCCACTGTTTCCCCATCTATTTCCCATGAAATGATGGGACCGGATGCCATGATCTTAGTTTTCTGAATGTTGAGCTTTAAGCCAACATTTTCACTCTCCTCTTTCACTTTCATCAAGAGCCTCTTCAGTTCTTCTTCACTTTCTGCCATAAGGGTGGTGTCATCTGCATATCTGAGGTTATTGATATTTCTCCTGGCAATCTTGATTCCAGCTTATGTTTCTTCCAGCCCAGCATTTCTTATGATGTACTTTGCATATAAGTTAAATAAGCAGGGTGACAATATACAGCCTTGACATACTCCTTTTCCCATTTGGAACCAGTCTGTTGGTCCATGTCCAGTTCTAACTGCTGCTTCCTGACCTGCATACAGGTTTCTCAGGAGCAGGTCAGGTGGCCTCTTCACAGCCTAGCCTCTGGTTAATTCTGTGGGTTTCAGAGAAGAGACTCCTGGTGTGACTGGATGTTGGGGTTGCTGCTGCTCGTTTGGTGGTTTACACCTTCTGTTCTCTGACATAATATGATCTGTTTATGGGTTTTTTCTCTCCTTTTAAACATTCTCAATACAGTGACATGCCAACAAATGCAAAAGCCATGGGGACAAATGAGACAAGTATAAATGCAAAGCAGTGGGAAGGCAGCATGGAATATTTAGAACAGCTGCCTTTGTGACTATCAGCAAACTGCAACTGGGCATTAGGAGCCCCCTATTTAACTTAATAAAAATTTAAACTTTAAAGTAATAATTTTCATGCAAAACAAGAATAAATGGTCTCTGGAACTGTCCATAATGTTGTAAAGTTTAGTCTTTCCTTCAAACCATCAGGAAAACGACTGGTGAAGGGACACCAGTGTTTCCTCAAGGAGAGACTAGTTCCTGATGAGTTAAGTTATTTTGAGGTTAAGAAAAACTATGACTAAATACAAATGCTTGCATTTGTTTGATGTCTTATATCATTGGTCTTTACTGCTTTTCTCTTTCTTCACAGACCTTCCTGTCTGCCTACAGGTACTGGAGAAATGGATGTGCTCTTTTCATAAGCAAATCATACAAAAAAGGAAAGTGAAAGTCATTCAGTCGTGTAGGACTCTTTGCGACCCCATGGACCATAATTGTGGCCTTACCTTAAAGTCAGTCTGTGTTCTTCTACATTCAAATAGTCTACCAGTTGGCGTTTTTCAGTCTAAAGGCAGAATACTATTCAAACTGAAAAATATTTCTGGTTTCTTTTGTCAAACATAGGAGTGTAAATATTTGGAGTTCTCCTTTTATTTTGACCAATAAAATAATGTTCTCCTTTGTCAAGAAAATGAACATAGTTTTATAGAATTTTAGATACACACACGTTCACAAAAGCCTGAATAAGGGTCAACTATAAAGAAGCAATATGATCAAACGTACACCCACACCCGTTAGTTCATAACGGTACATATTGTCTCATCTCTGCTACAAAAGTAAATCAGGAATTGATAACAGGACGAGACAATCACAGAAATGTCATTCTCCTCATTAGAATATATTTGCTGTCCATAAAACAAGGGACAACTAAGGATTTTATGGCCCCAGAAGTCAACTAACACTGAATTTGATAGACCCCAGATGACTTATCATCAACTTTAGCTAAGTAACAAAGTTCTTAGACTTACTAAGTCCCTGCTCTGTGTCAGGCAATGACTACAGTACTTTTTCCCTCAATTCATTTCATTCTATCAGCAACCAGAGGAGATATATATTTTATCCTTTCTTCTCCCAGTGAAGAAGAGGGGAAAAAACCACACAGGCAGACACATCTGGATTTGAAGGCTTGTTTGTTTACTTCCAAAGCATACTCTTGACTATGGTATGGAGGTGGGGGCATTGCTCTAGCTTATCTGATGTATCCACTCTTCTAAATATGCTAATTAAGTCAATGGGATTTACTCTCAGTTTGTATTCAGAAATAACAGCTACTGGGACCTGCTGTTAATATTTCTATTTAAACATATGGCACACTTTGATCTAAAATAGTCTAGAAAATCTACATATGAACAAATGCATTTGAAGGAAGGAAGGCAGACATGGAAGGAAATAAATCAAGCTAAAATGTTGACCTCCTGGTGCCCCCATTATTAATTCCAATACATCCATCCTAAAGTAAGTATTCAAAAGAAGAAAAAAGGTATAAATGACAAGTTTTTCCTTTTTGGTAAGACCAGGTGCAGGGCAGGGAAGGAGGAAAAAACAAGCTAGCAAAAGAGGATTGATTGAGTAAATAAATTACTTCTGACTTAATAAAATATCTATGAGCAATTAACATATGAAAGTTAAGAAGACTATGGAAACATGGGGTACTATTTAAACATAGAAATGAATTTGGACCAGGAAGGTCTCTAAAATTGCATTGAAACAATAAAACGGTGAAAGTATTACAGTGGTATGGAGTGGTAGGGTAAACGTGTTTTCTTTAATCATTTTCCTTCTAATTGCTGTTAAACCGTTTTTAAAGTATTGTTTGAAAAAAGTTATTGGCATTGAGCCTTCCATACTGCAAATGCCATGTGCAAAATGCAAAGTGATTTTGCACATGCTTACGTTGTGTATTTACTCCATGTAGTCCTGCAAAATATTCCACAAAACATGAGGGAAATGGAGGCAATGTCTCTTCTATACTATGTTCCATCTGCCATCTTGGAAGATGCACTAAATAAAAGCATTGAAAAAGGAGTTAAATGGTGAGAAAGATCATTGCTCACTTACTAACACGATCTGCCTCAGACCAAGAGGCAAATACATGTATTCAAATAAACATGTTCTCTGTTATGTGTGTGTTTTTTAAAGTGAAAATGAAAGTCGCTCAGTCATGTCTGACTCTTTGCGACCCCACAGACTTAGTCCACGGAATTCTCCAGGCCAGACTACTGGAGTGGGTAGCCTTTGCCTTCTCCAGGGGATCCTCCCAGCCCAGGGATCGAACCCAGGTCTCCCACATTGTGTTTTTAAATGTATATAAACATATACGTGTATGTTTATATTAATATAAGCTAATCTTCTGTTTATATCTCTCTGTATATACTTATGTATATAGCTCTTCCCTCTTCAAATCCACTTTTTCCTCCTCAACTCACAGAATTTCAGGTGTCTCTTTATAGTATATTTCTTGCATTGTTGTAAAATCATTTGCTGTTGATTGAGTATTATTATTTCCTATATCATTTGATCTTTAAAATTGTATAGGCATCAGTCTTGGAGAGCTAATCCAATAAAGTACATAAATTTTAGAGTCTTGGCAATAGAATAATTTAAAAATAAGATAAGACCACAATTATAGAATATCTGCATATGATATCCATACAGGGGCCTAAGGGTTAGTCAAGGCAGCCCAAGGACATTAGAATATTCTTGCTCTAGAAGCACACTCTTATGTTTCCCTAAGTGTCATGTAAAATCTCAGTTTTCCACAAGATTGTTTTATATACTAGAATGTCAGATACAGCTAATACAAAAATGAAGACGGCAACACAACATTTAATTTGTCGAGATATCCTGCTCCTAATTATGTATTCCTTGTGATCTTGAAGCTACATGTCTTAAGAAATTATCATGATTGCTCCTTATTTTTTTGTTTGTTTTTTCTTATTTTTTTTAAAGTAAATCATTCCTCCTTCACTTTCTTGTCACTTATTCTCAACCAGTTAGCATGTACTTGTAGAAATATCATGTGCAGATATTTATGCCCCATGTCCCCCCTCCCACGGGGTTGCAGAGTCAGACATGACTGAGCTACTTTCACTTCAGATAGTAATATGAAAACTATTTGAAGTCTGTAGTTCCATTCTGAAAATAAATAATTAGATATATCTTTTCTTCTTTCTTCAAAGTACATGTTATATGTGTGCTCTTTGAAGCATTATTTATTCTATTTATCTTTCACAAGAATACAAGGTTTTCAACTGGAATAGCCAAAATTAGAATGATCTCATTGCAATCTCAAAATAAGCCACTGGATAAAACACATTATAAACTGAGCCCTTCTATTCTAAAAATACGACATAAGGGCAAGCTGATACTCTTCTTTTCTTCTAAATAAGATGGCTTTAGAAAACCCCAAAGGTCCACAGACTTACTGAAGGTAAATTCCAATGCACTCATTGATTTTGGAAAAATCACAAGCCGTGAATTAGGAATGCAGCTTATCTTTCAGAGTCTAACACATAGCTCATGTTGAAAATGAAAAGATTGCAGCCAGGAACCATAGGAGACTATACAGAAGCACAAAATCAACTCCTTCTTACTGTTTCCACTATCTGTCCAAAAATATAATCAGCTTCTGTGTGATGGCCCACATGTGCCTCCTGTTGTACCACACGGATCTTCATTTATCTACCTTTGCCTGATGGCCAGACATCCAATAGGGGCTGGAAAGTCTGATTTCCCAAGCAGAGCATTTAGTTCACGTGACTCAGAATGGGAGCAGATGATCCCCAATTATAGATGGCAGGGACATTGGGAAATGTTATTACTGGGCCAGGTTCTCATCGAAGGATTTCTAGTCCTTGTTCATCACAGATTAGTTGACATAAAGGAGGAGCTATGAAGTAAAGTGGTAAGAGACAGAAGTTTTACACCATATTTTGAAATATTTTAATTTATGCCTTATTTTGAGAAAGAAGGATTAACTTGATGATGCTCATACTCATTGCCTTTCCCATTTCTTTAATGAAAAGCTCCCTTTTCGATTATCCTTTCAAGGTATGCTGTTTTTCTCTCACACAGAGACATACAGTATAAATGACATTTAAAAAAGCTTTATATATTATTTTCCACCTTTTTAAATCAATCTTCAAAATAAATGTTTGATTTTTAACTATTTTCTAAAAGATTGGTTTTCACTCACTCAGTCATGTCCAACTCTTTGTGACCCCATGGACTGTAGCACACCAGGCATCCCAGTCCTTCACCATCTCCTGGAGCTTGCTCAAATTCATGTCCATTGAGTTGGTGATCTCATCCAACTATCTCATCCTCTGTCGTCCCCTTCTCCTCCTTCCATCAATCTTTCAAACATCAGGATCTTTTCCAGTGAGTCAGTTCTTCCATTCAGGTGGCCAAAGTATTGGAGCTTCAGCTTCAGCATCAGTCCTTCCAATGAATATCAGGATTGATTCCCTTTAGGATTGACTGGTTTGATCTCCTTGCAGTCCAAGAGACTCTCAAGAGTGTACTCCAACACCACAGTTAAAAAACATCAATTCGGTGCTCAGCCTTCATTATGGTCCAACTCTCACATTCATACATGACTACTGGAAAAACCATAGCATTGACTAGACAGACCTTAGTTGGCAACTAATGTCTCTGCTTTTTAATATGCTGTCTAGGTTGATCATAGCTTTTCCTCCAAGAAGCAAGCGTCTTTTAATTTCACGGTTGCAGTCACCATCTGCAGTGATTTTGGAGCCCAAAAGTATAAAGCCTCTCACTGTTTCCATTGTTTCCCCATCTATTTGCCTTGAAGTGATGGGACCGGACGCCATGATCTTAGTTTTCTGAATGTTGAGCTTTATGCCAACTTTTTCACTCTCTTTTTTCCTTTCATAAAGAGGTTCTTAAGTTCTTCTTCGCTTTATGCCATAAGGGTGGTGTCATCTGCATATCTGAAATTCTGAAAGAGACGGGAATACCAGACCACCTGACCTGCCTCTTGAGAAACCTGTATGCAGGTCAGGAAGCAACAGTTAGAACTGAACATGGAACAACAGACTGGTTCCGAATAGGAAAAGGAGTACGTCAAGGCTGTATATTTTCACCCTGCTTATTTCACTTATATGCAGACTACATCATGAGAAATGCTGGGCTGGAAGAAGCACAATCTGGAATCAAGATTGCCGGGACAAATATCAATAACCTCAGATATGCAACTCCAGGAATTGGTGATGGACAGGGAGGCCTGGCATGCTCTGGTTCATTGGTCTCAAAGAGTCAGACATGACTGAGCAACTGAATTGAACTGAACTGAACTGAATTGAACATCTGCATATCTGAGGTTATTGATATTTCTTCAGGCAACTTGATTCCACCTTGTGCTTCATCCAGCTTGGCATTCTGCATGATGTACTCTGCATATAAGTTAAATAAGCAGGGTGACAACATACAGCCTTAACATACTCCTTTTCCTATTTGGAACCAGACTGTTGTTCCATGTCCAGTTCTAACTGTTGCTTCTTGAGCTGCATACAGATATCTCAGGAGACAGGTAAGGTGGTCTGGTATTCCATCTCTTTATGAGGAAATAAAAATTTCTTCATATCCCAAATTCACAATATTTCAGAACTAGAAATTCATGTGGTCCTTATTGAAAACTCTCATTTCACCAAGGGTGGGAGGCAATAAACTGTAATAGCTAGGAGCACAGATTCTGTATTCAGACTGAACCAACATCAAATCAGCTCTGCCTTTGTATCTTTGTCATTTAGTCACTAAAATTACTAATAGTATATACCTATATAGCTGACTTTACAGGTGGCACAGTGGTAAAAAAATCTGCCTAACATCAGGAGACATAGGAGATTCTAGTTTAGCCCCTGGGTTGGGAAGATCCCCTGGAGGAGGATATGGCAACCCCCTTCGGTTGGGAAATCGAACCTGGGAAATCCCACAGACAAAGGAGACTGCTGGGCTACAGCCCACGGGGTCGCAAAGAGTCAGACATGACTGAGTGACTGAGAACCTGTAACTAATATTCATTGAATACTTGTATATCATCCGACACAATGAATGTCAGATGTTAAAACCTTAAACACATATTCATTTAATTCTCACAACTATATGAAGCAAGTATTATTATTTTAACCAAGTTATAGAAGAGGAAATGAAGCTTGGCAACTTTTAAATAAATCGCCTAAGTTGGTAGAAGCTCTAGTACTAAAATCATATTGGGTTGACTCTAAAGGCTACTGTTATGTGCTACCCTGTTTTATACTATTTTATTTTTAATGTTCTGAGCCTCAGTTTTTCCAACTGTAATATTGTTCAATGATAGCTTTTTGTGATAATCAAACAAATATGTGAAAGTACCCGGAAATAGTAAACCCAAAGTCTCAGTGATTGAAAGTCCTGTTTTTCCATATCCAACCCAGTGATTTGTGCTTGTTAGGTAGAGTGTGTCATTTAAGCTTCATGGTTATTTTAAGCCAATTAGCTCATAATGATAATGAATTTTATCTCTTTATTTATTTGATTGCTTCACAACTCTTCTACCTTATCCTAACTCTCAGGACACACAAAAGTAGTTTAAAAATAAATTCATAGTTTTTAAGTGAGATAATTTGAGCTATTTCGAAAGCAAGGAAACAGCTTTTGTAAAGTGAGCAAATTGAACTTCAAGGGAAATATAATTTCTTGAACAAAATGTGAACAGTAACTTATCGTATCTGATTTGTTCATCTTATTTTCTGTTCTGAAGTCCTAATTTGGGATTTTTAGTAGGAATTCTATGATAAAAGTTCAAGTTAGAGCATACAAATTTTGCTAAGTTGCTTTAGTTGTGTCCAACTCTTTGTGACCCTGTGGACTGTAGCTCACCAGGCTTCTCTGTCCACGGGATTCTCCAGACAAGAATACTGGAGTGGGTTGCCATGCCCTCTTCACATGGACAAAGGATGATCTTCCCCAGCCATTGGGTTGAATCGGCATCTTTTATTGGCAGGCAGGTTCTTTACCACTAGCGCCACGTAGGAAGCCCAAATGTTGCTACTGGTAGGTAGGAAGGTTCAGTCGTCAGTTAACTCTGACTCTTTGCCAGAATACAAATCTTGCTATCCGCGAGTGCCTGCTAAGTTGCTTTAGTTGTGTCTGTAGCCTGCCAGGCTCCTCTGTCCGTGGGATTTCCCAGGCAAGAATACTGAAGTTGGGTTGCCATTTCCTTTTCCAGGGGATCTTCCCAACACAGGGATCGAACCTGGGTCTCCTGCATTTCAGGTAGAGTCTTTATCAACTGAGCAACCAGGGAAGCCAATATTATAGTAAAAGATTAAAGACTCCATAATCATACTCCTTAGTGGTATCCTATAAATAGCTGGACTTAAACTTGCTCTTCTCCCAGTTTTTCTCTAAGCAATGATACAGATGAAGCCTCCTGATGAAGCAGTGTGACTTGATGGGCTCATGGCACTGTGGGTGCAAAGGAGTGAGGACTGCTTAGGGCATGGCTTGGAGTGGTTTAGTACAAGACGTTTAACATTACTCTGTGAAGTAACACATGGGAAAGTTTTAAAGTGCTGTTCAGCCGAGAGTCATCATGGCTAATGTTAATCCAATTCTCTTTTTTCTGCTCTAAAATGAAGAGTAGGATTAGGAAGTGCTTTGTAAACATACAGTGACTTATGAATATATAATTATAAAGCAATGAATTCTGCATTTAAAATTTTCATTTCACAAATGCCTTAAGCAAACATTTATTGAGTGTCTAAATGTTTTACAAAATGAATATATTTCATTTACTTGTCAAATTACACATTTCAGAGAGGATAGGAATGAATGTTTACTCTTGAGAGTCCCTTGGACTGCAAAGAGATCCAACCAGTCCATCCTAAAGGAAATCAGTCCCGAATATTTATTGGAAGGACTGATGCTGAAGTTGAAACTCCAATACTTTGGCCACCTGATGCGAAGAACTGACTTATTGGAAAGACTCTGATGCTGGGAAAAATTGAAGGTGGGAGGAGAAGGGGACAACAGAGGATGAGATGGTTGGATGGCATCACCGACTCAATGGACATGGGTTTGAGTAAACTCCGGGAGTTGGTGATGGACAGGGAAGCCTGGCGTGCTGCAGTTTATGGGGTTGCAAAGAGCCGGACATGACTGAGAGACTTAACTGAATGTTTGTCCAGTGTTTCCCTAGCTATGGAATTATTGCCAAAATTTGGTCCTGGCCTCATGCTTCAATTCTTCCTTAGAATTCTCAGAAAGCAAAGAATTATTTCTACCAACCAGCCTCACACAGTGTTCTGATTTCTACTGCCAATTGTTTCTTACAGACCTATTTTAGATTCATGTTTAGAAATGGGTGGCTAGATAGAGTTGGGAAAACTATTTTTTAAATTACTGTATTTGAGATTAAAATACAGCAACCATCCAAATAAAACAGGTTTTGAAATAAATTTTCTGAGCTAGTTAGGACTATTCCCTGATAAGGATCTAAGAATGGAAGGAAATGAAAGAGAACTATGCCTTGAATTTCATTTTTGTTACTTTCATATATCGAAACAAATTTTATGAGAGATCTTTGACTATCTTTTAATGTAGGCTATCAAAGTCTCCAAAACTTATTTTTTTTTTAAGTTTAGCACAAATCTCAGATACTCACAGTCTTTCCTTTTAGAATTTTCTTTTCATTGCCAGCCTTGAAAAGAATTAAAGTTTTGTTTAACTGCTTTGCAGAGTTATTATTAGCACAGCCCATTAAAGGCTGGTGTTTACCTTCTTGGAGAGACTGAAGCAACAGGGTTGAAGTGTTCACTTGATTTGAATTGAAAGATTGCGAAGCAATTAGGACCTAGTGTATTCAGTTGGAGTCTGAAGCATCTGTCTGAGCATTCCTTCTATAGATGTCATTCCTAATTGAAATTAGAACCATTTCGTTGTAATGCTTTTTTAGGGTCCATTACTGAAATTGTAACACTAATGTCAGTTTGTGAATAAGGCTTTGAAATACAGGATAGGAGAATCTACTTCCTAATTAGCAAAGTTTGGGAGAGGAAGAACAGGGACACATTCACATCCGGAGATGACAAGTGCAAATGATTAGTAATGTAGCGTTCTGCAATCTAAGAAAGTTGTGTTTGCTGACAATGGATTCATTAGAACTTTCTCCTACTGCCAACAGGCACAGGAAAAAAAAAGAAAGAAAAATTTCTGGCAGTTCCCAGTGTTGATGGAGGAATTAAAATTGGCCTTCAATGGGCCTATGGTAAAGGAGAGCTTTGTTTTGTGTTCCAGTAGGCCTAAAACTGGTCATTTTGTAACTCAATAAAGGTGTGTGTTCTAGGAAATCAGAGGAGTTGTTTGTTAATACATGAGGCACCAACAGAGGAACTGAGTTAAATATGTCACTAGAAAATTTATGATGCATGCAAGAGGCTTCCTGACTTTAGGTCCTTGAGGGAATCTATGTTAATAGGAAAAAATCAGAGGAAAAAGCTTTTCATGTGAGCCACAAAATAGGATAACTCTATGAGTTTTAGAATTAATTTTAGGTGAATTTTCTCAAAATAAAATGTAGTGTTCCTTATTGAGAATGCTTCAGTGATTCAGTCAAGTAGATCTTGAAAAAATATGAGTGTATGTTCATAAGATAGCACATTAAAAAGCAGAGACATTACCTTGCCAGCAAACATCCGTCTAGTCAAGGCTATGGTTTTTCCAGTGGTCATGTATGGATGTGAGAGTTGGACTGTGAAGAAAGCTGAGCGCTGAAAAATTGGTTCTTTTGAACTGTGGTGTTGGAGAAGGCTCTTGAGAGTTGATTGGACTGCAAGGAGATCCAACCAGTCCATCCTAGAGATCAGTCCTGGATGTTCACTGGAAGGTCTGATGCTGAAACTGAAACTCCAATACTTCGGCCACCTGATGCAAAGAGCTGATTCATTTGAAAAGACCCTGATGCTCGGAAAGATTGAGGGCAGGAGGAGAAGGGGACGACAGAAGATGAGATGGTTGGATGGCATCACCGACTCGATGGACATGAGTTTGAGTAGATTCCAGGAGTTGGTGATGGACAGGGAGGCCTGGCGTGCTGCAATTCATGGGGTCACAAAGAGTTGGACACGACTGAGCGACTGAACTGAACTGAACTGAACTCATTATTAATACTTTTAGTTAACTGAACTTGACCCTCTGCATTAGAGGAAGCTGTACATCTTCACTACATGCTTCAATATATATACTGCAGTATATATTTCTTCCATCATGTTACAAAATATTACCCTTCAGTGTTTTCCATTCCCCATTACTGTATATCTCAATTTTGCTTCTTTTAATTAAAAGTTGGTGGTGGTTCAAGAAACCTAGAGAAAAATCTATAACATCATAGCATAGCTGCCTTAGGTTGCAGAGACAAGAACTTTTCCTCTGGGTAATCATTCGCACATCTGCATTATTATAAGAAAGTATTAAAGGTTGTTTTGGATATTTTGAAGAATGGTTAGAAAATTATTTGCTAAAGATTAAATTTATCAGAAGAATGCAAAGTGCAATTATTGCAAACTCCGACGTTCTTTATATAATTTCCCTGACTGCACAAATTTATAATAAGAATTAAAATTATTCATGTATAAATTTCCAGCACTGAAAAGTTGTATAACTGGTATTTTCAAGCAGTTACCAGTATGCAAATAAGAGGCAAATTTAGGTTAACAGTAATAAATCAAATATTGTCTTAACTGGGCTTACAAAGAACACACCCGACAGGTGCTGTCAAAATACAACTGGATATCTTAAAGGTACAGATGTGTGTATTGGCATCTTGGCCATATTTTTAACCCTAGGGTCATCAAGACACCAAATCTGCTCCATATTTCTACTACAAAGTAAAGACTGATCCTTCCACTTTATACGGGAC
The DNA here is from genome assembly GCF_019320065.1 of Cervus canadensis. NCBI lineage: Eukaryota > Metazoa > Chordata > Mammalia > Artiodactyla > Cervidae > Cervus > Cervus canadensis. Next base: position 70,798,371 of record NC_057397.1, on the reverse strand, counting down.
CAAATTCAAGGGCTCCAGAGGCAGTGCTGCTCTGAGCCCGATACTGAAACAGCTTTTCACAAAGATATATGTGACGTTGTTGGTGGTGGTGTTTAGTCGCTAAGTGGCATCTGACTCTTTGTGACACCCTGGACTGTCGCTCAGCTGGCTCTTCTGTCCGTGGGATTTCCCAGGAAAGAACATTGGGGTCGTTCTCCAGAGGACAGCATTCTCCATCTCCTTCTCCAGAGGATGTTCCAGGCATAGAACCCACATCTCCTGCTTGGCAAGCGGCTTCTCTACCACTAAGCCACCTGGGAAGCCCATATGTGACTATATGGTTAAAAATAAACTCATTCTGTTTTCTCATCATCCACCTTCATCCCTAAAATGGAGCATGTCAGGTGGTTTGTTTAAAGCATTTTCAGTAAATGTTGCTTTTTTTTTTTTTCGCGAAGTTGTTGAAACCTGTTTAAATATATGCAAAAATAGTTTCATAATGTTCTGTTATTTTTTTTTAAATTCTTTTCACAACTTTTTTTTCCAATAAAACACAACTGTCTCCTTCTGTTAGCTTGGGGTGGAGTCCTTGGAAGTCACCCTTGACTCAGATTTTTCTCTCACAACACAGCCTGAATACCAGCAGATTCTGTTGGCGCTATCCTCACACTATACCAAATTTCAATGACATCTTTCTGTGCCAACGCTCACCCTCCTCTTCAAGCCGTTGTGACCAAGTGTGAGTTCTTGTCACAACCTCCATTCTGTGCCTCTAGAGTCAGGAAGAAGGAGCGATTGTCTTCATATAGAAATCAGATCTTGTCGTTCCTTTAAAGTCGCCAGTGGAGTTGCCTCTCACCGAGATCAAATACCAGAGACTTTGTTTCCGGTATCCCGTCTCTTCTTTCCTCCTCCGCAGGCATCTTCTACGCTCTTCCTTCCTTCCTACCCTGGCCCTCTTTCTAGTTCCTGTAGAACCTAGGTGTCTGCTCATTGCATGTTTTCACTGAGCCTCTCCCTAACCACCCTATATAGCACACACACTTCAGCAAACATTCTCTATGCCATTAACCTGTTTCATTTATGTGTTTATGACGTCATTCACCAAACACTCACGGTGCTTCTAGCATGCTCCAGGCACTATTCTAGGGAATAAGGACATAGCAGTCAACAAAAATAGTCAAAAAGGCTGTTGTCATGGAAACCATATGTCGGTGGCACTTACATTTTCTATCGCAGTTATCAAAACGTGACACACATTTTAGGATTTAGCTTTTATTTAGTCTGTTTGTTTTTTTCCCCATAAGAACAAAGCTCCATGAGAGAAAGAAGTTTGCTTTGTTCAATGCTAAGTCTTTATAGCTTAGATATTGCTTGTTGCATGGGAGGCGCTAAATAAATATTTTCTGACTACAGAGTAAGTAAATGAGGGCTTCCCTGGTGGCTCAGTCAGTAAAGAATCTACCTGCAATGCAGAAGATTCAGGAGACATGGGTTCAATCCCTGGGTTCTGGAGATCCCTTAGAGAAGTAAGTGACACCCCACCATAGTATTCTTGCCTAGGAAATCCAATGGACAAAGAAGCCTGGTGGGCTACAGTCCACGGGGTCACAAGAGTTAGACAGGACTCAGTGACTAAACCACCGCCATCACCACCTCCAATAAATGAATGAGCAGACAGATTTAAGCCAAAAATTAATTCTACCATCACTTTTTCTACAAATCAGGATTGATAAGCAGCCCCTGCATCCAACCTGCTTTCCAGATAACAGACAAGCTTGAATTTTCAACAATCATCTGCATTTGGGGGTTTAAATTTAGATGTTTCTCAGTGGAGGATCAATATCTAGGGAGGCGGGAAGGGCGATCGGGATGGGGAACACATGTAAATCCATGGCTGATTATGGCAAAACCACTACAATACTGTTAAGTAATTAGCCTCCAACTAATAAAAATAAATGAAAAAAATAAAATAAAAATTATAACAAAATATTTTCATTCATAGAATTAGCCATCATACATATTAAATAACAATCTTGATTAGAAAGAATGCCATAAATTGGCAATCATGAAAGGTTGTTGGAGGAATGAATTGATATGAGCTTTCCAGAAATCAAATTTAGCTTTACGCATTTGTTTCCCCAGAAATTCAACATCTAAGAATTTTTCCCAAGTAAATAATAAGAGAAGTTTACATGTTATGCCCAAAAGTCACTATCTATATAGTGTTTATAGTAGCGCCAACTTTGACGTAATATACACATTCAATAGAAAGGATAATATAAGAGAAATCTTAAATAAACTGTGGTCCATTCATTCTGTTGAATACCATGCAAATATTAAAATAATATGTTACAAGAATATTAAGTGATACTGAAAAATATTTATCATCCAAAGGGGAAAAAAAAGAGCACTATGTAGAATTGTATAAGCTACAGGATCTCAATGTTCTAATTATCTCATAAGACAAACACTAAAATATTACAGGATTGGAGTTACATATGGGTGGTGGAGAATGTAACTACAATCCTATGGTTTTTCCAGTAGTCATATATGGATGTGAGAGTTGGACTCTAAAGAAAGCTGAGCACAGAAGAATTGATGCTTTTGAACTGTGGTGTTGGAGAAGACTCTTGAGAGTCCCTTGGACTGAAAGGAGATCCAACCAGTCCATCCTAAAGGAGATCAGTCCTGAGTGTTCATCGGAAGGACTGATGTTGAAGCTGAAACTACAATACTTTGGCCACCTGATGTGAAGAACTGACTCATTGGGAAAGATCCTGATACTGGGAAAGACTGAAGATAGGAGGAGAAGGGGATGACAGGATGAGATGGTTGGATGGCATCACTGACTCTATGAACAAGAGCTTGAGTAAACTCCGGGAGCTGGTGATGGAAGGGAGGCCTGGCGTGCTGCAGTCCATGGGGTCGCAAGGAGTCGGACACGACTGAGTGACTGAACTGAACTGATGGGTGGTGGAATAATGGATACTTTTTATTTTAGATTTTATTTGATGAGTTACTTTTTATTTTCTTTTATGTTTTTCACACTTTTAAATATTCCTTGATGAGCACACATTATTTTCTTAAGAAAAAGTGTTACAAACTCTGACCTAACTGAAAAGAGTTTAAGCACTACTTCTTCAGATAGGTCATCCCTATGGACAGGGAGGCCTGGCATGCTGTGATTCATGGGGTCACAAAGAGTCGGACATCACTGAGCGAATGAACTGAACTGGACATTCCATAGAAAATAATACATATTCACCATCAATCATTATGCCTGTACCTGTCTTATTTTGGCCTTTTTTATAAAAGATGATGACAGAGCATTGGATGGCATCACCAGCTCGATGGACATGAGTTTGAGCAAGCTCCAGGAGTTGGTGATGGACAGGGAAGCGTGGCGTGCTGCAGTCCATGGAGTCACAAAGAATCAGACATGACTGAGCAACTGAATTGAACTGTAGGACACTCAGTGTTGCAGAGAATCACTTGCTATAGAGAACAGTCTCCTGCTCAGTCATGTAAAACTCTTTGAGACCCTATGGACTGTAGCCCGCCAGGCTCCTCTGTCCATGGGATTCTCCAGGCAGGAATCCTGGAGTGGGTTGCCATTTCCTTCTCTAGAGGGTCTTCCTGACCCAGGGATCAAACCAGGCTCTCCTGCATTGCAGGCAGATTCTTTTGTCGGAGCTACCAGTAACTGTGGTAGTGGTGTAAAATTAAAGGAACTGGGTAGTTTTTCTTATACTACTCTATCTCATTAAAGTATGAAAAAAAATGAGATAATAAGTATAAAGTATGTAATGTAGTGTCCAGCACGCAGTAACTGACCCAAAATTCTACCTGTGCTATTTATTAACTATGGTTTGCTAATTATTGCTTATATGACCTTATCTCCTGGACGCCCCCCCAACCTTTGCCTGGTTATGAATATCTTCATGATCAGATGCTTCAGGTAATTTCATGCATTCCATTGCCTTTTATAGAGTTTTGCACAAAGTAGATACTATGGGCCTATGTATAAAATATATCAACTATCTAAATATTTAACTTCCAAATAATACTTGAAAGTCTCTCTGAATAATTACTTGGCCACCTGATGAGAAGAACCACCTCATTGGAAAAGGCCCTGATGCTGGGAAAGATTGAAGGCGGGAGGAGAAGGGGATGACAGAGATGAGATGGTTGGATGGCATCACTGACTCAATGGACATGAGTTTGAGCAAGCTCCGGGAGTTGGTGATGGACAGGGAGGCCTGGCGTGCCGCGGTCCATGGGGTTGCAAAGAGTCAGACATGACTGAGTGACTGAACTGAACTGAACACTTCAGTGCTCATGGCCACAGTATTAGGCTAAGTGATGGCCTTTACAACACATACACACACACAGCTTGAATACATATCACTATGTAGATTATATTAAATGGTCAGTTACCGCTGTTGGAGAAATGGTGAAAGCCTCCTCTTAAGTCAGTTGAGAGCATCCAGATGTGATGCACTGTCTAGTTAAATCTCTATTCCAGGGTGTGTACTTTAGGAACAGACAATTTGACAACTTTCAGTATGCTATACAGGGCTTCCTTGGTGCCTCAGTGGTAAAGAATCCGCCTTCCAATGCAGAAGACATAGGTTCGATCCCCAAGTCTGGAAGATCCCCTGGAGGAGGAAATGGCAACCCACTCCAGGATTCTTGACTGGGAAATCCTTTGGAGAGAGGAGCTGGCTGGGCTACAATCTGTGAGTTTTAGTCCAACAAGAGCTGGACATGACCTAGTGACTAAACCACTACCACCACCAAGGCAGGCTGTCTGAAAGGATGAGAAAATAGATAAGATTTGAAATGCAATATGCCAAGAATAACAATGCAGCTTTGAGGTCTTACTTTACCACGTGGTAAGTTTATTTCAGTCCTATAACTAGCGGACCGTTTGCCAAGCTTTGAGAATTGGCTGCTGCATTCTGACGTTTGGATAGCCAGCTCTCTCGCCCTGCTGAACTAACAAGCAGCCCCAGCTCTGCGCTTTCTGATCCTGGTTCTCTAATTATACACCATCTCCCTTCTTTAAGAACAGTGCACTTGACTGTATGACCTGTGTAGGGGATGGGCCAGCCTTGCTGTAGCTCAGTTCCGTCACTGAGTCGTGTCCAACTCTTTGCGACCCCATGAACTGCAGCACGCCAGGCCTCCCTGTCCATCACCAACTCCCGGAGTCCACCCAAACCCATGTCCATTGAGTCAGTGATGCCATCCAACCATCTCATCTGCTGTCCCCTTCTCCTCCTGCCCTCAATCTTTCCGAGCATCAGGGTCTTTTCAAATGAGTCAGCTCTTCGCATCAGATGGCCAAAGTATCAGTAATAAAAAGTAAATGATTCTAACACCTCTGCTTGGATATAGCATAAAGTACGGTCTAGTCCACCGATGAAACGTCCTAGAGTTAGGTGTTTGTTTTACCCTCAGTGACAATTTGATGATTCTATGGTTAGTTGGTTGCCTCCTCATTTGGAATTCAAAGAACCTATCCAAAACCTCTTAATTTATGTCTCCTAAAGTTAAGAATGCTGGCTGTTTTGTTACTTTGGTTTTCCTTTTAAGAGATAGCCGTGGTGAAAGAGACAAGGAAAGAACACAAATATTACATTTTCACTTCATTATGATTTTTCTTTAAACAGCTATTTTATTTTGCATAGTATATAGTTCTGCTGACAGAACCAATTTTTACTATTTTTATTTACACTTTTGGCAAAGCTTATGAAAACACCAGGCTGTATTCTTTAGATTTCATTCGAATAAGTTTTTTAAGCAGTTCTATTTCTTCTTTCACTTTTTCAACTTTGTTGACAAAGTCTATTCCACCAAAACTAAAAATATGCCATTCAGCACCAGGATCCCTTATCTGTTCCCAGCATTATGAGAGAAGTTGTAAACCAAATAACATGAAATAGCATTTTTCTATATGAGGCCAGCTCTTAATACATTCTGCTGATGAAAAGTAAAATTTTTATCCAAAGCAAGAGCAGCTGGAACTAGTGCTGTTTTCTTTCTAATAAAGATAAAATCCTATTATAAACAACTCTGGGGGACACCTGAGTTGTTCTGTTGTAGTGGGATTTTAGTAAAAGTAATATGAGTCTATAAATCACATTCTAGTCTGCCCTAATATAATGTGAAAGCCACACGTGGAACACGCTTCAAATTCATTAAGGTCGACACACACCCACAGTACTATTTTCCCTCTGAGTATTTGCTTTTATGACTTCTAATTTGTATGGTGCTTTGGGAATTCCTTAGACTTTAGGTTGCTGGATTATCTAAGTGAGGAAGAGCTAGGTGGAGATGGTTGGTACCTAATAGCAGAGGAAATGAAGAACAAGGCCTTGACTATGAGAGACAATCTCCCTGTCCTTTCCATTACTGAGTGAAGCAATTTGGTTACAACCGGGATTATCATTTAAAGAGGAAATCAGATAAAGTTCAGACTATTCTTTGCAAGGAAACAATGTAATTAGTTTAACAAAATACTATTGTTTTCATGGGCAATCAGCCAGAACGCAGCTCTAATTTGGCTGAATAAAAAGGCCTTTGTGCTGACTTTGTTGGGCTGATATTTTATCTGTAGTTTCTCTGGTCTTGCCTGAAAAGCAATACTGTCTTATCTGCACAGAGCCTTAAAAAATAAAAGACTGAAAATTCTTTATCAAGTATGTTTACTTACCCAGGAATTGGTTTAATTTATGCTGATGCCCAATACGTTTTCAACAGCTTATTTATTCCACAGACATTAAGGAGAAGAGGAAGGTACACTTGCCTGTCCTATGTTCTTGAAACCAATTTGTTCATCTCTCCATCATTGTGCTTTTCAGCATGCGTGGAATGATTTGTCTTCTCTGAACTGCACACCTAGATAGCTGTGCCTTGCAAAGTGCCTAGTGGGATATCAATATATATTTATTTATTAAGAGAGAAGATTTTGGTATCAGTACGCTTGTCAATTCTGTTGTCATGTATTTCTCACATTGGTAGGCTGACTAGCCTAAAAGTGTTTGCTTAAAATGGAATTTGAGGAGTGAGTTTCTTGAGACAACATGCCCCAAAGACTGGAGATTTGTTTTTGTTTTTAACCTACCATTTATTGTGTGATAGGTGGTCTTCATGCATGATCTCACTTAAAGGCCACAAAACTCTATTGAAGTTAGGATTATTGTGCCCATTCTAAAAAGAGGAAAATTGAGGTCCAGAGAATTATGTGGTTTGTTTAACGTCTCTCCATTCGTAAATGAGAGTCAGACCCACATTAGAAGCCTTGTTTGAATGTTAGGAATAAACAGAGATAAGGGTATGTCTGTGGGTACAGAATCCAAGATCGTGACTTTTCAGTATGCTTCAGGTGATCCGCCAACAGGAAGTTTCTTAGGCCCGAGGAAAAGATACATTAGAAAGTAGTATGAAATAAATTTTTGAAGAATTAGGTGCAGGAGATTTGGAGAACGATGCGACCTGGAGGCTTTTTGTTACTTTGTTTTAATTTGCCTGTTCACTCATTAACTAGAAACTTGATTTGCTTGCTTATGCAGTACTTTATCAGATTAGATTAATACCAGATTAGAATTCAAATTTTCCTATTACAAAGTCCCTGCTCTAACTAATCACATCATATTGCTTCCTTAGTTTTCCATTTCAGCTGAGATGTGTCCTCGGGGTTTAATTTTTGGTCTCAGTAGACACTTGTGACCTCAGGATTTCTAATCGAAAGACTGTAAAGGGAGGGAAGAGTGGATACCAGTTACCTTCCCCCATACATACGTTTTGAGAGGTGCAGCAAGGTGAAAAATGGCTACCAAAGGATACCCACATTCTGAACCCCAGAGCTGTGAATATATTGCTTTATACAACAAAAATATATTTACAAATATTATCAGGTTAAGGATCTGTAGATGAAGGAGAATATCCTGAATTATCTCAGTGAACAAAATAATCACGAGTTTCTACGAGGGAGGAAGTAGGTTTCAAGTCTGTGAAAGAAATCTGACCATGTCAAGATACTGGCTTTGAAGATCAAGGAAGGGGAATGAGCCAAAAATGCAGGTGGCCTCCAGAAACCTGCAAAGCAAGGACATGGACTCTGCCGGAGAGCCTCTAGAAGGAACTAGCCTTGCTGACACCTTGATTTTCAAACTTATGACTTCCAGAACTGTAAGGGAATAAATTTGTGATCGTTTAAGTCACTGTTTGTGGTAACCTGTTACAGGGTCCATAAGAAATTAATGTAAGTGATTAGTAGAAAATAACATCTTTCCTTCTTCTGTGAGCTGAGAAAACTGAAGAGACCTAATCTCTTCACAGATGTCATCCTAACAACTGTCAAAAGATCTGAAGTTTCTTGTGATCAATGAATGAAATATACCAGAAATGGTTCAAGGACCTAGGTGGAAGTTAAGATGTAGGACTCTCTACTTTTCCTTGTTACTGTGATACTTGAGTTTTCTCTTCTATTCATCTCTCTGAAAACGAGGACAAACCAATGGGCTTGCCCATCTGATGGAAAGGCTGTATGGCTTCATTTGTTAAAGGCTGTATAATTCAGTGATGATGATCAACACTAATCTTTATTTAATCAGCTACCCAAGAAGACGATTAAATGAAAAACCAGGAGTGCGCCTTGCAGCATAGTATCTGATAGAGTTCTTTTAGTTCAAGCCAATGGAGACCTATATTTAAAATACAATTTTCATAATCTCTTCTATCAAAGTGATAAATTAAGGTTTACAACTTCCATTTCCTTGTTTATCGCAACTGCTTAAATTCAATTGCTTTAATTAAATTGCACTGAGAATGCATTTTCCCATTTATATTTCCAAAGGCTACTGGGACTTGTTCTATTATATCCTTGCCAGGTTATAATGTTTTAAGAATCATCACTTATTTGTTAACAGGAAAAAGACATGTTCCTTCTTAAATGAATAGCTATTGTTTCAATTACTAAGTCATAGAGCAGGTCACAAAATAGGCAGTTTCTAGGTTAGTTTTGGGCAGAGATATTTTATAACCATTTTTGCTCTGAAATCTGCCTTTATCTTGTTGTTAAAACATATAGAGACATTATATTACAACAAAAGGACACATTCCAATTCAATAAAGAGACTGGAAAATATTGAGTACACATCAACCAGATCAGTTTAGCATTTCCTTGGTGAACCAAAAAAGGAACCTTTATTTTATTGTATTTTGATGGTCCTAAGTGAGGAATAGAACAGTAGCAGAGTACTGCTGAATTTGGTAACTTACTCAAAGAAATAAATTTGGATAGTTGGTCATGCAAAAGTCCCACCCATCCATCAGTTACCTCTTCATTCTAACCAGTGCAAACCCCCAAGTCAGGGAAAACCTGTTCTACCTCCCAGTCATGGCCAACCACCCTTCCTCTTTCCCTCCCTCCCTTTCTTCCTTCCTTTTATATTTTGACATCATTTCAGGAGACAATTTCAAGTATAACACAAAGAACTCTTATATATATACCCTTTATCAAGATTCACAGATGTTCACATTTTGTTCCCTTTGCCTTGCCTTCAATTCTTTCATGGATCTGATCCCCTCTTTTCCACTCTCTCTCTCTCTCCCTCTCACCATTTTGAGAGTTAGGTTGAAACCTCATACCCCTTTACTTCTAAGTACTTCATTAGGTATTTCCTGAGTACAATTATATTCTCTCAGACAAGTTATCAAAATCAGAAGCTAATATTGATGCAAAATATTTCTCTAATCCATAGCTCATACTCAAGTCTTGTCAAATGCCCAATGAAGTGCTTTATAACTGTTATTTTCTTAGTACAGGATCAAGTATTGCAATTAGTTGTCACGTCTACTTAGTCTCCTTTTATGGGAAAAAACTCCTCAGATTTATTTATTTATTTTTCAACCTCGCACATTCTCATAATTGCTTTCAGGTTATATATTTTGGGAAGAAATAGTGATATTCTTCTTCCTTAGTGCACCCTATTGGAAAGCTTGCCTTATGTTTCTGATGCTGGTAATGTTAACTTCGGGTTTCTCAGTTGGAGCTAGTGGCAAAGAAACCACCTGCCAAAGCAGGTAGTTGTAAGAGGCCAGTTTCTTACCCAGGTTTGATCCCTGAGTTGGCAAGATCCCCTGGAGGAGGGCATGGCAACCCACTCCAGTGTTCATGGAAAATGGAAACTTCCCATGAATAAAATCCCATGAACAAAGAAGCCTGGCAGGCTACAGTATGTGGGATCACAGAGTCAGACTTAACTGAACAGCATAGCACAAACACAATGTTAGCTTTATCCTTCTGTTATCACATCTACCAAGTTTCCTCAACCAAAGTTATTTTTTTCCATTTGTAAATAATAAGCAATTTGTGGGGTGATAACTTGAGACTGTATAAATATGCTATACCTCATTAAACTTTATAATCATTGATGATCTTCTAATTTCACTTTTCTTTCTGTATTTATTGTCTAACGGTCTACTGTAAGGAAGAGTGTTCCCTTCTCTTTCAATTACATTGATTTATACATTTATATATGTTAGGAACGGGTCTCCTCCAGCGGCATAGTGATAAAGAAACTTCTTGCAATGCAGGAAATGCAGGAGACTTAGATTCGAGCCCTTGATCTGAAAGATCCCCTGGAGGAGGGCTTAGCAACCCACTCCAGTATACTTGCCAGGAATCATTCCATGGACAGAGGAGCCCGGTAGGCTGCAGTTGATAGGGTCACAAAGATTTGGACATGGATGAAGCAACGGAGCGCATATGTGGTAATGCATAGGTCTTTTAGTCAGTGAGATATAATATACCACTATCTTTTCAATATTCAAATGGTTCCAAATTTGACTACTTTGATGAAGTCTCATCAAGATGATGCCTGTGCTCTTTTGAAGAAACTCATGTCTCTTGAACACTTCCTTACTTTCTGTCATACTAAGATTTTACAGGTTTTTCTTGTTGCTCTTCAGTTGCTAAGTTGTGATTGATTCATTGCAACCCCATGGATTGCAGCATGCCAGGATTCCCTGTCCTTTACTGTCTCCCAGAACTTGCTTGAACTCGTGTCCACTGAGTCAGCGATGCCATCCAAACATCTCAACCTCTGTTGCCCTCATATCCTCCTCTCTCAATCTTTCTCAGCACCAGGGTCTTTTCCAATGACACAGCACTTTGCATCAGGTGGCCAAAGTGTTGGAGCTTCAGCTTTAGCATCCGTCCTTCCAATGAATATTCAAGGTTGATTTCTGTTAGAATTGACTGGCTTTATCTCCTTGCTATTCAAAGGGCTCTCAAAAGTTCTTCTCCAGCACATAGTTCAAAAGCATCAATTCTTTGGTGCTCAGCCTTCTTTATGGTCCAGCTCTCACATCCATACATGACCACTGGAAAAACCACAGCTTTGACTAGACAGACCTTTGTGGGCAAAGTAATGTCTCTGCCCTTTAATAGTCTATTTAAGTTTGTCATAGCTTTCCTTCCAAGGAGCAAGCATCTTTTAATTTCATGGTTGCAGTCACCATCTGCAGTGATTTTGGAGCCCAAGAAAATAAAATTCATCACTGTTTCCACTTTTCCCCCACCTATTTGCCATGAAGTGATGGGACCAGATGCCATGATCTTAGTTTTTCTAATGTTGAATTTTAAGTCAGCCTTTTCACTCTTCTCTTTCATCCTCATCAAGAAACACTTTAGTTCCTCTTCACTATCTCCCATTAGCATAGTATCATCTGCATACCTGAGGTTGTTGACATTTTTCCTAGGAATCCTGATTCCAGCTTGTGATTCTTCCAGTCTGCGATTTCACATGATGTACTCTGCATATAAGTTATTAATAAATAATCAGGGTGACAATATACATCCTCAATGTACTCCTTTCCAAATTATGAACCAGTCTGTTGTTCCATGTTTGGTTCAAAGTTGACTTTCATATGGGTTTCTCAGGAGACAGGTAAGTTGGTCTGGTATTCCCATCACTTTAAGAATTTTCCATTGTTTTTTGTGATCCACACAGTCAAATGCTTCAGTGTAGTCACAAATCAGAAGTAGATATTTTTTTTGGAATTTCCTTGCTTTCTCTAAGATCCAATGGATGTTAGTAATTTGATCTCTGCTTCTTCTACTTTCTCTCAACCCAGCTTGTACATCCGGAAATTCCCAATTCATGTACTGCTGAAACCTAGTTTGAAGGATTTTGAGTATTACTTTGCTAGCATGAGAAATGAGCACAATTTTAAGGTAGTTTGAACATTCCTTGGCATTTCTTTCTTTGGAGTTGGAATAAAAATTGACCTACTACAGTCCTGTGGCCACTGCTGAGTTTTTCAAATTTACTGGCATATCGAGTGCAGCACTTTAACAGCATCATCTTTTATGATTTAATGTAGCTCAACTGGAATTCCATCACCTCCACCAGCTTTATTCATATGAATGCTTCCTAAGGCCCACTTGACTTCACACTCCAGGATGCCTGACTCTAGGTGACTGGCCACACCATGATGGTTATCTGCATCATTGAGACTATTTTTTGGTCTTAAGATAAGAAAGCCTTCCTAAGAGAACAGTGCAAAGAAATAGAGGAAAACAATAGAATGGGAAAGACTAGAGATCTCTTCAAGAAAATTAGAGATACCAAGGAAACATTTCATGCAAAGATGGGCACAATAAAGGAAAGAAATGGTATGGACCTAACAGAAGCAGAAGATATTAAGAAGAGGTGGCAAGAATACACAGAAGAACTGTACAAAAAAAAAATCTTAATGACCCAGATAACCATGATGGTGTGATCACTCATCCAGAGCCAGACATCTGACAGTATGAAGTCAAGTGGGCCTTAGGAAGCATCACTATGAACAAAGCTAGTGGAGGTGATGGAATTCCAGCTGAGCTATTTCAAATTCTAAAAGATGATGATGTTAAAGTGCAGGATTTGAAATGTCAGCAAATTTGGAAAACTCAGCAGTGGCCACAGGACTAGAAAAGGTCAGTTATCATTTGAATCCCAAAGAAAGGCAATGCCAAAGGATGTTCAAACTACTGCACAACTGTACTCATTTACATGATAGCAAAGTAATGCTCAAAATTCTCCAAGGTAGGCTTCAACAATACAAAAACTAAGAACTTCCAGATGTTTAAGCTGGATTTAGAAAAGGCAGAGGAACCAGAGAACAGATTGCTAACATCCATTGGATCTTAGAAAAAGCAAAAGAATTCCAGAAAAAATCTACTTCTGCTTCACTGACTACGCTAAAGCCTTTTACTGTGTGAATCACAACATACTGGAAAATTCTTAAAGAGATGGGAATATCAGACCAGCTTACCTGCATCCTGAGAAATCTGCATGTAGGTCAAGAATCAACAGTTAAAACTGGACATGGAACAACAGACTGGTTCCAAATAGAGAAAGGAGTATGTCAAGGTTGTACATTGTCACCCTGCTTATTTAACTTATATGCACAGTACATCATGAGAAATGCTGGGATGGATGAAGCACAAGCTGGAATCAAGATTACTGGGAGAAACAGCAATAACATCAGATATGAAGATGACACTATCCTTATGGCAGAAATTGAGGAGGAACTATAGAGCCACTTGATGAAGGTGAAAGAGGGGAATGAAAAAGCTGGCTGAAAACTCAACATTCAAAAAACTAAGATCATGGCATCTGGTCCCATCACTTTATGGTAAATAGATGGGGGAAACAATGGAAACAGTGACCAACTTTGTTTCTTTGGGCTCCAAAATCTCTGCAGATGGTGACTGCAGCCATGAAATTAAAGGACGCTTTCTCCTTGGAAGAAAAGTTATGGCAAAACTAGACATGTGTTTAAAAGCAGAGACATTACTTTGCCAACAGAGGTCCATCCAGTCAAAGCTATGATTTTTCTAATGGTCATGTATGTATGTGAGTGTTGGACCATAAAGAAGGCTAAGTGCCAAAGAACGGATGCTTTTGAACTGTGGTGTTGGAGAAGACCCTTCAGAGTCCTTTGAACTACAAGGAGATCAAACCAGTCAATCCTGAAGGAAATCAACCCTGAATATTCATTGGAAGGACTGATGCTGAAGCTAAAGTTCCAATACTTTGGCCACCTGAGCAAAGAACTGACTTCCTGGAAAAGACCCTGATGCTGGGAGGGATTGAAGGCAGGAGGAGAAGGGGACAACAGAGGATGAGATGGTTGGATGGCATCACCGACTCAATGGACATGAGTTTGAGTAAGCTCCAAGAGATGGTGAATGACAAGGAAGCCTGGTGGCTGCAATCCATGGGGTCTCAAATAGTCAGGCACAACTGAGGGTCTGAACAGCAATGAGACCATTTTTGCATATTTCTTCTGTGTATTCTTGCCACCTCATCTTAATCTCTTCTGCTTCTGTCAGTTCCTTGCTGTTTCTGTCTTTTATTGTACCCATCTTTGCATGAAGTGTTCGTTGGTATCTTCAATTTTCTTGAAGTGATCTCTAGTCTTTTCCATTCTATTTTTTCCCTCTATTTCTTTGCATTGTTCACTTAAGGGGGTTTTCTTATCTCTCCTTGCTATTTTCTTTAACTCAGCATTCAGTTGGGCATATCTTTCCCTTTCTCCTTTGCCTTTCACTTCCGTTCTTTTCTCAGCTATCCATAAAGCTGCCCCAGACAACCACTTTGCCTTCTTGCATTTCTTTTTCTTTGGAATGGTTTTGGTCACTGCCTCTTGTACCGTGTTACAGACCTCTGTCCAGAGTCTTCAGACACTCTGTCCACCACATCTAATCCCGTGAGTCTATTCACCAGCTCCACTGTATAGTCATAAGGGAATCGATTTAAGTCATATCTGAACGGCCTGGTGGTTTTCCCTATTTCTTCAATTTAAGCCTGAATTTTGCTGTAAAGAGTTCATGATCTGAGGCACAGTCAGCTCCAGGTTTTGTTTGTCTGACCGCATAATGATTCTCTGTTTTCGGCTGCAAAGAATATAATCAATTTGATGTTGGTATTGATCATCTGGGGACGTTCACATGTAGACTTGTCTGCTCTGTTGTTGGAAGAGTGTGTTTGCTGTGACCAGTGTGTTCTCATGACAAAATCTCTTAGTCTTTACCCTGCTTCACTTTATATTTCAAGGCCACACTTTCCTGTTACTCCAGGTAGGTCTTGACTTCCTACTATTGCATTCAATTCTCTATGATTAAAAAAAGAACATCTTTCTTTCATTTCAGTTCTAGAAGGAGTTGTAGGTCTTCATAGAACAGTTTAACTTCAGCTTCTTTGGCATTAGTAGTTCGGGCATAGACTTGAGTTACTGTGATATTGAATGGTTTGCCTTGGAAATGAATGGAGATCACTCTGTTGTTTTTGAGATTGCACCCAAGTACTGCATTTCAGACTCTTTTATTGACTCAGAGGGCTCCTCCATTCTTCTAAGGGATTCTTGGCCACAGTAGCAGATATAACAGTCATCTGAATTAAATTTGCCTGTTTCTGTCCATTTAAATTCACTAATTCCTAAGGTGTCAACATTCACTCTTGCAGTCTCCTGCTTGGCCACATCCAATTTACCTTAATTTATGGACCTAATATTTCAGATTCCAGTGTAATATTGTTCTTGACAGCATCAAAATTTACTTTCACCACCAGACACATCCACAGTGAGCATTGTTTCTGCTTTGGCCCAACCTGTTTATTTTTCCTGGGTCTGTTTCTCCTCTCTTTCCCAGTAGCATATTGGACACTTACTGACCTGCGGGGCTCATTATTCAGTATCATATCTTTTTGCCTTTTCATACTAGTCATGGGATTCTTGACGCAAGAACACTGGTGTGATTTGCCAATCGTCATTCCTTTCTCCAGTGGACCACATCCCTGTTTGAGTCCTGGAATCAGCTAAGAAGCCATGGTTCATTTTAACAGATAATGGATTTTAGAAAGCAAGATTTGAGTTCCCTACTTATTCTCATTGCTATTAGTAGGTCATTGGTTATAAGCCCTCTTAGTTAACAGAGCTAGGACAATGTGTGCATGTATCTGCATATACATACACATACCAATATCAATATTTAAAAGCTTTTTCATATCTGCCTATCTCTAAATATATTAAAAACCATGAATGTATACTGATAATATACCTACCTGCAATACATTCTGCTTTCTTCCAAAGTTGCTCAGCTATTAAGTAAAAGAACTTGAACTTGATTCCAGAATTTCCCTGATTCTGAAAGTCCACACTCAAAACCACTAAGGTTAAAACTTTCTGTCCAAGCCCCAGCCACTCTACAGATAACTTATTCTTATTCTTCAGTCAGCTGTACTAATTGACTGTCCCTTACCTATTCATTCTTTCTGAAGGTTAAGTAATGATTAACACAAATGTTACTTTTTTGTTACATCTGAGGAAGATGGCAGTTCATGTTGTTTTCTAAGTTTAAAAAAAAATGGCTTTTGATACTTTTTAAAAAAACTTTGCTTCTTGGCCTTGATGAGAGGCACAGTTACCAGGTTCAGAAGTGAAGTCACTCTTTAGTCTACTGCTAGCAAATCTGAGGTGAGATCACCCCTTTCACATATTAATTTGATAACTTGCCTCACTTTTGGTAGAGCAAATATATTCTACTCTAAAAAAAGTGAACCGTATAACTCAGATAAATACACATTGCATTACTTTTCCTGCTTTTACTTCATCTGCAACACACTGGAAGTTTTTTCACACCTGTCTCAATAAACTTTCACTGATATAGTTGAATAAAGCAGCATCTGTGGCTTTCTATTTCTTTAAATCCTGGAAAGCCTGAAAATCAGGAGTGAGCACAGAATAACATTCACCGTAGTCTTTCTGCAACACATGCAAATTATTTTTAGAATTTCCAGAGACTTTCTAAGACTTCTTGATTCCTTCCTTTGGTATTGCTCTAATCATTCGAGTGATAAGTAGAAGTTAGCATTTAGATTCAGATTTTGGAAGCCTTCTGTGGCTACTAGCCTTGTTTGCTTAGGAGCCTGTTCCTAGAGCGTATTTGAGTATTTGATTCCAACACTGGCGCAGTCTTCTAAGGGGGTCCTGGGGAAATAGAGACTATGAGAAAATTCAAGTAGAAATTGATAAAGAAGTTGTTAAAGGAAGAAACCAACAATTTTTTCCCTTTCAGCTCAGAAGCTAAAACACTGTATGAAAACCCTTACCACTACCACAGTGAGCAACAGAGGGAACAATTATTCTGATATTTCTAATATTAGATGTCAAAAATATGGACATTCTTTGTTTTCATCAAAGTTCGTGGGATTGAAATATCAATAGCTCTTCCTTTTAACATTAATTTACTTACTGTATAAAATGACACTGTGGAAATATAAGCCAAAATACTTTCTGCTTTAGTAGTTTTTGTTTCTGTAGTTAAAAGCCTGCAAAATAAACCACCCCTTTTTAATACTAATCTGTTTCCTTTTTCTCCTCTGATTGACATTTTAAAACTATTTTAAAGAAATCTGATTTTAAAAATAAGAACTGTTTCTGAATGCGTGTAGGAGTTAAGAGATCAGTATATGTTGTCCTTAGTTCGATGCTAGAAATATTCTGCTCTTCTATAGAATATATTATTTTTCCTTAAAAAGAAATGTTTTTCCCTCAGGCAGTTGATAGGGTTAGAGAAGATAGAGCCTTGAAAAAATTTCATTAACATGCATTAACAGTAGTGTTTAATTTGTAAATATAACTCACATAAGTGGTCTTGAAATGGTTAAATTGAGAAACTCCAGAAAGAAAGAAGGGGAAAAAATCTGACTGTGAGACACAAAAATGTGCCAAACAATGGTTTAGAGATGGAGAAGAGTTTTGGTTGACAGACAACACTGGCATTATTTTCTTCCAGTCCTAAAACACTCTTATATAAACTCTTCCCACCACAATAAGTAACAAAGAGAAAAATTATTCTGATAGCTGACTTGCAACAAGCATTTTGCAGAGGTTATGAATCTGTATTTCAATTATTCCATGGAACTGTAGCATAGAAAATAAAACAAAAGAATAATTATAAACATATAGGATATTTATGATTAAACTATAAACACTGGCAAAGAAAGAGAGAGAAACTAAAAATTCTAAGACCAGGATAAGACTATTCAGTTACATCCATTGTGGCCAAAAAATGGATCAGTAAATGACATAGAAACATAATAATGAAAGGGTGAGAGCCTTCAAGTCAGGATGGAACAAAACGGATCGTTAGCCAATCTGACTCCTAGACCTGGGCGATTGGGCCTTTCCCCTAGGCCTCTGCTTTTGAGCTCTTCTGGCTGTGTTTGTCTTCACAACGCGTGGAGTCCTCAGTAGATATGGACATCTGCAGACAACACACACACATGCTCTGGAATCTGAGGTCTTGGAATTCTCTGCGCAAAAAAATGCTGAACCTGTTTCCAGAGCTTGTGTGGGTCTGTCCTTTAGAGAGCAGACCATGCCATCAGGACTCAGGACATAACTTTCAGTTGCTGTGCTGGTGAAGGAGTTTGAATATGTGGCTTCTTGAGATTCAGGATCAAGCCAGGGATGGAAAGAGAAACAGGGCAGTCATGGGCCGGGCCTGCATTCACATATTGGTTCTACGGGCAGAAATCTGAGATTTCTAAATTAAAGCTCAATTTTCAAGTTGCTATGAAGGCCTATGTATCAAGGTAGAGGAGTAGAATGCATTTTATCTTGGCTTGGCTCATAGCAATTAATATTTAGATATTTGTTATGTAGGCTTCCCAGGTGGATTAGTGGTAAAGTATTTGCCTGCAACGCAATGCATTCGATCGCTGGGTGGGGAAGATCCCCTAGAGATGGAAACGGCAACCCATTCTGGTATTCTTGCCTGGGAAATCCCATGGACGGAGGAGCCTGGTGGGCTACAGACCGTAGGGTTGCAAAAGAGTCAGACAGGACATAACAACTCAACAACAATTTTTGGCCTAGGTCCCATAAAAGTTGGGGGTAGGGCATGACTAGCAAAATATGATTTTGTGCTTTATTAATTCACTACAGAGAAGGGATACTTTACTTAATATAAAGACAAACTAAAAATCATATATAATCTGGTATATGTGTGCATCTTTTTGTTTGGTTTTAAGTGTTTGTTTGATCTGTTTATCACTTAAGTAACTTTTTATTAACTTTACATGCTTTCTGGCAGAAAGGCTTTGCTCACTCTCACCTAATTTTTTTTTTTTTTTTCATTATAAAGTCCTTCACCTATTGTTCAGTATGGATGCTAGAGACAAAGAAATTCAAATGCCAAATGCCATCAAGATTCTGATGCTCAGGTTATACTAAACAGTGCCCACATGTAATGTAGAGATGAATAAGACCCAGTCCTGTGTGACCATGTCCCATATGAGCCATGAGGAATTAAGGTATATTCTTAAGACTGAAATTTTGGAGCTGAAAGTGACTTTGAATAATCTAGTTCAATAAGTTAATTTACAACTTAAAAAACTGAGACCTGGAAAGACATCATTTCACACCAACTGATAACCTTTCCTGCTACCAAAAGAAAAGCAATTTACCTAGCCTAAAAGATAGAAATCACTGAGAGTCTTTAAAATGTGATTGATATTTGAAGTTTTTTAGCTCCATGAAAGTGTCCCAGTTTTGAAGTTGGATGTGTACTGATTTTCAAGGCTGCTATCAAAATGCAGACACCTCTAGGCAACATATAGGCTTATGCATTTTACGCTAAGCTAGTTGATAGCTGAGATCTTTGAAACTGAACACAAGTGAGAAGTCTATTTAGTTTGAAAAGTAGGAAATAGGGCTGGTTAAGGAGGTGTGCTGACAAGTGAGCTGGAGGAGAGCCAGAAACGCTTTCCCTCCTCCAGGGTATAGCTCAAGGCCAGTCCTACATGTAGGGAGATGCTGACTAAAGAAAAAGCGGCCCAGCTGTTGAAACGGCTTTGCGGCAAACAGGAAGTGACAGAAATAACTACCTTTTCAACACAAGCAGAAGATTTCAATGGTGCACAATAAATTTTTGTCTATCAATTAGATGGCAAACTAGAAACCCACGGATAACAAGGATGCCTTCGCATGTCACTTCAGGGGACTGTTTAAAAATAGACGACTGTGAGAAAGCAGAAGTATAATCAATACCGTGATTAATGGCAGTGATTTCACACAAACATCTGGGCAATTAAATATGCTCTTTAGAAGGTGTTTTGCCTCGTGACTCGTGCAGGAATGAATGAGTTTCAAGTTGAACATCACTGTCAGTATACTGGATAATTCACAGCCACAAACGAATTCAAGTTAGAACATTTCCAGCTGTCAAATATATGAAAAGTCTTTTATTTAGAAGTAAATATACGCTGGATCGCCTATTCATTCTTTGTTCATAACATTAGCTATATAATGGCAATTATGCACACACACACAATATTATATCCCCAATACAAGTTTGGAATTATGGGAAATGATAGAGCTGTATCGCGCATGCTCAGTTGCTAAGTCATGGCCGACTCTGTGCGACCCCGTGGACTGATGCCCATCAGACTGCTGTGTCCATGGGATTTCCCAGGCTAGAATGCTGGAGTGAGTTGCCATCTTCTTCTCCAAGAACTCTACCACAAGACCCCTATTCCCAGGGAAGGAAAAATTTCTGTTGACTAAGCAAAGAATAGTCTCAGGAAAGAATTATCCAGAAGTGGAAACTGGCCGTGCTTCCAAACCACAGGCAAACATTAAAAATATTTGCAGTGTTTGTAAAATTTAATTCAGCAAGTCTGAGGTGGAATTCAGAAATCTGTATGGCCATTTAATGCCTTGAAAGTTCTTGATCATTAGCCATCTGTGAGAAACACTGCATGCAGTATTGTATTAAAAGACCTGTGATATAAAATCAAAATCTAAAATATATGATCCGCGAGATGGAACTCTTTTACCCCAAAATAGCTCCAAAATGAACTGTTATATTCACACCTTACCCACATTATCATATAATTGGTCTTTTAAATGAAACCTTGTCATTGAAATAATCCTCTCATTTCAATCATCTTTAGAATCCTGGGACAGAAAAAGACTAGTAAAACAATGATTTCTATACACGGAAAATAAAAGAGTCAAGGACAGGACTGCTAGATTCTCAAAAGTTAGTTAGTGATTCATTGGACTCCGATGCAATTCTAATCAGCACATCATACAAGCCCTGTTGGTAAAAATGATACCATTAATGAAAATGTTTTAGGAACTTTGCATCTATCTTAAATACTTGGATATCAGCTGACAATGTTACATCTCATATCTTTCATGGAAAAAAAAATGTTCTTACATCTAAGTGTCATGATATTTTATAGCCAGGAAATTCAAACTGTAAGTAATGCCATCAGTTATGTAGATCATAATTATAAGAAAGCATTGCTGTGAAAAGAAACTACTCTGTTTCTAAAAATTGAGGCAACAAAGAAAATCCGCTGGCAAACTGATTACTGTGATTCCAGTCTAGTCTCCTTCAATGCCTAGGTCATCCAGTGAAAGTGTTACCCACTGTCTCTGCATCGGTTTAGACACTTATTTCTGGCTATCTCTCCTCCTAGGCAAAGTGAAGATTCATCACTTAAGTAATCTCCTTTCCTGCTTTCCTTCAGAGCCACTCCTAAGTTGAACTATTGCACCACAGCAGTCCTCTCTTCTGTTGGTGTCAGCATCTCGAATGACTGAGAAAACAGGCTGGAAATGCTTCCTTCTCAGGCTACTGCTTGTGGCTTGGAGAGCGGGTGACTCTGCAGCAGGTACGGGTAATGGAAATGGGCATTACTTTTCCATGCTGCATGTGCCTTCGGGACCTGCCTGGACGTTATCCAGTATAAACCACTAACTGACACGCATAACTTTGATTCAGTTCATATAAAGTGCAAGAATCCTGTAGTTGGTGCTTCAGTATCTAACAGGGCAGAGTAGCAAGTCAAGGATTATTTTTCAAAGTGAGAATAGTTACTTGATATAAAGTACATGATTCTCATTCCAGAGCTCTGAACATTTCTCCTATTATGGGTTGTTGTATGTTGAATATGCTAAAAGGACTATGAGCATAAGTTAATACACTGAATAATGACAGAAACTCAATCCTTTAAACAATGGACAAATACATCTTTTTTGAACCCTATTAAGTCAAGTAGCCTTTATTATTGAGTAAATGAGTTGAAGAGCATATTCAAAATAATACCTGTGACTCTTTCTTGATAGTAAGCCTACAAGGTACTACAAATTATTAATACTTTTATTATTAATTATATTATTGATTTAGGAACTATTCTAGCTTGCTCTAAATAATTAGGCGCCTAGAAATTTCTTTGGCTTGTTCAAACCTCATTTTACACTCATGTCCTATATGTTGACATGCATGCATCGGCATCTCTTAGCTCATTCTATCCAGATTTTATCAGCATGCTGTCATCAATGTAGATGGCAGACAAGAATTCTATGTAAGGGTAAGAATGATTTATTTCCCTTCAAGCTAAATTATAACACAGATCTGACATAACATGGTGCAATATGGCAAAGGTGTACTGCTGTCCTTGCCAATTGTGAAAACTGAATAAGATAGTCTATACTAATTGGAATACATTAAAAACAAAATCATTCATCAGATCAGTAGCTGCAAATCAAATGACAGAGACTGTACAATTTATTCCAGTAAGGCGATCACATCTGAAATACCCATGACAATTTAAACCACCATCTGATCATCAGTATGATTATCCATCATTATGCTCGAAACCCATTCATTTTCTTAACTGGCTAAAGTGGGAAGTTAAATGGTTATGGAGGAGCATTAACAACCACTGAATTTTTAAAACATTTGAAGATGGCCCTAAATTTTCTATACATTATTCCAGGAATATAGTTTTACTTTTCATATGAAGAAGAGCCTTGACAGCATCCTTTGGGTCCTGCGTATCACTATCACTCTTCACTTAGACGAATACTGAAGATAAAGAATTTATAAGATGCTAATTGTGATATTCCCAATTCTTTAAGTAGATAACCATGGCATACATTAGGATCCTGGTGGGGTTGCACTGAATCAAAAACCCTCTCCATAAGATATCTGCCTAGAAGACCAGAGTAGATACTTAGGTCCTTTGGAATTAGACAGTGCAAAGTCAGTATTAAAGTATCTCTAGAAATGAGACAGGGGGAGACAAGATGGTGCAGAAGTAAGAAGACATAGAATCACATTCCCCCAAATGAATCAAGAATGCATATGCAAATGGAATCATTGTTAAGAGAATTGGCAGAGGATCTTGGAAACCTTACAGGACAAGAAAGATCCCTGTGTAACCAGGAAGGATGAAAGAAAAGAAGGAAAAGAAAGGAGAGAAAGTGAAATGAGCTTGGTGCTCCTGGGGGATTTGAAGGAGAAGAGAGATTCCTGAGTCCTGGAAAGGCCCCTCACCAGCAGACAGATCTGCTAGGACAGGAGGGAGCCTCAGGGGCTTGGAGAAGAGGGCAGTGAGCCGTCTGCGGCAGGCAGGACAGAGCGACAGCTACACAGAGGGTCTGAGCCACAGCCCGTGTACCCACGCCTGAGACACGTGCTGACCAGTGTGGAACCCTGGGCGGGGGAACTTGGGGTTTGCAGAGCAGAGCAGGGAGAAGGTTGCTACTGACTGTGGAGATGGCCTGAGGGTGGGGAGAGAGGAGCTTGGACAGGCCGCTCCTGGAGGACGCCCAGGCGGCCACAGGAGGGAAGTGCCTCTGTCGAGTGACATGCAGACGGTGGACCGCCTCGCAGCCTTGCTCCTGACCCGCAGCCGTCTGCTCCTGAGACTGCCCTGGAGCGCCTGAGCCTGCTCCGCGGGGACAGGTCCCATGGGGAGTGGGTGGCCGTCGCTGAGTCGTAGCTGACTCTTGGTGACCTCATGAGCTGCAGCACACCCTCTATGTAGCTGTCACTCTGTCCTGCCTGCCCCAGACTGGTCACCTCCCTCTTCCCCAAGTCCCTGAAGCTCCCCTCTTGTTCCAGAGAATCTTTCTGCCTGTGAGGGGGCTTTCCAGGATGCAGGAATCTCTCTTGCAGTTTGATGACCACCTTTGGAGTTGTGTTTGAGTTGTTTTTTTCTCTTTTGTGGGTGTATCTGTTGTACATTTGTGGTTTTCATTTCCCATAAGATTTGATGTGACAGTCTGTGTGTATACAAGTTTGTGATAAGTTACTGATCTTTTTATTTCAAATGCAGTTCTCACTTCCTGCATTTGTAACCTTCTCTTCTTTATGATTCATAAAGAAGGCTGAGCACCAAAGCACTGATGCTTTCAGATTGTGGTGCTCAAATTGCGGAGAAGACTCTTGAGAGTCCCTTGGACTGCAGGGAGACCAAACCAGTCAATCCTAAAGAGAATCAATTCTAAAGGGAATAAAGTCATAGGAAGGACTGCCACTGAAGCTCCAAATCTCTCTTCTCCTTCAGCTCCCCCCAGGAGCACAGAGCTCATCTCACCTCCTCTCCAACACACATTCCTCTGTCCTCCATTATCTCCTGGAGTTTGCTCAAATTCAGGTCCTTGAGTTGGTGACGCCATCTAACCATCGCACCCTCCGCTGCCCCCTTCTCTTTTTGCCTTCAGTCTTTCCCAGCATCAGGTAGCCAAAATATGGGAAATGAAAACCACAAACCTGTAACAGATACACACACAAAAAAGAAAAAGCAACTCAAACACAACACCAAAGGTGTTCATCAAACCACAAGACAAAAGGAAAAAAGAGGAAAGGAAGAAAAAGATATCTACAAGAACAAACCTAAAATAATTAAGAAATGTCAACAAGAACATATATCAATAATTACCTTAAATGAAAATGGTTTAAATGCGTCAACCAAAAGACATAGACTGGCTGATTGGATACAAAAACAAGGAGGTTTACATACTGTTTACATACTGTCTACAAGATTACTTAGTCACTCAGTTGTGTCCAACTCTTTGTGACCCAATTGACTGTAGCCTGCCGAGCTCCTCTGACCATTGGATGCTCCAGACAAGAATGCTGGAGGGGGTTGCCATTTCCTTCTTCAGGGGTCTACAAAAGACCCACTTCAAATCTAGGGACACATACAGACCAAAAGTGAGGGAATGGAAAAAGATCTTCCATATAAATGAAAGTCAAAAGAAAACTAGAATAATAATACTCATATCAGACAAAATATACTTTAATAAAGACTGATATAAGAGTCAAGGAAGGACACTACAAAATGATCAATGAATCATTCTAAGATTATATAAAACATTGTAAACCTACGTCTACCCAACATAGTAGCACCTCTATATAAAAGGCAAATACTAAAAACCATGAAAGGCGAAACCAACATTGACAAAATAGTAGTGTGGGACTTTAACACCCCATTTATACCTAAGGACAAATCATCCAGGCAGAAAATTAACAAGGAAACCCAAGATTTAAATGACACATCAGACCTGATAGATTTGATTGATATTTATAGAATATTCCACCTGAAAGCAGCAGAATATACTTTCCTCTCATGCACACGAAGCATTCTCCAGGATAGATCACACCTTGAGTCACAAATCAAACTTCAGTGCATTTAAGAAAATTGAAATTATATCAAACACCTTTTTCCAACTAGAACACTATGAAATTAGAAATCAAATAGAGCAAAAAAAACCTGTAAGAAACACATGGAGAGCAAACAATACATTACTAAATGACCAATGGATCACTGAAGAAATTAAATAAAAATACCTAGAGACAAATCAAAACAAAATCACAATGATCCAAAACCTATGGAACAGAGTATAAGCAGATCTAAGAGGGAAGTTTATAGCAATACAATTTTATCCAAGGAAACAAGAAAAATCTGAAATAAACAACCTAACCTTATACCTATAGCAATTAGAAAAGGAAGAACAAATAAAATCCTAAGTTAGTAGAAGGAAAGAAATTATAAAGACCAGAACATAAATTAGTGAAATAGAGACAAACAATAGCAAATTTCAATGAAACTAAAAGCTGGTTCTTTGAAAAGATAAACAAAATTGAAAATCTTTTGGCCAAACTCAACAAGAAAAAAAGGGAGAGGACTCAAATAAACAAAATTAGAAATGAAAAAGGAGTAGTTACAACTGTTACCACAGAAATGCAAAGGATCATGAGACCACTGCAAGAAACTATATGCCAATAAAGTGTTCAACCTAGAAAAAATGGACAAATTCTTATAAATGTAGTCTCCTAAGACTGGACCAGGGAGAAAGAGAAAATATGAAAGGACCAATCACAAGTGCTGAAATTGAAAATGTGATATTAAATCTTCTAACAACCAGAAGTCCAGGACCAGACAGCTTTACAAGCAAATTCTAGCAAACATTTAGAGAAGAGCCAACACCCATCTTTCTGAAACTCTGCTAAAAATCTGCAGACTAAGGAACACTCCCAAGTTCATTCCATGAGGCCATCGTCACTATGATACTGAATCCAGGCAAAGATACCATGAGAAAGAAAATTATAGGCCAACATCACTGATGAACATACATGCAAAAATCCTCAAGAAAATGCTAGCAAACTAAGTCCAAAAACACCTGAAAGGGATCATACTTGAGATTTAACCCAGGGATACAAGGATTCTTGAATATATGTAGATCAATCACTGTATTAGGTTATATGAACAAACTGAAGCATAAAAAAAAATATATAGACATCTCAATGGGTGCAGAAAAAGCTTTTGACAAAATTCACCACTGATTTATGATAAAACCTCTCCAGAAACTGTAAACAGAGGGAACCAACTTCAAGATAATATGGGCCATATATGGCAAACCCACAGCAAACATCATTCTCAATGTTGAAAAAATGAAAGCACTTCCTCTAAGATCAGTAACAAGACAAGGAGTGCACTCTCATTCCTTTTATTCAATTTAGTTTTGAAAGTCTTAGCCATGGCAATCAGAGAAGTGAAAGAAATAAAAGGAATGAATCCAAATTGGAAAATAAGAAGTTAAATTGTCAAGGTTTGCAGATGATATGATGCTATACATAGAAAATCCTAAAGATGCTACCAGAAGACTACTGGAACTCATGAATGAACTTGGTAAATTTGCAGATTACAAAATCAATACAAGAAATCTCTTATATTCCTACACACTTAAAATGAAAGATCAAAAACAGAAGCTAATGCAACAATCTCATTTACAATTGCATCAAAAGAATAAAATACTTAGAAATAAACTTACCTAAGGAGGGAAAAACCTGTGCTCAGAAAATACAAAGTTTTGTGGAAAAAAATCAAGGATGACATAAATAGAGAGGCACCATGTTCTTGGTTTGGAAGAATCGATATTGTGAAAATAACTCTATGCCTAAAGCAATTTACAGATTCAATGCAATCCCTATCAAATTAGCAATGGTTTATTTCACAGAATTAGAACAAAAAAAAAAAAATCACATTTTTTAATGTAAATACAAAAGACCCAGAATAGCCATAGCAATCTTAAGAAAAATGGAACTGAAGGAATCAGGCTCCCTGACTTTAGATGCTACTAAAACGTTTCAGTCATCATAACATTATGGTACTGGCACAAAAACAGAAATATAGATCAATGGAACAGGATACAAAATCCAGAGATAAGCCTTGGCACATATTGTCATCTAATCTATGACAAAGGTTGCAAGAGAATACAATCAAGAAAAGACAGTCTCTTCTATAAGTGGCACTTGGAAAAACTGGACAGTTGCGTGTGAAAAAATGATTAGAACACTCCCTAACCCCATACACAAAAATAAACTCAAAATGGATTAAAGCCCTAAATGTAAGGCTGCATACTGTAAAACTCTTAGAGGAAAAAAAAATAGGTAGAACCCTCTTTGACATAAATCAGAGCAAGATCTTTTTTGATCCATCTTCTAGAGTAATACAAATAAAAACAAATAAATTGGATCTTCAAGATGGTGGAGCAGTAAGATAAGATCACCTCCCTCCCCACAAATACACCAGAAATTCATCTGCATGTGGAACAACTCCTATGGAATACCTTCTGAACGCTGGCAGAAGACCCCAGACTTCCAAAAGGCAAGCGGATCTCATCAGAATGACATAGGGCAAAAGGTAAAGATACATAAAAAGACAGAGGATCTGGGCTCGGGGACCGGCACCCTGAGGACGGAGATGTGATAGAGGGAAAATTTCTGCACACTTGGAAACCTCTTCACCGGTGGGGACGGGGTGGGGGGTGAGCTTTGGAATCTCAGAGGGCATCGCAGTGACGGGGTGGGAAGGCCAAACAGAGATAATTCACCACAGAGGTGGTTGCCCAGTGCAGTCGTAGCCAAAAAGTGGCGCACACACCCGCCTCCGCAAAGGGGCTGGGTGTTGAGACTCAGGCTTCAGGAGTCGGACTCCAGAGAGAGAACCAGGGTTGACGGTCTTAGAGAGTCTCTGGGCGGGCTGAGCGGGACATAGCTGAACGCGGCCAGGGGAAAGACTGGGCCTCCCAGAGGGACAAGAGACCTTTGCTGTGGGGACACCCTAACTCCCCCGGCTCCAAGAGCACAAGAACTGAAAGTCGCAAATGCCTTCGGTGGGACAAGCGACAGCTGCGAACTGCCCGACCCCAGCCTCTGTCTAGAGGCCGGACCAAAGCTGCCGCCAACGCCTGCAGGAGCCCCGGAGGCAGAGCTAGACGGGCTTCCAGTCTAGGATCCCAGAGCGGGGAATATGAACGGACTGGCCACGGCGGAAGCCCGGGTGAGCGCCCGAGGTCGCTGTGGTCCACCCCCAGGGGTGGCAGCTGCCACCCCGCCCTGAGCAGGCGCAGGTTATGACCCACCGCTTCCCCGGGGGTCTGTGCAGCTTGGCTTTGCTGAGGGCCACACACCTCCTGAGCTGTGTGAGCAAGGGAGAGGAAGGGAATTCGCTTTGGTGGCCCCCGGGGCACCAGCTTAAATCCCTGCCACTAGCCTGAGACTGAGGGCCTTGGGGGTTACTGTGGACTTTGGGAGCAAATACAAGCTGGGGTAAGGCCAGATCGGAGTCTGAGCTGACCCCACAGCACCCGCAGAAGGTCCAGGGACATTCCTAGAAATACCGCAGGACTTCCTTCCTGAGTAGGCAGACCGTCTGGGGTTCATTGTGTGGAGAGGACAATGCGGGAATCAGGACATTTCCTGCTTCTCTCTCTCTCTCTTTCTATATATATATATACATACATATATATATACTTTCTTTGCATTGTTCTTATGTTCTTTCTTTATTATTCCTTTAATTTTTGGTTTTTAAACTTATTTTTTTAAACATTTTATTTTAAAAGAAATTTATTTTATTTTCCCCTATTTTTTATAATACTCTTTAGTTATATGGCATTTTTATCCATGTTTTTGATTTTTGTATTTTTGCTAGTCTAGCTTTTACTATTCATTTTCATTTATGGGTGGGTTTATAGGCTTGATTGTGCTTTTCTTTTTTTTTTTTCATTCCTGCTTTTATTCTTTTTTTTTTTCCCCCTCTTTTTTCTCTCTTGTCTTTGTAAGTGTGTGAGTTTCTTTGAGTGTTCTTGGCTATTGAGTGTTGCTTTCATCATTAGTCTTGGCTTTTGTCTCCTGTGCTGTATGGCCTGAGAAGTCTTGGTGGGAGACCTGAGTCCAGGACTTGAGACCAGCAGAAAACTCCCGACCCCGTGGAACATTAATCAGCGAGATGTCTCCCAAAGGTCCCCATCTCAACACTAACACCAGGTCCCACCTAAAGGCCAACAAGCTCCAGTGCTGGACATCTCACACCAAGCCTTCAGCAAAGCAGAAACACAACCCTACCCATTAGCAGACAGGATGCCCCAAGTCATAACAAGCCCACAGATAGCACAAAACATAGTGCTAGACATGGCGTTGCCCTCCAGAGATCTGCTACATCCACCAGAACACAGGCACAAGTTCCCCAACTAGGAAATCTTCAAAAGGCATTAGTCCAGTCTCAGCCACTGGGGGCAGATTCCACAAATGAGAAGAGCTGCAGTCTTCCAGCTTGCAGAAAGGAAACCCTAAACAGCAACTTAAACAAAATGAAAAGATGGAGAAACATGTAGCAGACGAAGAGACGTGGTAAAAATTCACAAGACCAAACAAGTTAAGAGGAAATAGGCAATTTACCTGAAAAAGAATTCAGAGCAATGATAGTACAGATGATCTAAAATCTTGGAAATAAACTGGAGTCACAGATCAAGAAGATACAAGAAATGTTTAACAAGGACCTAGAAGAAATAAAGAATAGACAATCAGCAATGACCAACACAACAATCGAGATTAAAAATACACTAGAGGGAACCAATAGCAGAATAACTGAGGCAGAATGGATAAGTAAGCTGGAAGACAGAGTGATAGAAATAACTTAGGCAGAGTAGAACGAAGAAAATGAATGAAGAGCAATGAGAGTCTCAGAGACCTCTGGGACAACATTAAAGTAGAGTCACACTTGATTTATAGGGGTCCCAGAAGAAGAAGAAATAAAGAAAGGGTATGAGAAAACATTTGAGGAGATTATAGGCGAATACTTCCCTAACATGGGAAAGAAACTAGCCACCCAAGTCCAGGAAGCCAAGAGAGTCTCATTCAGTATAGGATAAACCCAAGGAGAGACATGCCCAGACATATATTAGCCAAATTAATGAAAACTAAACACAAGGAAAAAACAGTAAAACAGCAAGGGAAAAGCAACAAATAACAAATAAGGGGAATCCCAAAAGGCTAAAAGCTGATTTTTCAACAGAAACTCTGCAGGCTAAAAGCAAGTGGCAGGATATATTAACACTTAAAGTGATGAAAGGAAAAAAAAGAAATCTACAACCAAGATTACTCTATCCAGCAAGGATCTCATTCAGATTCAAAGGAGAAATCAAAAGCTTTACAGATAAGCAAAAGTTAAGAGAATTCAGCACCACCAAAGCAGTTTTACAACAAATGTTGAAGGAATTTCTCTAGATAGGAAACAGAAGAGAAAGAAAGGCCTACAAAAACAAACCCCAAACAGTAAATGGCAATAGGGTCATGCTGCTGCTACTGCTAAGTCGCTTCAGTCGTGTCTGACTCTGTGCAACCCCACAGAAGGCAGCCCACCAGGCTCCCCCGTCCCTGGGACTGTCCAGGCAAGAACACTGGAGTGGGTTGCCATGTCCTTCTCCAATGCATGAAACTGAAAAGTGAAAGTGAAGTCGCTCAGTCGTGTCCGACTCTTAGCGACCCCATGGACTGCAGCCTACCAGGCTCCTCTGTCCATGGGATTTTCCAGGCAAGAGTACTGGAGTCATACATATCAATAATTATCTTAAATGTAAATGGATTAAATGCTCCAACCGAAAGACACAGATTAGCTGAATATTTACCAGAACAAGATCCCTACATATGCTGTCTACAAGAGACATGATTCAGACCTAGGGACACAAACAGACCAAAAATGATGGACTGGAAAAAGATATTCCATGCAAATAGAAATCAAAAGTAAGTGGGAGTAACAGTACTCATATCAAATAAAATAGACTTTAAAATAAAGATCATTGCAAGAGACAAGGAAGGGCATAATGATCAAAGGATCAATACAAGAAGATATAACAATTATAAATATATATGAACTCAGCATAGGATCACCTCAATGCATAGGGCAAATGCTAATAACTATTAGAGTGGAAATTTACAGTAACACAATAAGAGTGCAGTACTTTAATACCCCACTCACACCAATGGACAAACCATCCAGACAGAAAAGTACATAAACATATATTCACACTTTTTTACATTATTTCGTGTGTATACATATACCAAATGTATCCACCTGCTAGAGTCATCCATTCTCTTTCAGTTTGGATCTTCTCCTCTCTAGACCTGTTTATCCTAGGATTCAGGATATAGAACACTGGCAACTCTCAACTCAGAGACCATTTTTACCCGCTGCACAGAATAAACCTTGAGTTTGGGGCTGGGGAGAGAAAGCAGGAGGCCTGCCCAGGATTTGGAGCATTTAACTGGTTCTTATGAATGATTTTCGGTCCTTCTTAATTTGGTCAATTCCATTTACCCTATTTCCAGGTGTTTGTTGCTTTTACTTCCATAGATTTTACCGTCCTAGTGATACACTGGGCTGGTTTTCTGTTCCTGCCAGTTTATAATTTGATTTCCTTGGGTCTGTCAGGTAAGTTACCAGATAACCACCTGCTTTCAGATTCCCAAATATTGCTATTGTTTTTTCACTTGTCCTCCCTTTTCCTAAGTCTTAGAAAAGCAAATCATTTCCTCCATTTTTAGTAGGACTTTGGAGGGAGTGAAATTACATGCCATTGTTTGACCTGAAAGTGCCAATAGCTTTCAGACACACATCACAAGCCGGGTAAAATCTTTAGAATTCTAAAGTGAAAGTTAGGTAAACGTAAAGGTCCATTGATATTGTTCTAAGCAAAAAATAATTAAAAAAAAACCAAACTGTGTCTTGAACAATTCATCTGTGTCTCTTCTGTCCTTGAGTGGGCTCACTCCCTTTTGAATCTGTGTCACCAATCTCTTGGTTACCTCCCAGATCGACCATTATGTTGACACCCTGTCCTAGTGACCCAATACTAGACTCCAATACTAGCAACTATTTGGATTGCACTTCCCTCTGAATAGGCAAAATGACTGTGGTTTGAAAATTTTATCATAATCTCTCATTTGTAAGATGATCTTCCCTACCAATTCACAGTAAAAAAGCAAATATTTCTTTAGTGTCTGCGCACACCTTTGAGAAAGTAGGATCTGATATTTTGAATACTTTAAAATCAGATAACTGCTATATGCTAGTGACTCCAAAACACAGGTCTTCCCACTTTACTCAGCTACTGTTGCTGAAGGATTCTCTGGTTCAAAAGTGATTATCAGGAGTAAAGGATGAATATTAAAAAAAAAAAATTATCCTACACTTGAGGTTTTCTTTATTATTTGATGAGAAACATTTAAAGAGCTTTGAGGGCTTCCCTGGTGGCTCAGTGATAAAAGGATTTGTCTGTCAATACAGCGGACATGGGTTCGATCTCTGGTCCTGGAAGAACCCACATGCCGAGGGCAACTAAGCCGTGTGCCAGAGCTGAGCCGGTTCTCAAGGGCATGGGAGCCACAACTACCGAGCCCGTTGCCGCAACTACTGACGCCGGCACGTCTAGAGCCGGTACCCCACAGCGAGGGACGCCGCCACAACCAGAAGCCCGCACACTGCCGCGACCGAGCAGCCTCCGCTCGCTGCAACGAGACAAAAGCCTGAGCAGCGATGAAGACCCGCCACAGTCAAGAATAAATAAATGCGATTATAAACAGAAATAATGGTAATAATAGCGAGCTTTGAAAAAAGAACGATTTGGAACAAATCAAGGTCAACCGCTTAAAATACTGTATTTTGCAAGCAAATGCTTTTACTCAATGCTTTTCTTCCTAAGACTCCTAGAAAGCTGGTTCGAGAATGCGGAACGATAATACTGTAGAAATAGGACTTAGAGACTTGGCGAATGTTTAACGGGGGCACGTGAAGAAAGGGAGAAAGAGAAGGCCAAAACTACGTGGTGTTTTCTTGGATAGATAATCTAGAAAACTTCATGCTGTTATAATTCAAGGTGAAGTATGTTTACTTTGATGGGAGACAAAGATGGTGATGGGTTTTATATTCAGTGCTCCGCATCTGGGAAACTAAAGAAAAATCCGGATTAATTTGTCCAGCAAGTGGGTGGAAACGGTGAATCTGTGTTTCATGAGATAGCCCATCCACAAAGCTGAAGCCATGCTTGTGAATAAGGGTCCATGAGACAGGGTAAAAGAAAAGAGGTTAAGAATATATAGGGACTGAATCCAGTGATCCTTTCTCCGTCTTCTTTTTTTTTCTTCTTTTCTGGACCCATCAGCAACTATTAGCATAATTACTTCAATTTAGGGGCTTTGTTTTCTGTCTTTAATAGCATTTTTTCCTCGAGATAAAATGTACACAGAGTAAAATGCATACTTCGTATGTGCGCAGATCAATAATCTTTGCATATGTCTATACCCATCTAGTTATCACCCACATCATGAATGAGAATCTTTCTAACAGCACAGGTGTTAGGAAGGTGTCCAGAGTGGGATCCTATTCCTCCCAGAGCAGTTCTGTTTGCAAGAAACAGCAGGTCCATTCTTCCTGCTCTCTCTCTCAGTTCCCAGCTTTCCCGCCAGCCTGCAGAGTGCATCCACAGGCATCCACCTTTGCCGTCATCCTGGCTGCCAGCCTGGCCCCGGGTACCACCTTCCTTGCCTGCTGTTGACTTCCGCGGCTGCCTCCCCAATCCGTCTCCCTGCTCCCCGCCTCGCCGCGTTGTACTCCTTTGCGTACAACCCTCTCCTGCCTCGCCAGCCCATCGCACACCAGTCCAGTCCTTTCAGTGCTTGTAAGGCTTCTTAAGGCACAGTCCGATTTCTGTCTCCATGAGCATGGCGTCACTGTCCCCACGAAGGCCTCCTGTCTGCTCTTTGCGACATATTAAGCTAGTTCCTGCCCCAGGGCCTTGGCACCGGCTCTTCCTTCAGATGTACGCCTGGCTCACTCCCTCAGTTTTTCCTTTCCTCCACTCAGATGGCACACGGTTACTGTTCCAAATATCGCCCCCTCATCCCTTTATTTCCTTCATCAAACCTGTAATGACATACTATTTGTTTCTAATTGTCTTAAGTGTCTAATTGTCTAATGTCTTAAATGACTCTTTAGTTACTGATTCACCCTGATACCTACAATGCCTGGGATGTAGTTGGATCTCAATACTGTTGAGTGAACAAATAAATGGATGGTGGATGCATATATAGATAGATGAAGAATATTTCTAGCTTTCTGCCTACTTTATGGCGACTGTGTCAGTTCCATTAGGTGTTACATTGCACGCAAAAAAGAGCACATGGGGACATA
Source organism: Cervus canadensis (assembly GCF_019320065.1). Taxonomy (NCBI): domain Eukaryota; kingdom Metazoa; phylum Chordata; class Mammalia; order Artiodactyla; family Cervidae; genus Cervus; species Cervus canadensis. The sequence goes on along the minus strand of NC_057397.1, from coordinate 70,763,494 downwards.
TGTAAACTCATAAGAACTAGTTTAAAAAGTTATATATGAGGATGAGGGAAAAAAAATCTCTCTAAGCCAATGTCTAGAAGCCAGCAATTTATAGAGGGCTGGCCACAAACTTGGTACTGTATCAGGCTCTGGGCAATGAAAAATAGGTCCAACCCTCAAGGAGATTTCCAGAAAAAGTATGAATAACATACTTTTGCTCGGAGTAATTATCAGTATTAAGTACTGCTAAGAAGCCAAGTAAGTGAGAAGTAGAAAGAGTAGATTAAGTAATAAATACATGATTTAAATGGAAGTAATTTTACATAGAGTCATGAGAAGTGCAAATCATAAGACGTAAAAAACACATTAGGAAGGTGTGAAGGAGTGACAGAAATTTTTCTTTCAAGGAGTAGAGAAATTAAGGGAGCGAAAATGAGGAAGCAGAAGGTATGTGGAGGAGAAGAGGAAATGGAGGCGGAGGAGGGGAAGGGGGGGCTGGTGCTGCGTCCAGGAGATAACTGGATTGAAGATGGTGTATCAAACCGGGCTAGAGCTATGCCCATTTGATGCTTTTTATAAAAAACATAAAATATGCAAACATCACTCACTGCAATATATTATATTTACATTTCTATAGTGTGCTAGGTGTGTTAGGGTTCTCAAACACTGATTTTGATTTTTCTCCAAAATATAGTATTCCAATTTGGTCTTTGACTGTAAGATAAGTGGTATCATTACTTATGATTCAGATTAATGATTCAGATATTTAAACAAATCTACTAGATTTATAACTTTTTTCTCTCTTTGATAGTAAAAGCAAGGGAGATTTATTCTTGTATTCACCTTGATATTTATGGTTACATATCCTTAACTAGCCTTGTAAAAATAAATTTGAAAGCCTTCTCCAAATAAAAATAAACTATATTGTTGGATGACTAACTCTTGTAGGTTTTTATATACTGACATGTTCCAAAAGCACAACCACCCTTATTTGCAAGTACTTCTTTAAACTCTTTGAGAAAGATTTCCAAAATTCCAGAGATTCATCCTAGATGTAGATTTCAAAGCATGCAAACAGTTCTCTGTCTTTCTAGTCTGTTTCTTATTTCAGATAATTATACTCCTGGGATTACCTTAGTACACTAGTTCAGAGCTCCTCTCTTCTATAGGTATTCAAGTTTATAACAGTAACTTTTTGGTGCACAGATGCACCTTGATTTTTGTGTGACAGAACACATTTTCCTTTATTCCCAATATGCTTTCCTAATTCTTCTTAAAATTCAGATGACCTTTTAGAACTAATGATACATGTCAGATTTGCTTCTTAGGAAACACTTGCTTAGACATTTGGTTACATGTACCTACTGGATATTCTAAGAAAAGCAATTCATTAAAATATTAAATATGAAAACGTTTATCTTCCCTCTAGCTTTCTCTCTGTTAGTCTATTCATGGTCACTATTTCGTTTGTTGTTTAGTTACTAAGTCATGTTGGAATCTTTTCCAACCCCCTGGACTCTTTACTGTAGCCCTAGCTTTTAAAGAAAAAGGAAGGAAAAAAAATCCTTAAATGGGATTCTGCCAAAGACTTTTGATATAAATATTAACTTGTTTGATTAAATTTACTTAGACAGTCATGATGTATGACTTTAATCAATAAATTGTACTCTCTTATCCAAAGCATAATTTTTATTTTTGTTAAGTGGTAGTCAAATCCTAGCATATTCTATGTACGTGGCTACTTGCCTGAAATACATCTGCTGGAGTAATGCTTCCCGCATTTGTTCTTGGTCACAGTCATAGGCATCTAGTTAGTGATTAAACAATGCTCTACTTGACGTGGCCAGTTTAACATACTTACTATTTCAAGCAAACACACAGGAGATTTTGGCCTAAATTTCTTTAGAGTTCTTACTTTATGTTTTATATCAACTAGGAAGACACAGATAGCAAAGGCTACTGCTATATATCACCAGAAACGTATGTAAATCATTCATTGAGTAAAACCACAGTGTCTGTGAACCATTTTCTGTTCTCTTATTTATTGACAGTTTTGTTTTAAATTACAACACAATGAACTGATGGCAAACACAGAAGAGGCAATAGTATAAAAAGCCATTTAACCCTTCCCTAGGTTAAGACACATACAGCAGACAAAAACTGCCCCACCCAAAACCCCCTTCTTGAATGGAAACAAAATAAATATAAATTAATAAATACAAAACAAATCACTGCACAGCCCTTAACTCTTTGATTGCCATGGCAAGAACCATGCTGATGATTCCAGCTTGTGACATTTACGTGGTTAAAGGTTGCCGCAGCAGTCAAAGGGTTATAGCATTGTAAACATAAGTATTTTGTGGAAAAGTTCAGTCATGTTAATGGTCTACAGCAATGAGATTAATATGATGATCCCTTGACCTTTAATGATGCAACATTATTAAGGAGTTAAAGAGATAGTAGCTTGGTGAGCTGTTACATAGACTAGTCAACCATTTTATTAACAATGTGCTATGAGGCCTGATTTACCAGTAAAAGACAGCTTGTGAATAATAAACACTGTTCAATGCATTGATCAATAAATCAATGAAAAAATTAATTTAAGCACCACAAAAGTTTGCCTGATTATATCTGACAGTCATAATACACTTTAGCACCATTTATTTAGCCGTATATTTGCACACAAACAAGCTTTGTGTTTGTCAGTAGAAGCTATCTGAAATATATATATATATATATGCCAGATTTAAGATGGTATAAATGTATAGAATCCTGTGTAGGCAAAAAATCACTAAGAACTTGTAAACCTTATAACTCATTCAGCAAATAAATGTGTTATTTATTTCTTTCCTTGCACACAGAAGACTACATATTATCAAAAACTTAATGAAATTGAGTGTAATGTGAACAATCCAGACAAAGTTAGATTTCAATGCTCTCTCCAAAACTGAGAATATCATGGGGACTGAAAATAAAGGTAAAATATTGTCAGAAACCAAAACAAAATGACCTAAATATTTCATTTCATAGTGTTTCTCTCTGCTTCACAGATTAATTCTATTTAAATAAAATCTGCAATAAGTTTATGTGTTAAATCTTTTTAATTTCCCATCACCACAATATAGAAATGATTTTTATAAGCTATAAAATGTGTATTGTTTACCCGAGACAAGTCTTCTTTGCAACTGCTTGCATATAATTTTGACTCTGAAAGATAAATGTCTGTGCAATTTTTTAAAATATATACGGTATTTACTTGACAAACTAAACTTATGGGCATTTACCCTCCATAATCTACCTAGTAAATATATATATATATATAAATATATATATGTTCACTAATTATGCCATATAGTTCCAAATCTTTATTACCAGATAGCTCACATGGATGGCATAAATTGCATTCATTACCATACTGATCCACTGTTAGAATCAAGCAATATTAATATAGATTACAAGTTTTAAACTATCTTGAAGATAGGTTACTACACTGACAAAGCAGGCAATTCTATGTCAATAATTGATTCTTTTAAAAAACCATCAGTAGACTATGGACTAGTTAGATTTTATGTTTTACTAAAAAATTAAGTTCATTAAAAGCTATATCAGCACAGAATTGAAATAGCTAGTTTCATTTATTTCCCTCCTATAATATAAAACAAGATATATTGTTTTAAAATTCTATATCTAAAAAAAATATCTCAGTTGTGTCCGACTCTTTGCAATGCACTGGACTGTAGCCCACCAGGCTCCTCTGTCCATGGGAACTCCCCAGGCAAGAATACTGGAGTGGGTTGCCATTTCCTCCTCCAGGGGATCTTCCCTACCCAGGGATCGAACCCAGGTCTCTCGCATTGCAGGCAGATTGTTTACCATCTGAGTCACCAAGGAAGACCCAAGACTTTTACACCTGAAGCAAAATTTTATGGGTGAGTCTCTAAAACTCCTGAAAATGGAGGTCCACAATAGAAATGCTGATGCAGTCAAAATCAAGGCAGCAAAAAGCTGCCACTATAACACCTCTTAATATCTTATTTTCTCTCTTTTTAATATATATGTCATTTACACATAAAGGGATATAGACCAAAGAATTGAAGTTTTAGGTATTCACGCACTCATTATGTTCCTTAAAAGGAACACTGTATTATGGTATTTATTTCCTACATATTTAAGATACAGTCACCAGAAGCAAACTTCCTTAGCTGGCTTATCAACAGACAACAGCCTTCATATTCAACATTTCACTTTTCTCAGGGGAATAACTCTAGAAAATTTAGAATCCAATGCAAGAGATTGGGAGATGTGTGAAGTTTACTAGGACTAAGTTTTTGCATGAAACTTGTAAGGGACAAATATATTTTCAGGGCACCACATATGATGTACAATTCTGTTCATTTCTGGTTTTCACAAAGGGAAGGGAAAATCAAATCTCTTTAGAAAGGGGGTGGGCAAGGTAGAAATAGAAAGGAATGCAAATATAGGCATAGACTGTACAGAACAGCACAAAATAATATATCCCTCCCAACCATCTGTATTTTGGGGTGACAAAGCAAGCAAACACTTCAAAATTGAAGGAAGAGAAAAATCAGGCACACATACTTATTTGGAAATCATGTTCTTGTTTTTTTTTTTTTTTTGAATTAAAAAAGTAACTGAATTGTCAAATTTTGTATTCAGGAATATATAAAGGAATAATCAGATACAAAAGAAGTGACAAAAATAATTAAAAACCTACTTATACCCAAGCAATATTATATATTAAAGAGCTGTGAGAAGACAGTAAAAAATGTGGCCTCTATGATATTTCAGTGGTAGCAAAATTATGACATTGATTTAAGGGTTGAATGATTCATTCAAGAAAAAGTATGTTTTCACAACTGGGTTGTCAGTATATAGAGTGGGAACAAGATCAAATTGACATTACATAGAAGCAAATGAAACATGCATTCTAGTGACTTGTCAAATTAACAGCTCACACCAGGCTTTATTCATCTATATCTTGGCAAGACAGGCCAATGTAGAAACATACATTCAAATAAAGGTGGCAAGTTCAAGCAGCACCATAGCCTATCCTAGGAAAGAGCATCCTACCATGCAGTCATATCTCACTGAAGCTCATTATATGTGAGGCATGTATAAAAAGGCCTGTGTCCAGAAGTATTTCTCCTGGGATCCAATCTAACTACAGATCAAGTGCTACAGAAATGTCTGTGTTGTGAATGATATTTGTTCATGGATAAGACAAGTGGAGAAGATACTCAAGAAACATCTTGGTAAGTCTAAAAGTGAATTATTTCATTCATGTTTGCCATTCTCTCCTTCTAGTTTTTCTATACGAAATGAGAGTAAATAACATCTTGCTCTGAAGCTACATGATCTAACATAATACAATTATCATATTTCCATATTTATATTTAACTGATTTTCTTCTCCCTTCTTAAGGGCACATAGATCCAGTTCTATAGCAGAGGACATGGCAGAGTTACGTGCGTCAGCAGAACATTCTAGTTTATGATGTGTTTGTCCTATACCGTCCAGTGTGCTCTTGAATGTAAAGGACTCCTGCAAACCTGAACATTATTCCCAGTCCAAAGCTAGTAAGACACATTTTAAGACCTGCTGCTCTTTAAAATGAAAAAGCATAGAGTCTTCATAAATCTTCAGAATTATCTTCATAAAACTTCAGAATATGTACCTTTTTATACTTATGGACTAAACATGAATTACTGGTTACACCTTCATTTTCTTTAAAGAGCTTTAGTTACAAGTGCCTGAGGGACTGCACTACAACACTCATGATCTTATATCTTTACTTCATGTAAAGAATTAGCTTTGTTCTAAAAAATAATACATGTCACATCCAGTTATAAGCTCACAACTGTGTTTAGAAATTGAAGGCTGATACTTCAGTATTATACCAGAAAATTGACAGAAATTTTGCAATATTACACCTGTTTTACACCCCATTTCTCTGAATTTGTCAAATCAATGTTCATTCTTAGGCTTTATATACTATTGGTTTAAATTTCAAAGTAGATGTATGTATAAAATGTTGGAAGAGATATTTGCAACTGGGTGTTATTAATTTGACCTGAAATATATCAGAATCATTTCAAAATTACACCAAAGGAAACAAATGAAAAATGATGTGAGTAGAACATGAAAGACAACGCTTACAATCAGATGAGACAAGAACACTAAGGCAACTCCTTTGCTACTGTGCCAAGTGTTTTGTGTTATATGATTATCGAGGTAAATTTCTATCCTAGGGACATGGCTTTTCTTAGGAAATTCTAATATTATATAGATCTTTCCAATTGAGTTTATTGAACATCTAACATTGACATTTTTAGCCTAGAAGGCAATGCATGAGTACCAGATGTGTTTATGCAGGGTAACAGCTAATAACCAATGTCTAATTATATACATTGATAATATCACATGCTCATCACTTCTGTGAAGAGCTTGAAGTTGCATGGTTCTACTATTTTTACACTGGCTAAAGTAAAATTTCCAGTTGTATTAAAGAATGTGGTAGGATGTTTTGTATATTTTACAAAAACTTGTTTTTCCTCTTCTTTCACTTCTATATTAAGAAATTTAGCGTTTATATTTATAGTGCGGTGCAATGCCTGGTTGCTGCATTCTTTATTATGAAGTTTTTCTTCTCTTTAGGAAGCTCTAACTTTTTAAATATAACTTCTTTGACGAAGCTATGGTTCTCTACTAGGCAACATAGACTCTGTAACATAGATACATATGCTCTGGCAGTTATAAACTGTGATCATAAGTCACATCATAAATAAATAAATCATGAAGGTGTGTGAGATGCAATGTAATGGTTAGATTCTATTGACATGAAATCTTTTGTGATATCATAAGACTAGACTCACCGCTGTTTGTAATGGCTCATCATCTGAATTCAACGTTTTGGGTTTAGAGAGTATGTTCTGGTTTAACATCTGATATTTTGAAATGTGTTCTTGAGAGAAATCAAAAGTTAAATGAATTCTCTGCTATGTTTGTTGAAAAAGATTTCACCACCAGCTACAAGCTTTTCTCAGTATACGTTATAGTCTCACAGATTCAATACAATCATAAATCACTGCTTTATTAGTTTCTGGAAATAATTCCAAAACTTAAAAAAAAAGATTATTTTCATGACTTTTGTGTTAAAAGATTATTTTCAGTCTATTTGATTATAATATCCATTTCTCTTCAGGTAGCACATTGAGTTTTAGTCAATACGGACACACTGCATATTCTACTATGAGATCCACAAAGCATGGATGTGTATTTGTAGCATCCTAGAGACACCAGCCTATATGTAGAAATGAAAAGCATTCTATTACTATCCCTAGGATCCAGTATATACACATCACCCAGGTATTGGAGTTGTTAGTGAAGTTGGGCAATGTTCTTATCCACCACACTGTTTTTTTAAATCACCCACAGAAAGTGAATAAAAACAAGTATATCATATATGACAAATTATATGCCAATAGAAAAAGATTAAAAGCAATTTGAATATTAGAAGTAAAATTTTCTCATTTCAGTAAATCAGTCTCTATCCTTTATTACTTAGTAATTATTTTGTAAAGTATTACTTAGTAATTTATTACAATCTGACTCAGAAAAGCCTTGCTCTCTGATTTGTAACAGAATTTGTCTTTGCTAGTATCATATGATGGTCTCTAACTTATCCATATTATCTTTGTGATTGTAAAAAGCATCCGTAATCACCTGTTCTGGTGCCATGTCAAAGACAACTTTGTTCTAAAACAGGTCAATAGCTAAATTCACAACCACCTCCACATGTCTGATGTGGTTTTACTGCTTTATAGAGAATACAGACTGATTGGCTATCTTAATATTTCATTCAGTCCAGGTAATAATATATAGAAAAATAATATTTGGCTAAAATTGTAAACTCTATAGTTAATTTATGTAAAAACATTACTTAGTTTACATTTGTATTTAAAGTAATGAGAAATAATGAAACAGAAGAGAATTCTTTTTTGCGATTGTGAATGTGTTTTCATTTCAACTTAGGAAACCCTAGGTCTGAAATTTCCATATTATCAGTGATAGAATGTTGAAAAATATTTGCTGGGTGTATACCTCTATTGATACTAAACTGTTTTTATTATTCACATTGGTTTTGAATCAGTGTGCTAGACCAATTACTCACTCTCCCTTCCACTGTTCCATTAGGATTGACATTTTCTCCAAACCCCAAGTGAAAGAGGAGTTAGCAACCATACAAAGTGCCTGGTGTACAATAAGCAAATAGAATCCCAATGTTTGTGATTATGCCGTACTTAATGTTTTCTTATCTCTTGTAATCTCACGGCCTGAAAATTCAAAGTTCTAATAACGAGATTAGCTATATATGCCTTTTCTTATCACATAAGTCTCATTTCATTTTGAAAAAAAATATGACCCAACACTTTTCCATGATGTTTCCAGAATGCAAGCATAATGATAGAGTCTTTCTCTTAATGCTATGGTTATTTTCTAGCCCTTATATATTCATAGTCTTACAATGAATCAGGATATTGTGACAAATGAGTAAAGAGGCCAAAGATTGCTTCTTTAGTGTCTTTCTCATTTTAGAGGGAAAAAAAAAAATCAATTTTCAATGCAGGTTGATGGAATTCCTCAATGATTTACATATGTCCTCAAATGACATAGTTCCTCATTTCAGTCTTTAGCAAAATACAATTTCCAGTCATTTTTTTTTTTCTTGGCATCAAGGTCCGAAAAACATTAAACCCGCCCACAAGCAAATATCATATAAATGAGCTTATGTATATGGTCCTTCCTCCAAGCTCAGTAACAGTGACTGACCTTATAACACCAGCGTCCTCTAGAATGGAAGCACTAAAGTAAAGCTACAAGGCTCATGCTGGTCTCTCCCCTTGCTTCCTTGGCCCTCACATATATAATCTCCATTAGAATCTCATCAAAATACAGTCTGCTGTTGCATAATCTTTTGCTGTAAAGTCATTAGCAATTCTTCTTCCTTTAAACTATTCTTTTCTCCTAGTCTCATTTTACATTTAGGTTGTAAGAAATAACAGTCTGCAAGGCTTTGCAACATGCCATCAACGATTACAAAATATTTTTCCCAACCGAATTATAAACATGTAGTTTAACTGAAAGGCATTCTAATTTTCATGCTATGTTGAGTATAAATACAAATTCAAGGCAGCCAAACTATCCATTTCCAAATAAGAATATATACCTACACTCATTAAAATCATCTGGAAATGTGTATCATTAGTAAATGAGTAAGAAATTTTCACTAGTATAAAATTCCTGCTTTATATAAAAGCCACACTGGCCATTCAAGTAGTTTGGGTTTTTTTTTTTTTTTTTTAACCCCATAGTTTTATATTTGTACTAAAATGATGAATTTAGACTTGAAATTATGTTAAAGGAAAATTAAAAGTCACTTCTACCTTTAGGGCATTTTTAAAGTGTGCATGTAAAGAGCAACGTGTCCATCTGCGGATCCACCATCAACGCGCCTTTTCTCTCTAAGGAAACAGCTCATGCTTATTAGGATTTTAGAGGTCAATTAACACTCCAGTGGAGAAGCAAGACCAAATTTCCTTCAGTTTGTGCCAGTTTGCAAGTTAAAGGTCAAAGGGCAAAGACATAGAACAGGACTCTTCAAGGAAAATTTTCACAGAAGATAATGTTTAAGTTGTTGTTAATGACAGTCAACAGATCAGTAATCAAGTTCAAGGCAAGCTGTTCATTGTTTCAAAAGCTAATCCCCTCAAAAGCTGGCTTTCACACAAAGCCAATGTCTGACTCATGGGGTGCATTCCTTCTGACCATCTCTAATAAGTTCACAGCCCAGTGGCTGTAAAGCCTTTCACTGCAAGAAGCAGCTCCTAAAATAATCAATTAAGAGGTCTGTCAGTTGCTGACTTTTCTCTAGGAAAAAAATATTGATACAAACCTGCTCTGCAGGTCACATGAAAACGACAACACTGCTGTTAGGACAAATTACACTCAACAGTGAGATGCTTTGGTGGTCTCGGCTCTGTCAGCGATCAAATGGATGGCTAAATGCCAGAAGCCACACTAACCCTTTGAGAACTATGGTTAACATGCAATAGCTAATACACTGGAGTATATTCATGCAATCTCAGAGTCATCATTCTAATTCATTCATAAGATGGCAATGCTAACGGCATGTTCCCTGGCAAAACTGATTTTTCATGCAATGGATTTTAAAACAGAAATTCAGTGTGTCTAACAACAACGACAAAGACAACAAAAAAGACAGGCTGTTATAATCAGTTGTTCAAATAAAATTTCACTCTTACAAGATATTTAATAAAATACCTTTTTATTTGCCAGAAAATGTTTGGCAAGTAACATCATTTCTGTTTGTTATAAATGCATTTATGTAGTACTGTAAATCACCTAAAATTACATGGGGCTATAGGATATCTGTTTTAAAAACCTGAACTCCTTGAACCTATGCCTGTTTTTTACCATTGCCCACTTCTATAATTTACCAGATCCTAAGACTCTGAAAGCTGATTTGATAGTTCTCAAAGGGTTACACCAATATAGTACTAGCATCACATACCCTTAGAAAATGACTGTCACTTTAAACCACTTTAAGGACATCCTGCTTCTAGCTCCCCTTACAATGACTATTCCTGACAGACCCATGGAAGGCCTGGGGCAATGGCCTGGTACAAGTCGGGGAGATTATCACAATGATGTCGGGGTGAGGTGGCAGGAAGGGGCTTGGAAACACTTCAACACAATCAAAAGGTTCCATCTGAATGTAGCTGTGAATATAAATGTGATGAAACATTGAAGACATAGCTGAGAACAGCTGTATAAAACGAAAAATGGATGTCGTATTAAGGCTGTTACTATATTGCAGATATTTTGGCCCCTTGTTTGTTGGAAAATGGCTGTCCCAACAGTCTAAGTCCTGCGTGTGTATTCCAGGTCTCCCTGGCAAAAATGAAGCATAGGAGACTACCCATAGCAGTCAGAGAGCTATCTTCTTTGGAGACGAAGCTGTTTTGGGTCTTCACACTTTCCTGAAAGTTCAATGGTGGGTTTTTTTTTTTTGTTTAGCCTTTTCTTTTTCCTTGCTATGAAGCAAAAATGCGTGGGTTTTCCATTTTGCTTTTCTCCCCCCAGAAATGGGCTCAGACGTCAGAAAAACAAAACAAAACAAAACATAATATTAGAAACCTTTAAGAAGAACCTTTTCTTCTGTTTCCTCTTTAGGTAATCCTGGAAATGAACTGGGCATTGAGCGTGCAGAGGAAAGGCCTAGAACCGAAGGACAGAGACAGACAAAGGACTGAAGACCAGCAGATACTGTCCATCACGGAAGCTTCCCCATGAGTGATTTCCACTCACGCGCGGGGCCAGCAACCCTCTGGGTTTGAAAGGTCAGCCCGAACCAGGCTGCCACAAGCCTGCTCCTAGCTAGGAAACCGCATAACAGCTCTTGTCTTGAATCTCAAGTTACCACAAACTCCTAGAAAAGAAAGAAAGGGAAAAAACCCTCCCTCACACCCACTCTTGCATAGAGCGTTTACAGTACAGTATGTGGCGGGGCGTTCCTTTCCTCTTGAACTGGAACACAGTGTAAACCAAGACAAGGAGGCATAAGGCCAAGATGCAGGGGATGACGATAGCTATGGCTTTCACAGTGCTGGCTGTGTTGTCCAGTTTGATGACAATGTCTACATCATCTGGCGGGCTGTGTCCTTCCTTCTCTCTGTCTGCTGGTCCATCACAGCCCATAAAATCCTTGAGGATGGATCTGGGGTATCCAGGTTCTACCTTGAGTATCTGGTTGTTGAATTTCCAGTACTCCTTTCCTTTGTAGAAATAGGTAAAGCCTGGATGAGGGGAAACACACACACAGGAATCACTTATCTGTAGAAATTTAAATAAACAGGCTACTTAAAAGATGTATGTTAAGGCCACTCCGTTTTTATAGGAAGACAACCCTATTCCCAGCTCAGCTGTCTGTTGATATGGATCTGGCTGTTGCGGTCCAGAAACTGGGCCCGCAAATGCCTAGTGATGGCTCAACAGGGAGAAAGAAATACTATTTATACAGAGTTGTTAACAGCCCATGCTATACACACAGACTCTGCTGCTAGCTTACTGAATTGCTGGTGCAGAATTACACATTAGTGTGAGCATACCAACCTGTATTAAACGATACTCAGACAGCCTTATAAACAGAAGCCCTGTTAGCCCTAATGCAGCTATTGAGGACATTGCATAATACATTAAAAGGAAGTGTCTCTGTAAAATAGTTCAAGGGAAATTTCTAATCATCTTAAGATTGGGAATAGTTGTACTCCTCTTAAGAAACAAGTTTGTTTTGTCATTTGGGAAAGAAATCAGAAGAAAACATAAATCATGAAACTGGACATGATTTCCTTGGTCTGCTAGGAATTTTAATAATTAAATAGATATTTATTGTATTTTGTGCAGTAATCTCACTTTCAGCTCTAGGTCATGCCCATTTTGTCTCTCCTTTTGGCCTTGTTATTTAACTTTACTATAGACTAGGTTAAATTTTTATCATCTAGTTATATTTTACAGAACTTCAAAAGCCATTATTAATCCTTTTAGAGCAAAGGATTAATAGAGTATAAATAAATCTATAATTCTCTCTTTAAAACTTCCAGCTAACCTATATTTCATGGAGGAGGAGGTGGTAGGATGTAGAAGGCTCAGATAACTTAGCAACACATATAATTTGTGTTCCAAAATATTATGGATGCAGATAACAGACTTGTAAACTTATGACAGTTAAACTATAAATATATGTGTTTTTCTTAGGACTTTTCTCTTAACTTTTGCTGTTCTTCCCGGGAACAAGTCCAGGTTTTTCTTTCTGTCCATAGTTTCTTCATGTCAAGTTTCTTTGTGACTTCACTTTAATTCTTGCTTTAAGATAAAATTCAACAAACTAAAAAGAAAGGTTTTAATGTTATAATCACTTAAAAACTATATTTTGGGAGCTATCTAATTTTGAATAGTATGCCTCCTTTCTGAGTTAATAATCACTAACGAGAGTTTTTTCTTATATTAATAATCACTTACTATGGAAGAATCATTGAGTCAGATACTTAGTAAATGACATCTTTTAATCCTCATAAACACTCTGTCAGGTAGAATTAAGTGAAGTGAAGTGAAGTGAAGTCACTCAGTCGTGTCCGACTCTTTGCGACCCCATGGACTGTAGCCCACCAGGCTCCTCCATCCATGGAATTTTCTAGGCAAGAGTACTAGAGTGGGTCGCCATTTCCTTCTCCAGGGGATCCCTGTATTTTTCAGGCAAAAATACTGAAGCTCAGAGATAAAATGATATGCCCAATACTGCTGGAAAAAGGATTTAAATCTTGGTGTAGCTTTAGAGCCTGAATCTTGATGATTTTTCTAAGACTAGGTCCCTTACAGATTTCCATCTTTTAAGGAATACTGCTTGGTTCAACATCACAGGTTGTGATAGATCTCACTCCTAAAATAACGACAACAACAACAACAACAAAACCTCTGACATCTGTTCAAAAAATTTCAGCTAGGATTGATCGTCACTTCAGGTCACTTCACTCTAGAAATCATTCTGTTCAATGCCATGAAAATTGGCTGCTGCTTTTAGATTTGAAGGGCAGTTTTGTAATCAGAACAAGTTGCCAAGTGAAAACTGGTGTATGTAGATTCAAATTTTTCTGCAGGGAGCTGGTATTTGATCATGTTAATGAAAGCCAATGTAATTACTCAAAAACCTGGATAAAGAAATGTTGAGGGCCTGCCAAATAACAGTACCTTCGATGATCATAGTTGAATAATAGCATTGATCTAGAATTAAACAGACATTCAAAACAGGTGAACAAACTTCTTACATTTGTAAATCGGAAACCAACAGCTGAAAGTGTCCTTATCTTTAATTTTTAGTCAAAGCTAATTACTATGAAAACTGCTGGGTGTCATATAAAAATTCAGAAGTCTGTATTTTCATATTTATCATTTGGTCTGCAGGTCAAATTTTACACTATTAACACACTCCATATACAGTAGAATTGTAGTTTGCTAATACACTTATCAATGAGAGTCCCTTGGACTGCAAGGAGATCCCACCAGTCCATCCTGAAGGAGATAAGTCCTGGGTGTTCATTGGAAGGACTGATGCTGAAGCTGAAACTCCAGTACTTTGGCCACCTCATGCAAAGAGTTGACTCACTGGAAAAGACCCTGATGCTGGGAGGGATTGGGGGCAGGAGGAGAAGGGGACAACAGAGGATGAGATGGCTGGATGGCATCACCGACTCGATGGGCATGAGTTTGTGATGGACAGGGAGGCCTGGCGTGCTGAGATTCATGGGGTTGCAAAGAGTCGGACATGATTGAGTGACTGAACTGAACTGAACTGAATACACTTATCAAAGACAAGAAGTCTCATCAGCAGAATAATAGAAATCTGTCCAGCCTTGATCCTGAAAAATTCATCTCATTCAATGATTTGTTTCTTTTTTACCCTTTAAGAAATGTCAGTGGGTTGAAGAAAATTTATGTACTCATTTTTTCTTCTTTTGTGAGTAACTTTGATGTTATAATCTTGTAGATATGCTTACTAAGAGTAGAAATTTGAGATGAATTCTTACCTGAATTATCACTTTTGAGAAATTCTGAGAAAGAAGTCAGTGAGGTTGTAATGAATTACTTGATGAGCTTTTTTTCTCCTGTATTTGATTGGTTTTCACTGGTGACTGTTCTATTGCTTAATCCTAAAATGTAAGGAGAGACGGTCTGCCACGGCTGTCTTGTTACAACTTCATAGATGATCCTGCATGGCAGTACCTATGTGTTCTCTCTGTTTTCCACTCATATATTTATTAGTAAGAGGATACTTAATGTTTAATAAATGTGAATAATTAACTGAATCTTGTGAAAATGTTTGCTTGAATCCCACTCACAGATTTTAACAGAGAGTGAGAATGGGTTAGAGAATTAATAAACCAACAGAATCAAGTCAAAACTTTTAATAGGCTAAAAGTGGAGCTGTTATCAGTAAACAAAATGAAACAGTGTTAACAGTAGAATTTTGTATTAACCTTAAAATTGCATTTTATAAGTAGTGAATATAAAATACCTAGGAGGTGGGGCTTGACAGCAATTTGAGATTTGAAGGTGGGTAATTGCAGTGATTATTCACTATAATTTTATTAAATGATAAAAAAAATCAAGCCATTGCTTAAAACAGTCAAAAGCAAGAAGTAATTTCACTATATTTTTCATAAGTCAAATATCCTTTGGCTTATTGTAGCTATTTTCAGGGGCGGGCTAAAAATAAAGTGGAAAATAAGAAAATTATTAAACTAAGAATAGTTACAGGTGAAAATTGGGATGCTGATGGCTTAGGAAGCTACATTCTAAGAAAACCTAAGGTATATCAAATATGACAAAATGAAAAATTTAGCCTGACATGACAGACTGTAAATTACCTTAATGATAAATAAAATGCAGGAGAAGATGGTTTAGCTTTTCCTCTTTGGAAAGAGTGTATTAGAGCAACTCAGTGAGGCTAGAATGTTCTAGTTTCAACCCTTAGACATATACTACCAATTTCATGCTCATGAGTAAGTACTTAAACTAGCTGATGTTGGTTTTCTCTTTTATAAGTAATTATAAATGAGGCAAGGAGGTATTTGTGTTGGGCAATGAAGTTAGATAACTAATTTATGTAGCACAATTGAAAGATGGTGGGAACTCGGTAAACAGCACCACATATTCACATTCCATTGGTCAAGGTGGCAGAATTACTATCAATAGGCATTGGTATTAAAGGAGGGCATACTCCACCTTAATATGAAAATATACTTCAAAAATCTACAGCTCAAGATTAACCTTTTGGGGATTTTTTTTTTCCTTTGAAAACTACCATGAGGAGATGATCCCTAGGAAGAAATTCCTACCTTGGTGGAAGGGTGAAGAATTAGAGAAAACATTTCATTACTGTATCATCTCTGATTTTATGACTGTCAAGCGTATGTTACCCTTGTAGGGAATTACTTCAAGTCTAAATATAAATATGAATGTGCTTACTCAATAATTTGAGCTTGCTCTCTTCTATAACAAACAGGGAAGAAGTTGTGTAAAATTTGAGTTCAAGGTTAAAGAGCACAAGTATGAGATTTGAGTAGAGAATTAAACTTGGAGAATTTGCTATTGGTCAACTCTCTAGGCTAAGACCTTCCAGACTGATTAATATTGCTACCCTACAGAACAAGAGTTTCAAACAAATAGGAGATTCCCTTCACTTTACGGGATGAATGTGTAGAGTAATAAAAGGGGTCAAATTAATTTCAACATTTATTGAATGGTTACTGCGCAACTGCACTTGAGGAATTTACACTAGAGGTGATAACAGATGGGCATATAAACTGATGGCTGTAATGTGAGATTTTGAGTGCAAGGGTGAGTGTACCAAAAAGAATACGCAAGCATTCCTAAAAGATCAAAAGTGAGCTCAGTGTTTAAGGATATTAGAGGGAGGGCTGGACTCGGTAAGGTACAGAAGACATAGATGTGTTGGAGTTTCACCTGTAGTTTTCGTCATTTGGAAGCACTGATTTTCCAACATGCTTTGCTTTTTTGCCAGTATTTTACAAAGTTATTCTTTGCTATGTGGAAAGAAAACATGAAACTCTGAATGTAAAAAAACCATTTATCTTAAACAAACGTTATTTTCAGATGGACAAGAATGTGAAAAACCATGGGGCAAGATTCAGCAAGAATATTTCTTTGTTATTTTTATACAATTATGGTTTATTCCCGGAGAACCTGTATCAAATTTCAGGTTTTAGTGGCCTTGTGAATAGAAACAGGGAAAATAAAAACAGTTAATATGCTAGGAGTTAAGACTATGTGCACTTTTTCAATCTTTTGAAATAATTATTAAAGTTATATTTATTATAAAAGTTATACTCATTTTAGAATATTAATAAAGGGAAGAAATTTTAGAAACTATTATCAAGCTTGCTATGCTTGATCACTGGTAAGATCTGGGTATAATTTTCTTTGCATGTATTTCTGTGTAGTGTGTGATGACTTATTGAGGGCAGACTAGAGCAGTGCTAGGTATTCTGTAAATGTTAGCTGGAGTCAGTTTTATCTGGTTTGAAACAACCCTCTTTAACCTCAAGAAGTCTCCTTTCTCTACTAGATTCCTGGTGACAGCTATAATTTTGGGGGCATGATCTCAGTTTTCTGCCTTCCATGTGATCATCTTTCAAATTTGTTCACTTCTTTGTCCTTTGTATTTGCATAGATTGTCAATTTTTTTTTGCCATATTATTGATATGATTTTACAGCCTCCAATTTGATTGCATGGTGACTTCCTTTATTTTCTTTATGTGACTTTATTCCTTTATGTGACTTCCTTTATGTGACTTCCATTATTTTCTTAATGGTTTCCTTTTTATCTTAAACAGACATGTTTCAGCTCAGTCTGTCCTCCTGTGGGCTTTTGCTTTTGTCACATGCAGGCTGTATTTAACTTGGTCCTTTGATTCTCTGAACCAGTAGAGTACACGACGCACTGCAATTCCAGTCAGTGCTATATGGTCAGGCTTCAGGGTTCTTTCTGACTGAGCCTCTGCCTAGTGTTTTACGTGTGGGACATCATCACACAGAATGTAGTATAGATTGCATATAGCGATGATCAAACACAGTTTGTGTCTGACTGTTCTGACTGGCATCATCCTGGGTCTCAGGTCCTGCAATGTACATTCAGCATAAAGCTAATTTATACTCTGGCAATTTGTTGATGGTCAGTCATTGTTTTCAGCGGATGGCGTTGATTTTTTTTATACCCCTCTGTTTCTTCCTTGCCTGGAGAATCCCAGGGATGGGGGAGCCTGGTGGGCTGCCATCTACAGGATCACACGGAGTCGGACACGACTGAAGTGACTTAGCAGCAGCAGCAGTTTCTTCCTTAAATTTTTCTGGTTTCTCCTCCCCCAGATGCATTTAATTTTGCTCTTGCAAGTGATGTTTATTTGGTTATCGTTACATATAGGTTATAGACTTTTCATGCTATTTAGTACCCCCATAATGTATTTTTTTCTTGTTCCTATTATAAACCATTTGAGAAGATATGTTTTTTTTTTTCCCTCTATATTTCAGTTTGATGTCACTTTCCTTTTCCTGGAATATTATGAATAGTCTTATTTTGAATAATTATCATGGTTCATTCATACTAATCTCTGAATGAGGAGAGAAACGTTCAAACTCGACCAACAGATACAGGAGTATCAATTAGCTAAAGGTATACATGAAAAATTATAACCCTCAACATGCTGTATTACTAGGTGTCTTTGTGACTCTGCCCACATTTAAAACATTTCTTGTGATCACTTCCTGTCCCACATATGTCTGTTATTACTATCTTTACGTGAATTTTAGTAGAAAATAGGTGAGGTTACTTCAAAGGTATTAACACTTCAGTTTTTTAAAATACTCTTTTTAATAAACTAAAATAGGTTGAAGCTAAAGAACATCTTGAGCATTATATTAAATACAAAGTTAGGAAGTGAAGTTTATATAAATGTGATATAGCCCTCGTATGGCACTTTCTAATCTTTTAACACAGTGAACGAGTAGGATAAATTATTCATTTACTCAGCAAACTCATGAAATACATAATGCATGTGTTGCATACCATTTTCTTTGTGAACAAAGGCTCCCTGAGGAGATTCAGGGATACCTTTCCAGACTGTGATTGGTTTGGGATAGCCAGGATCCATGGTCTTCATTTCTTCACTATATCTCCAATACCTAAAAAGGATAAATAAACAACAACAACAGATGCATAGGAAAGACGATTATGTATACACATAATAACATCCATTAAATCCTTTCTGTATACTACTTGTATCCCTGTTAGAGAGTTACAGAATTGATTCAAGTCATGCAAAGACAGTGGACACAAATTATTGTTTCCTTTTCTGAGTATGTTAAAAACGGGTATGTTATTGTATATTTATGGTCTGCTAAAATTAATTTTAACACTAGCTAAGCATCATTACAATTCAAAAGGGCATCACCAACCAATGTAGAAATCAGAGATTTCCATGATTTTTAAAACTAAGGCAGCAGAATACTTCTTTTGAAATAAGCATAGTTTTGATTCCTTTACCCACTCATTTATTTAACAAATATTTATTGAACACCGACTACGTTTCTAGTATTATTGTAGGTGCTAGAGACACAACCTTAACACAACAGACATGCCTCAGTTCTTTCGTATTTTAGGATATGTAGGGATTACAGGAAAAAGAAAATTTATCAATAAATGCATAGTATCATAAGAGCTGGGAAGATCTATTTAAGAACATAAAGCAGAACAAGTTATCTAGGAATATGTACCAGTCATTTAAAATCACTAGATTGAGAGGTCCTCCTTGATAAGCTGATATTTTGAGCGGACAGCAGAAAGATGTAAGAAGCAACATGTGTGGTTTGGGAGAGTACACCATTCCGGACAGGGTGAGTCGTTACCAGAAGTTTCCATGGCAGGCACAAGCCTGGAGGGCCTGAGCGTCCAGCGAGCCTGGGGTGACTGGGATCGGCTTAACAAGGGGGGACGAGCTCAGAGTGGGAACAGGCGCCTCTGATTAGACGGACCCTGACGCTCTGGCAAAACCTGTGGTCTTCCTCTAAGAGAGATGCGAAGCCAATGTAGATGGTGAGCAGAGGAGCTTTAAGATAGGGCTTGTTTCCGAGGGGAACACACTGCAGCTGCAAGTGAAGCAGAGTGAAGGGGTGAAGCAGCAGCACGGAGGCCAGGTGTGACGCCGTCTCAGTAATCCTTGAGCCACAGTGCGTGCGCAGAGCTGACAGTAATTCACGGGGCTGGGAGACTGCTTGGAAGGAGCAGCCCCGAGCGCTTACGAATGCAATGAATGCAGGATGTGAGGCGACAAAGTTGAGCATGACTCCAGAATTTGGGGCCTGAACATCCAGAGCAACAATTCAGTGAGATAAGGAAGTGTGGAAAGGTAAGTGAGGGTGGTTTGAGGAATCATGAGTTTGGTTTTAGGTGTGCTAAAGTCAGATGCCTCTTAGCAAAGCAGAGTTGTTGATGAGGCAGAGGGTATATGAATATAGACTTTAGGGCAAGTCTCGACTAGAGCCCTTGGTGTGTAGAAAGATAAGCAGATAAAAGCAAAGCTGCCAAGTGTCAGAACCCGCAGACTCTCATCCCTTCACAGGGGGGTCACTGAGCCACTTTCACAGACCTGCTGGATATCTAAGGAACAAACTGTGAACATCTCTACTTTGGATTACTCCTTTTTTTATATATGCTCTAAGACTCAAATATGTTGTATCTATAATATTCAAAAGGATTGACAAAACTGGAGTGAAACCATTGGGAGTTCACAGTGATATTGCCTATTTTAGAGCAGGCATAAAATGCTCTGTGCATTAAATTATTTAATCACAATAAACTCAGGAAAGAGTTGTCATTGACCCCATTTGAGAGGAGAATTCTTGGAGGACAATGAATGATATGTAGACTTAAAACTCATTCCGTTTGATTTCAAAAGTTTCTACTCTTTCCTCTACACATACCAAATATGTTTGATAACATTTTCTCCCTCTGCTGCCATCACTAGACATGTCGTAGTACATGCTAAAGGGAGCGTTACACCAAAAGATTTGCATTTATATTGAGATTGGGTACTTGGTTCAAACCAGAAAAAGAAAAAAATATCCAGTCTTTTCTGGACATGCTCCTGTTTCAGGTCTATGGGGAATCCTTTATCTATAGGACTGTGGGCTCTTGTAAAGAATGTTTTGCTACAGATTCCTAGATACCTTAGATAAGTAACATGCAGAATATTAGTGCTACCTCCAGCTTCAGTGTTCACAGAGAAAGTAGAAATAGATTGTTTCAGGATGTATCCCCATAAATAAGCCACAAGGCAGATTTTATCCAAAAAGGGAAACACATGGTGCAGGTGTTTGTCATAGATTCTTATCACATAGAAGATGAGGGCAGATCTGATAGAGAGGTCAGGAAAGACTTCGGGGAGAAACACTGAGCTGAAATCATTCATGGTAGCTGGGCCTATCTTGTTGAAGAAGACAATTGGGGAGTGTGAAGTTCTACCAAAACTAAACTGCATTTTCATTCACATTTTTTTCCATGGAAACGGCAGATTTAAGTTATTTTTGAATATTTCATCACAGAACACACTGTGATGAATATAGCATGTTTAAGGAGGTTGAGATTGCACTCAAAATCTCCAGATCTTTTCTCTCAAGTAAATATTTCAATGATATTTACAATAGTCATATATACTAACTAGTTCCTGAGTTGACCATAAAGAAAAGTTTTTGCAGAGAAATCATCAAATACCTTATTTCACGGATTCTAAGATACATATATTTCCACACTTTGCATCTGTGTTATGTTTCACATCTCAATGCTACGTCAAAGTATACTTGGCAGTTTTTTCCTCAATGATAGATTAAATAATGATGTAACTTACAATAAGTGAAATTTTTAGTTAGCATAAACCATAACTTAAAGCAAATTTTAAAATTTTCCTAACCAAGGAGTAATTTTACATCCTAGTGACAATGGGACCACATTCCATACATGATTTAAGGAAGATTCCTACATACTCAGAAACCATGTTTATTCTCCAAGGTTTAGTTACAACAATGTTCATTTACAGGGCCTATTCTTCATGTAGCATTTTGTAGATATACATAATTTTAATCTTATTTCACCAAAATCCATCACCAATGTTTTCTATTACAGATTAAAATGTGCTTATGCTGATGTCCTAACCATAGATTTAGTATATATGGTCACTCAATTCAGTCAATAATAAAGTCTTGGGTATCATATTATTCAAAGGTAATGTCTTAATCATATTTGCTTTTCTTGAATGTTACAGAGTTGAAACTCAGATGCTTTTTGACTCATAGCTTAGTACAATTTTCTACCACATTACTACTAGCGTTTCCCTTGACATAGCGTTCTTACATTAATCTCCATGCCATCTGACCCTCTTAGGGCCCTCATTGAAATTCATAATGTTCATTGTGTCCATATAATTTTTCTTTATCCCTCACTCTATTCACTCACAGATATATTTACCTACCATTTTTTGATCACTGATATGCAAGGCACATAAAATTTACAGGGATCATAGTTTAAGAAAATACTAATGGGATGTGGATTTCATTGTACTCCTTCATAGGAACATAATCCTGATATGAATTTGTTAGGATAAAAGCAATTTCCCCCTCTTTTTGCTAGCTGATAATGCAAAACTATAATTTCATTTCACAGTTTTTGAAAAACTCATAGGTGGCTTGGACCCTCAGGTTATCTGCTCTGTCAGCTTTGATACATACTCAGTAAACTTAAATGTGATTAAATTCATCTAATTATATTCAACCATAATATTACTCAGTCCATTATATTATTATATAAAGACATTACATTCAGCTACTTTGTAAAAAAGCTGAGGCTTATGAGATTTGCATTTGAATTTCCAACATATGTAACATATTTCAACATGAACAAAAAAGTTCAATCTGCTGATTTTTTTTCTCCTGAAAAATAAACTTACAGGTTCATTGAGAAGAATATTAATGTATTCAGATGGAACATTATGTAAATATATTGGAGGGGTTTAAAACTTAGACATTATAATGGAAAAGTTTTGGAAAGCTATTGTAAATAAATATTATAGCTTTTTCTTCTAACACATCTACAATCTTTGCAGTAGAATTATGACTTTAAATTGCTGGTTCTTTGAGAAACACATTGTAAATCAATCTTCTAAAATAAATTGTGAATAGAAATGGGATTTATTCATCATTTTCAGACTGATTATGAGTCATAATCATAAGAGAAAACAGTTGTCCATGTAAGAAGATACAGTAATTTCTTAAATTCCTCTGTGTGAACAAATAAATAGTACAGAATATTCTGAAATGATATACTTTAATGTTTCTGGATACTGAACTCAAACTGAACAAAAAGGTTGATTTCACATGACCTGGTTATTTCTTTATCCACTTTGTCTCATTTTTTTTTTTTTAACGTCAGAGCCAGGACGTCTTTCCCTCTGTTATCAAAAAACCAAGGGCCACTTTTTTTCACGCCCAAATAATCATACAAAACTTCTTTCTTCAGAAGCATTATTAAAAATGGAAAATAATCAAAATAGCAATTTTTACTGTGCTGGATAATTTTAAAAACACAAAAAGGAATCACTTCATAAACACATAACTTAAGCTACAAGAAATAGGTGTGTTTTCTTTGATTACTGGTGGTAATGATAATAAACCAAAATAGATCTAAGTTTTGTCTTCTTTGTTTGAACATGTCTTAAAATCCTCAATGGTTCATCCTAGAATAAAGTATAGTAATAGAGTCTTGGATATATTTGTGAGAAGATGCTATGAGATGACTTAGGATGACAGGATTTTAGAGCTAAATGTTATGAAGATCAAAATGTATCCAAGTATCAATGTATAGTATATTAAGAAAAGGGCAAGTAGGAGTCTGGAGAACTGAGCTCCATGCTGTATGTGAAACAGTGAAACTGGACTTTTTAATCTGAATTTACAGATCTGTTTAAGGAACCATCATTTCACCTACACTTCTGCACTTAGGAGATTTCATGTGGGCCCCTACATGCAATGCAATTTATATGTCAATTACTCTCAGATCTGTGCCTCCACCCCATCTTTCCTTGGGAACTCAGATATCCAACTACTTCCTTGATTTCTCCAATTGTGTGTAAACAGGTATCTACTTACCAAAAGCGAGCATTTCAAACTCTTGACCCCCTTTCCCCAATATCCCTTCCCTTATATGTTCCATCTTCAGAAATGGCACAATCTATTCAATTCCAGTGATAAATCTAGATGTTGACGTGTTCTTCTCACCTCTAAAATCCAAGCCTTAAGAACAACTTGCTATGAGTACATAGAAAACATATGCTCTACTCTTTGCTCCATGCACCCTGCTACCATCGTGCCAACCTGTACTCCTTCAACAGCCTACCAAGAACTTCCTTGCTTCCACATTTGAAGCCCATTAGTCATACAGAAGTCCTAATGATGATGTTGAATACACATCACAACATGTACTTTCCTGCTGAAAACCCTCCAACGCCTTTCTGTTGTACTTAACACGCCTCATAATCTGGTCCTTACCCACCTATGGGACCTCGTCAACCACTGACCCACTATGCTTTCGCAACAATGCTTTTTTCTGATTTGAACATTATTGCTTTTGCACTGCTATTTCATGTGCCTACACTACACTGGCCTGAATAATTTCATGTGACTGAAATTTCTCCCCTCTTGAGTCCCTGCATCAATGCAATCCTTCACAATTTAGGCCTTTCTTGACTTACACACTCATCTCCCCATCACTCTTTACCACCCATGAAACTCACATGAAACCCATGAAACCACACCAGCACCTGATTTTATTTCTTTGGAGCATTTCTCAATGTTAAAATATCACGGTCATTTTTTTCTTCTCTCTTTATAACAATATCCCTAATAGAGTCTAAAGACAATAGGGGCCGAAGCCTTGTCATCTTCTTTCCTGCTACCTCTTTATTACCCAGCACATGTCAATAGTATGTGCTCAAAATATGTGTTAAATAAATGAGTGAGGGATGTGCCAAGACAAGTAAGAAATCTTAAGAAAGCAGGAATTAGAGCTATTGAGAATGGAATGGGCTGTCTCATATTTACTCTGTCACCACGGGTGGTCAGGTACAGAGGATTCATGCCCGTGGGATGTAACTGAGTCTGTCTAGACTTTGGTAGGAAGTGAATTAGATACAGGGCCGACATATGGCAGTGCTTAGACCAAAGCTAATTTAAAGGTGTGCTTTGTTTGTCTAGCAGATTACAGAATCTTTTCTGATTTTGAATGCTCTTCTAGATATGTGTGGTTTGCAGCTCACTGCAGTATCCATCAGTCCCTACTGCCTTATATATTACTCCTGTACCTAGTACAGTATTTTCCTGACCCTTTAAATCAACTGGGGCTTCCCAGGTGCTCAGCTGCTAAAGAATCCACTTGCAATGTGGGAGACCGGGGTTCAATCCCTGGGTTGGGAAGATCCCCTGGAGAAGGGAAAGGCTCCCCACTCCAGTATTCTGGCCTGGAGGATTCCATGGACTGTATAGTCCACGGGGCCGCACAGAGCCGGACACGACTAAAGGAGTAAAGTGATGAGGTTTTTACACCTAGACTAGGTAAGCTCTAAAATTATTTTCTGATCTTATACTTAGAGAAATAGAAGTCTGCTAATACATATTTTAAACAGGAAAATGTCAATAAAATAAGAGGAAGAAATAAGTAAGGATAAATGAAGTTTCAATACATTTTCTCTCAAAATATACATGGGAAATACATAAAATGTTAAAAGTAATAAGTATTGTAAATAAATAATGTCTATAATGAAGAAATACACTAAATTTTCATATAAAAGTGACAACTGGATTGTTTTTTACATTTGAGTTAGTTTAATGTCTTTTCCATCTACTTATAATCTAGAAAGAATATATTAATAAATGTTGTGACTTTGGAATTAAATATACAAATATGAAGTAGTCTTCTTATAAAACATCTATGACAAATGAACTCATATAAAATCACACACATGAAAATTAATTGGGATCTTGCTTTAAATATTTTCAAAATCTATAAAAGCAGTTACTTAGGCAGAACTTAAAATCAAAGTATTTCTATATGTTTTATATATTCTGCATGCACCTTGTCAAGTAGGACATAAATTAACTAAAACTCCTTTTCTAATTTACTATAATCTTTATTATAAATTTGGTGTCTAACATTCATTGATTTCACTGACTTGAGACAGCCAACATTTAACTTCTAAACAACTTTTTGAAGAAGTACTAAGTTTTTAGAATGGAAACATTTTTATAAGTAAGGCTAACTGATAGTAAAACCACAGCTTTAATTGTCATCTCTGAAATGCTCATTAAAACTGTAATATGAAAGCTAAGCTTTCATGTTCTGTCCTGGAGAAGTTAACTTCTCCAGGGTCTCTTTTCAACCTTTTGTTTCTACCCCTTTCTGGGGGTGGGGGGTGGAAACCAACACCATTCGCTTTTGAGCATAGTCCTAAAAGAGTACATTCAAGCAATTAAAAGCAGCTGAAGAATTACTCTCTAACAGCCGTGCGGGTCATTAATTTACAGTTTGCTGTAAGTCCACTGACTTATTTCCATTAGCAGTCACCATGCTATGGCAGTCAATTTCTTCATTCTTCTCTTTTCACACTCTAACCACATTTCTATCTCGCTGAAAGTCATAACTTTTTGTGATAAGTAATATCTTCTGCTATGATAGAGTTTTTTTGATGAACCTGTGATTTAGTAAGAAACATCTAGCAAAACTTTAGCTTCTCGATAGTGAATTAAAATCTATGAATATTTTGCTATAGAAATATATGCAAATTTAATGCATAAAAAGTTCATAACAAATAAATGTAAAACTATACATTTTTATCCATGAATGCAAACGATAGAATCTTTTTGTTCACAGATAAAGCTCAACGTTTCAAACCACTTGCTATCAAATATTACAAAGTGCAAAATAAACAAGGTTTATATCTTTACTTTTCTCAAGTAGTTGGAGACATTTTATAGGGTTACATTATGTTAAGATTATAAGGCAAATTCAATACTAACTAGTTGGTCATTAGAACCTGTTGTTTTCAATGTGTGTTTGTGAGTTGTGGTGCTTTAACTACTTGTAAAATGACATACTTACGTTCTACCTACCAATGAAGTTTACTTATGAATGTCACACTTTGATACAACTAGTAATAGTGCAACTAAAACTTGATTTTTCATCTTTATTTTTAACCTATTGCTAATTTAAAATAATAAAATTTTAGCCTTCAACTTTGATTTTATATGTAATATCTGTCAACAAGTGGGCAGGGGTAAAACTAGCATGCCAAGTGGCTACTGTACATCATGAGACTAACAATTCACTTGAAGTTTTACAAACCCTGTTAGTAACGTTACAACAGTAAAAGATGTGACAGAAAATAACAAGAGACATTATACTTCAAACTAGAAGTATTTAGTCCAGGGATAGTTTGGTTATTTCATAGCACCTATCTGCTGGTACCTAAATAACAGTGTCTTAAGAAATGGAACTCATGACAAAACTGAAGTTATTTGAAGATGTTCAGAATTAACTGTGTGCAAAGTATAAAAATTTAACTTTCAATATAAAAGCAAAAAAAGACCTGTGCTAAAAAGCACTTTTAAGTAAATTAAGTAAAATTACAGAAAATGAATTCTAAGGATAAATATGTACTGCCTATACAGCTTTATAGGCATATTCTGATTATGGAGAAGAGAAAAAATATATACTACATATATACATTCATCATAAAACCATATTATTTGGGAATATTAAAGGAAGATTTATCTTCAGTATTATTTTAAAATATGTTTAAGAGATTTTCAATTCTATTAATTCTTGTGTTTACATCCACACAGATTCTTTCATCAAATGTACATTCCTGCTATAGACTAGAAATATTGACTTCTCTAAACATCAGTTAACTGTTTTCCTCATGTGAAGTGTGTACTGACCTGTCCCCCTTGAAGAAATAGGTTTTCCCAACGTCCTCCCACCAAATGGCTGAATCAATACCATGAGGGGGAATTCCGCTTCCAAGAGTAATCAAGTCATGAGGGTAACCAGGTTGAAGAGTCGTGTCCTTGAACACCCAATATTTGTTACCTGTATGAAATAAGTGCAAATGCAGAATATACTAATTTAATGTCAGAAATTATAATATATCTACTAACACAATGCATTTAAAATTCTTTTACATGAAAGCCATGAAATAACTTAGCAGCAGTCACATCTGGAATACTGATGCCATTTCTGAAACATCAATGCTATTTTCAAAAGTGGACATAATGAAAAACTATTAAATAATGCAATCGGAATTTGTGAATTAATTTAAGAAATAAAAAAGATCTACAATTTGGCATATGGGAACAGTTTGAATTAAAGGTCAAGAATGTTTTCCTCTAGCCTTATTTTTTCATTCAAGGCTAAAATCATTCCTGTGTCTTGGGCATTCTATATGGCCTCGGATCGCCGTACTGATTACAGCCTCTACTCTGTTAAAACACTTCCTCTA
Source organism: Cervus canadensis (assembly GCF_019320065.1). Classification (NCBI taxonomy): domain Eukaryota; kingdom Metazoa; phylum Chordata; class Mammalia; order Artiodactyla; family Cervidae; genus Cervus; species Cervus canadensis. Next base: position 70,735,244 of record NC_057397.1, on the reverse strand, counting down.
GGCTGGTCCTTTCCTTTTATTATACAAACATTCACAAGTCTCTCTAGTCCTATAAAGTCATCCTCCTTTGACCCGATGCCCTCTTTTAGCTGTTACACTATCCTTCTCTTTAAGAGTGGTGACTGAAGGGAGAAAAAATTTAATCCTCATCTTGCTCAGAATTGTCAGAGTATGGCAATACTAAAAAAAGATGAATTGTAGTCAGCTTTATGGCTGTTTCGAAATTATCTACAGACAATGCACTTCCTCATGCCCTCCACTCTTGGCGGACTGTGTAAACACTCTCCTCCTTGGTATGCACTTAAGTAGTCTGCAACAATTTCTCTTTCCACTAAAAGTTGATTTAATATGTATTGCTGCTGCTGCTGCTGCTAAATCGCTTCAGTCGTGTCTGACTCTGTGCGACCCCATAGACGGCAGCCCACCAGGCTCCCCCGTCCTTGGGATTCTCCAGGCAAGAACACTGGAGTGGGGTGCCATTGCCTTCTCCAAATACGTATTGCTACTGATACTTTTTGTCATGAAGTTACCAATTCCTACAGTTTTCCACCCCTATCTATTGACAGGGTTGGCCACTTAAAGAACATTCCCCCCTGAGCTACTGGAAAACCGTTTTGCTGTTGCTGTTTCTCTTTCTTCTCTACCTGCTCCCTCTCTGGTCATTTACTTTATTCAGTCCTTGAAGGTTGGCACGCCCTATGCTTCTGTTCTCTGCACCTTCTCTTCTTATTTCACACAGGGGAGGGGCAGAGTGGTGTCACAAACTCAAGGGCCAGGCTAGAGAGGACAGAAGCGGAGCGACAGTGGTACACAAATATTCTGAGACAGATCCACAAAGTCAGCAGACATCTACTGCCTTAAAGGTGGTCCACGCTCCTCTGCCCAAGTCCTTTTCCCCTGGTCCTCTGGATCTTTCCATAATCAAGCAGCTTCTTGACTCACTAACTTCTCTTGAGGTTAATATCTGGCGAAGTAAAATAATATCTTAATATCTGACAAAGTATGTTGGGTCCTTTCCAATAGATGAAAGGCCTTCCTTGTTGTTAAATATTTCAATACTATTCTAGATGAGAACTATAATAAACTAGCATTCATGTTATACTTAAGGGAATCTTAAAAAAAAAAAAAATCAAAACCAGCACTGGACTAAAACATCCTAAAAAGCATATCTCCAGGCTAGTCTCTAGTTTGTAGAGTCTCTAGTTTGTAAACAGACTTATCTTATTTACCAAGAGCTACCATTTGCTATCATTTTAAATCAAAACAGCTTTTTCTGAGTACCTTCAGTGTCCCAAGTATCTTGTTAGAAATTAAGGAAACTAAGGAGAACAAGACAGACTATTATCATCCTACATTCAAGTGAATTTGACAGATGAAAATTAAGAACACAAATATGTAGTTGCAGTACTTGAAAAACTAATAAATGCTATGAAGGAAACACATCAGGGGCTGAGAAACAGAAAACATAGAGGGAACTTACTTCAAGTAAGGAGATTAGGAAAGCATCTCTAAAGAAGTAACACTTGCCAAACTTTAAAGAAAGAGAAGATGATACCTATGCAAAGAATACTGAGAAGAGCATTCCAAGAAAAAGAGTTATATATGATAAAAACAAAACAAAGCAAAACAAACAAAAAAAAAAAACAAAAACTGAAAGAAGATCCACAGGGTGTAATAATCAAGAAGAGAGTAGCACTAAAACCTATAAGATGTGCTTGGATCTCAGTCTGAGTGCACTAACAAGCCATCAAAGAGATTAAATTAACAAAGTGGTGTGACCCATTTCCTATTTTCAAAAGGTGATCTTTGGAATACCTGGTATGTGTACTAACTTGTTGATGAATGACTCAACTCATTGATTCTGGCACCAGATCCTTGATAGAGCTCATTTTCATTCTTCTAAGATCCACTTTCAACAAAAGACCAAACTTATCTTTTAAGAAGAGGAAACAGATCTTACCCCTTTGTTAACTTAATCACTTTGATGGCTTACCAGTGCACCCAAGCTAAGATCCAAGCCCATCATATAGATTTTCAGTGATACTGTGGGAGTGAACAAGAAAAACAACATCTCCACTCATGGAGATTAGATCACAGTGAATGGGTATGAAGAAAATTGACCATAAGTAAGCAAAAGAATAAAGATAATTCCAAAAAGAAAAGCGTTATAAAATACAAAAGAAAACCAATAATATCACAATGCTGGGATGGACTGGGGCTTATTTTCACTGGAGATAAGAAAGATCTCTTTATTTGGGTGACAGGTGAATTGTGACTTGTATAACTGATAAGAGCCAACCCACTGAAGATAGCCTGAAAGAGAAAAATCTTGTTAAATAGCTAGAACATTTCTATATGAAATAGGAAGCCACTGAATAATTCAGTTAAAAATATTTTTATCAGTAGTATGGATTAAGATTGCATCAGTAGAGATGGAAAGGAATCATGATATATTCCAGAGATAGAATTCATAGGCATTGCTGATGGGTTAGCTGTGTGGAATAAAGAAAAGACTGCAGAGAGAAAAATCCTGAAGCTCTGACTTTGTAAATGAGAGAATAATAGTGCTGCATAAACAGACAAAGATGACTGGGGTGGATGGGCTGTTGGAGGTTCAAGTCAAAAGTTAGAGAGATCATTTAGACATTTAAATGAAGAAGTCAAGTAGGCAATTGGATATGTGTTTGAAAGTAATAGATTTTCAGTCACAAGCATGAATATGACATTTCTTAATTTATGGTTCATGAGATAATGCAATGGAATACAGAGAGAGAATGACAAATAATTAGGACTGGCCTTCTAGAAACACATGACCCCCAAAGAGATCACATAAGGGAAAAGAGAGGAATAGGTAAATAGGAAGGAAGTACAGAAGACAAAGAAGGCAGACTAAAGTAAAAGAACCCAAGAATCCAAAGAAGATAGTGGTCATTAATGACTCTCTCTAGTCCAAATATGTCTTGAAAGCTAAAAATATATGTAGTTAACCACTCAGATTTTCTACAAAGTTGACCTACATGTTCAAATTTGAACTCCTCAAAAGACCTTTCTTCTTGTTTTCTCTATCTTGATAGACAACACACCAGTTACTGGCTCACATCTGAAACCTCCCTGTTCATAGTCTTTTTCTCTCTATCGGATCATTACATGTAGCTGCTCTGATTTCATAATTCTTCCTTGAGTTTTCCCCTTGCAGGCCATCCTTGATCCAGGTACTTGGTATGCTTTTCCATCACCCCTTGTGAAGTCAACTGTCTTTTCCACAAGCTCTAAGGTGGGTCTTATTGTTCCTCCATAGCCTCCCTCTATTTTACCACTCCAATTCTAGGGCCAGTTAAAACTCTGGAGAGTTATGGAAATATGACTTAGGCAAATGAGGAGACAGGAGCATAGCCAGCCACGCCTTTATTCTGTCAAAATGACCCAGGGCGTACTGAGAAACCTTACCGCTCAGCAGAAAGTAGGGCTCCCCTGGTGGCTCAGACAAGAAAGCGTTTGCCTGTAGTGTGGGAGACTGGAATTCGATCCCTGGGTTGGGAAGATCCCCTGGAGAAGGAAATGGCAACCCACTCCAGTACTCTTGGCTGGAGAATCCCATGGACAGAGGAGCCTGGTGGGCTACAGTCCATGGGGTGACAAAGAGTCACACATGACTGAGCAACTTCACTTTCTTTTCTTTTAGGTAGTAAAAGGCCTACAGGGTCATGATGTCCCTAGGGCAGCACACACTGTGAGGAAGAAGACATTGAGGAATCAGAGAGATTGACTGAGAGAGAAAGAAGAATGAGATAGATGCAAACAGCAAACCAACAGGAGAGAAAGAAGGAGGCCTCTTAGAGATGGCAGGGGTAGCTAGCTTACGCTCCTGTCATACCAAGTCTTAAACTCAGAGAACTTGTTGGGTTTATTTTCGTTGTTACTAGATGAGAATGTTCAGTGTAAATTTTGACCATCTAAACTTCACACAGATATTAAGTGTTCTTCACACAGATACCAAGTCTGCTGGTGAAAGTCCTAGCTTTTAGCCACTGTATCATCCTGTCTTCCAGCCTTGCACCTAAAGAGGAACACTTTTATGTTAGAGCTTATTTTATTCCAAAAGTCTCCTTCCCTGTTTCCCTGCTTCTAGTTAGTCTGCCTCTCTTTTATCTATCTTCTACAAGGTCTTTCTGCAATGTTGCCTTCTACATTTTCCTGGAATGTATGCCTAATTTTATCTCTCTTTTGTTCATGTTTTTCAGAGGCTTCCCACTGCATTTGAGATAAACCCAAATCCAACTATAAGTCATTTCAAGATTCCTCCTAATATGGGTCCCTTATTATGCATTACATTACATTCTGTTTGGCTCCCTTTCTAGAAAACTGGTATGGCTCTTTCAAGAGTAAGCTTGACATCATTTGGTGGGCCTCTTGCTTTGCCAGAGCACTCAGCCTTCACTTCTATCATCTTACTTAGTATTCTGCACTTCAATGAATCACACGCCTGTCACCTGCGATTAACTTGAATAGGCTGTGAATAACCTGAGGACAAACATATCCAATACTGTTTTCCTGCGGCACCTTGTATATAATGCCTGGAAAGTAGTATGTGTTTAATAAATGGTTATTGATTGAAATAATCATGTTTGCTGCTGCTAAGTCGCTTCAGTCGTGTCCGACTCTGTGCAACCCCATAGACGGCAGCCCACCAGGCTCCCCCGTCCCTGGGATTCTCCAGGCAAGAACACTGGAGTGGGTTGCCATTTCCTTCTTCAATGCATGAAAGTGAAAAGTGAAAGGGAAGTCACTCAGTCGTGTCCAACTCTTAGTGACCCCATGGACTGCAGCCCACCAGGCTCCTCCGTCCATGGGATTTTCCAGGCAAGAGTACTGGAGTGGGCCGCCATTGCCTTCTCTGAATAATCATGTTTAATATTATACAAATAATTGAATACATTATCTAAATACAATATCTAAAATCTTACATAAAGGGACAATAATGATTACATAAATAATATCTTGGGCTTTAGTCTTGAGTCTTGCTGAGAGAATAAGAAATATTAATTTTATAACTATCAGAAAGTCTGAGAAACTTTAAAAGCATGAGCCAGTGCTATATTGGAGGATCATTTAAGTGATTATGTTTAACTATTTGTCGGGAAATATTATCATATACATATACACCTCTCCTGAGCCATTGTTTAATCTGAATGCTTTATTTAAAAAAAAAAAAATTCCCAAAGGCCCAGGTCACTTCCTTGCCAGAGTTAGTGAAACGGAAAATCCATAGAACTGTTTTCCAGTTTGTTCTATATTTCAGTCTATGGCATGTAAAAAGAAAGCCTTACAATAATGGAAGAAAGAGAATGAAAATCCTGTTCCTTACCTCAACGACTTATGGAATCCATTCCTTTCATCTCACTTTTAATTAGGAAAGAGTATATGGTTTCAATGCCTCCCATGAGAGCTACACAGAATAAAACGTGTACCAGCTAGGCTCTGTGGGGTCTTTTCTCTCCAGCAGAAGCACTTGAGGATGCTTTAGAGCACTTCCTTTTGCTGTTCCTAACCTCTGTGCTTTCCACAAAATCTCTTCACACTTTTCCAGGCGTTCTGGTGATGCTGCTAGACTCAAGGACATCCAGCTGTCCCATGATTGCAGCACGAGAAAATGTTCGCAGAGATGCAGCTTAAATGCTGTCCAGTGTGAGTTAAACATTTAATTATCCAAGTGCTTATTAAGGAAATACAATTGTATGATTTCTTTTGTATCTTGATGAGGCAAGATTTTAACAAAATTGAAATGACTTTGTTCCTATTTTTCAGATTTTGAGTAAGTATGAGAAGTTCATATTCAACCTTTTTTTTTCAAACAGGAGAAGTGGATTTTTAAACTACCTTAGAACCAGATGGTCTGGTTCTGTAGGAAAATATTGCCTGTTTGGCAAAAAAAAGGCATTTACTGGATTTCATGTGAGGGTGATTTCTGGAGCAAGTGGAAAAAACTGGTCCTTACTGACATTGTACTTGGCAGGATGCAGAGGAAAATATCAACAAGTCTGAATTAAAGACAGAGAAGCTTTATAAATAAAATGAATAACCTCAAAGAATGTTTGGAGCCTGTGGATACTTTACAGAACACCTATTCCAATAATTTTTCAATGAGATTCACCCAGTGGTCAGTCCATCCGTCCATTCATACATCCATCCATGCATCTATCCATCGAGCCAATGTCTGCTTGTTAAAGGCCTATTATAGCCAGTTACTGAACTAGGAGGTGCAGATACAAAAATACAGGAAATATATCAGGCTCTTGCTTCTCTGGAGCTGAGGGACTGGCACAAGAAACAAACTTGTGCTAATAAGTTTGCAAATAACTAAGCAAATAACACCATAATGCACTTTTAAATCATAAGCTTGTTCCTACAAGAAAAAGCATAGTGTCTAATTACTTAAAAGGATTTTTTAGAAGGACAGTGCCAACTCAGGAGGCTGAGACTCTTACCTGCTTTCCTAACACCCTTTAACTGAGTAAACCCCTGTTAATGAGAGGTGGGCACTGTATTTTTCACATGCACTGGGTCAAAAGAAATGGTTGAGAATGCAGTCTAACACATTTATTTTATAAGTCAAAAAGTGCTCTGCTTAAAATCACACAACCAGTTGCTAATAGATTTGTACTACAATCCATGTCTCTTAATTCAGTGCTTAATTTGCTAATGCAAATTGACTTTCAAAACAGAATATGTTTACACTCTGTCTGGCTTTCAGAACTCCTGATGATTTCACGCTTCCTTCCCCCTTATCAACGACTCACTCTGCATTTATCATTGGAAGTGATTATTAATTAATCCACGGTATTGTCCTCATGCCTTGCTCACTGTATCCTCAGTAATTACATACTTTCTAAATTATTGATTTTTGAAAGAATTGTATTTTTGTCTCCTCACAGTCTACAAAACTCTATTTCTATGTTTATATTTTGTATCTTCTATTACAACAGTGGTCAGTACACTAGAGCCACCTGATGCTATCTCTTTTTGTAAATAAAGTGTTATCTAAACACAGAAACACTAAGTCATTGACAAACTATCTGATCTGCTCTTACCCTACAATGAAAGCATTTAGTAACTATCATAGAGACCATATGATCTACAAAGCCAAAAGTGTTTACTATTTGACCTTTTACAGAAAGGATGAGAACATAAATTTCATATCAGCTGGCTTTTCTTCATACAAATAAGCCTGTACTTGGATTACCCAACAATTATGCTTATTTGGCCAATTACTGTTCAACACTGATATGTTCTTTGAGAACACTACACTTTTTTAATTATCATAAATAATACATTCTTTATTAGACTGCATGACTAATACACTTTCACTGTGACTTAGTGAAACATTCAGTAGCTTTGAAATCAGATAGAACTAGGGGATGATTGTTCTACCAATTATTAGCTGTGAGCTCTTGGGCAAGTCACTAAATCTGAGCCCTCCTTTCCTGGTTAATACATAAAATACTGATACCTCTCATTCAGAGTTCTAGAAACAATGATAGATCAAATGCATAATATATTCACACTCATAGCACTCAATAAATGGTACTTATTATATAACACAATGTTTTGCTGAACAAATTTGCTTTCTACTTACTCAAATAAATAATGTCAATAATCAATGATTACTGATTGATATCAGTGCCTAATTATTTGAATTAAGTTTTAATTTCTATATTGTTTATAGGTAGGTTATTCAAGAAATGTGAATAAATGCTGGATGCCATGTGTTACCAGCATTTATTATCAAGTACTCAGAGAATTTTGCATACTTAAGCAAATGCGGCAGAGGGTGAGGTATGTAGCTTAGGCCTGCCTTGAAGAAAGAGCTGGCCATTCAGCTGAAAACCTCTGGATCTGACAGTTGAGCCAAGCAGTCAGCTGAGTGCCTTTGATCAGGTAATGCTCTGCTCGGCAGCGTCCAGGCAATGACTGAGCACTAAGGCAGGTACTAAATTCTGGCCATTTTTGCCCTACGGGGACCTCTCCAGTGGGCAAGTTTTGCTTGGAGCTCCTTATTGGGTTTGCCAAAACTCTGCCAGTTCTGTCTACTCCCTGTTTACCTTTAACAGGTTTACCTCTCTCCCTTTGAGTTTATCTTAGTGTTGGCTTCCCAGGGAACTCAAACACAAACACAGTAAAGAAAAGGATGTGACAGACGTGTTTGAAAATGAGGAACATTTAGACACACAAACACTATAGATGAAAAATATTGCAGTTGGAAGTAAAAACGAAAACAGCCGTAAGAAAAGCATACCATATACAGTGGTCCTACATGCAGGACAGCAAAGGAGACACAGATGTAAAGGACAGACTTTTGGATTCTGTGGGAGAAGGCGAGGATGGGATGATTTGAGAGATTAGCACTGAAACATGTACATTACCATATGAAGAACAGATGATCAGTGCAAGTTCCATGCATGAAGCAAGGCACCCAAAGCTAGTGCTCTGGGACAACCCAGAGGGATGGGGCGGGGAGGGAGGTGGCTGGGGGGTGCAGGGTGGGGAGACATATGTATACCTGTGGCTGACTCATGTCGATGTATGGAAAAAAAATCACAATATTGAAAGCAATTATCCTCCAATTAAAATAAATTAATGGAAAAAAAAAGCATACCACAGACATTGAAGAATTATAAATCAGTAGAGGAAATATATCACAGATTTTCAAATATTAAACATTTAACCTCTTGCTTTAGATGGTAACTTCATATCAATATAAAATATAATAATTAATATTAAAATTCTCTGAATATTTTAAATATTTTAATTTAAAAAATATCACAGTTTACACTTTATAAATCTATTATTATGTACATTAAGGCTGCTGAATGTAAAATTTCTTAATCTAGTGTAACTTTTTAAGCATCAATCTTCCATTATTTCCTATAGAGAAATAAGTAATCTTTACATTCATCTATTTATTAAAAGATGTTTTAGATTATGCATTTTACTGTGTAAGAAACAACATATTTCTACCCTAAATGAACTTCATTAGCACTTCCTAAACCACACAATTGCACTCATCTCACACGATAGTAAAGTAATGCTCAAAATTCATACTGAAGCCAGGCTTCAGTAATACGTGAACCGTGAACTTCCAGATGTTCAAGCTGGTTTTAGAAAAGGCAGAGGAACCAGAGATCAAATTGCCAACATCTGCTGGATCATCGAAAAAGCAAGAGCATTCCAGAAAAACATCTATTTCTGCTTTATTGACTATGCCAAAGCCTTTGGCTGTGTGGATCACAATAAACTGTGGAAAATTCTTCAAGAGATGGGAATACCACACCACCTGACCTGTCTCTTGAGAAACCTGTATGCAGGTCAGGAAGCAACAGTTAGAACTGGACATGGAACAACAGACTGGTTCCAAATAGGAAAAGGAGTATGTCAAGGCTGTATATTGTCACCCTGCTTATTTAACTTATATGCAGAATACATCATGAGAAATGCTGGGCTAGAAAAGGACAGGCTGGAATCAAGATTGCCAGGAGAAATATCAATAACCTCAAATATGCAGATGACACCACCCTTATGGCAGAAAGTGAAGAGGAACTAAAAAGCCTCTTGATGAAAGTGAAAGAGGAGAGTGAAAAAGTTGGCTTCAAGCTCAACATTCAGAAAACTAAGATCATGGCATCTGGTCCCATCACTTCATGGGAAATAGATGGGGAACAGTGGCTGACTTTATTTTTTTGGGCTCCAAAATCACTGCAGATGGTGACTGCAGCCATGAAATTAAAAGACACTTCCTCCTTGGAAGGAAAGTTATGACCAACTTGGATAGCATATTTAAAAGCAGAGACATTACTTTGCCAACAAAGGTCTGTCTAGTCAAGGCTATGGTTTTTCCAGTGGTCATGTATGGATGTGAGAGTTGGACGGTGAAGAAAGCTGAGTGCCAAAGAATTGATGCTTTTGAACTGTGGTGTTGGAGAAGACTCTTGAGAGTCCCTTGGACTGCAAGGAGATCCAACCATTCCATCCTAGAGGAGATCAGTCCTGGATGTTCACTGGAAGGACTGATGCTGAAGCTGAAACTCCAGTACTTTGGCCACCTCATGCGAAGAGTTGACTCATTGGAAAGGACCCTGATGCTGGGAGGGATTGAGGGCAGGAGGAGAAGGGGAGATCAGAGGATGAGATGGCCAGATGGCATTGCTGACTCAATGGACATGAATTTGGGTAAACTCCGAGAGTTGGTGATGGACAAGGAGGTCTGGCGTGCTGCAATTCATGGGGTCGCAAAGAGTCAAACATGACTGAGCGACTGAACTGAACTGAACTGAAAGCTTTCAAGAGTGAAAGAGGGATAAAGAAATTGCAGTTTATGAGCTTCTGAAGTAAATTAATAATGCAAGTAACATAAAGTGTTTCTTAAGCAAACAGTATTCTTTTTTATCATCTTCTAGTACCGCATATTTTAGACAACTCTTTGCTTTTGATATGGGCTTCCCTTGTGCCTCAGCTGTAAAGAATCCACCTGCAATGCAGGAGACCTGGGTTCAATCCCTAGGTTGGGAAGAATCCCCTGGAGAAGGAAAAGGCTACCCACTCCAGTATTCTGGCCTGGAGAATTCCATGGACTGTATAGTCCATGGGGTCGCAAAGAGTCAGACACGACTGAGTGACTGTCACTTCACTTTACTTCCCTTCACTTTTGATACAAGTCTTTTGTATGTCTTTCTTATTCCCAAACTTTATTCCTTTCCTCTTTTCTGCCTCAGATAGTTTAGTTCCTATTCTATAAGTGATTTTTGCCTTTTGAAATGAAATTGTCAAAAAGGACGATAAATTCTGCTTAAAGGTTATTGATTGGTAACAATGAGACAACTTTTGAGACAACTACTGAACTACTTAATTTTGATTACTGCTGATTTGGACAAGCCAAAGGTGTTTTTTAAATTTATGTCTGACTCTCGAAGGACATTGCACCAGTTCAGTTTCTAACATAGATTTTTTATATTCTCAACTCGTAACCATTCAGTCTGAACATGACTAATAATTGAGAATATAAACATCTGGCTTGATCATCCTTACAAAACATATTATACTGGATATTAGTGACATTAGGACAGCTGCCTAGCACAAAGTGTATAGCAAGTTAAGTTGCTGGAGCAAAGCATATTACTTCCTGAGATGTGATGCATTTTCTATTTCTAGGGCTTTCTCATGAAATAAACCAATTTTTGAAGATACATAAAAGAGAACGATTCAGTTTAACAGCTGTCAAGTCAAGGGATAGGGGTTCTGTTTAGACATTACTATTCTAAAAAAAAAAAAGTTGGCTTAAAGCTCAACATTCAGAAAACTAAGATCATGGCATCCGGTCCCATCACTTCTTGGCAAATAGATGGGGAAACAGTGGAAACAGTGGCTGACTTTAATTTTTTGGGCTACAAAATCACTGCAGATGGTGACTGCAGCCATGAAATTAAAAGATGCTTACTCCTTGGCAGGAAAGTTATGACCAACCTAGACAGCATATTAAAAAGCAGAGACATTACTTTGTCAACAAAGGTCCATCTAGTCAAGGCTATGGTTTTTCCAGTAGTCATGTATGGATGTGAGAGTTGGACTATAAAGAAAGCTGAACGCAAAGAATTCATGCTTTTGAACTGTGGTGTTGGAGAAGACGCTTGAGAGTCCCCTGGCCTGCAAGGAGATCCAACCAGTCCATCCTAAAGGAGATCAGTCCTGGATGTTCATTGGAAGGACTGATGCTGAAGCTGGAACTCCAATACTTTAGCCACCTGATGCAACGAAATGACTCATTTGAAAAAGCCTTGATACTGGGAAAGACTGAGGGAGGGAGCAGGGGGCAACAGATGATGAGATGGTTGGATGCCATCACCGACTCAATAGGCATGAGTTTGAGTAAACTCCGGGAGTTGGTGATAGACATGGTGGCCTGGCGTGCTGCAGTTCACAAGGTCGCAAAGAGTCAGACATGACTGAGCAACTGAACTGAACTGAACTGATTCTAAACAGTGCCGGGAATACCATGTGACAGTCACATGTAGCAAGCCATGAAACTGGCTAGCATTGAGCAGAAGGGCCTGTAGTTTATATATTCAGCTTTTGTCATTGTTGTTCAGTCATTTAGTCGTGTCTGACTCTGCGACCCCACAGACTGCAACTGGCCAGCCTCCCCTGTCCTTTGCTGTTTCCCAGAGCTTGCTTAAATTCATGTCCATTAACTTGGTGATGCCATCCAACCATCTCATCCTCTGTCTTCCACTTCTCCTCCTGTCTTCAATCTCTCCCAGCATCAGGGTCTTTTCCAATGAGTCAGTTCTTTGCATCAGGTGGCCAAACTATTGGAGCTTCAGTGTCAGCATCAGCCCTTCCAATGAACATTCAGGGTTCGTTTCCCTTAAGATTGACTGGTTTGCTCTCCTTGTAGTCCAACAGACTCTCAAGAATGTTCTTCAGCACACAATTCAGATCAGTTCTTCAGTGCTCAGTCTTCCTTATGGTCCAGCTTTCACATCTGTACATGACTACTGGAAAAACCACAGCCTTGACTATATGGACCTTTGTCAGCAAAGTGATGTCCCTGATTTTTAATACACTGTCTAGGGTTGCCATAGTTTTCTTTTCAAGGAGCAAGTGTCTTTTAATTTCATGGCTGCAGTCACCATCAACAGCGATCTTGGAGCCCCAAAATATAAAATCTGTCAGTGCTTCCACTTTTCCCCCCTCTATTTGCCATGAAGGGACAGGACTGGGCCCCATAGTCTAAGTTTTTTGAATGACTTAAGTTGTTTTCATTTCAAGCCAGCTTTTTCACTCTCCTCTTTCACCCTCATCAAGAGGCTCAATATCATTCATTATTAGAGAAATACAAATTACAACTACAGTGAAATATGATCTCATAATGAGCAGAATGGCCATCATCAAAACATCTACAAACAGTAAATGCTGGAGAGGGTGTGGAGAAATGGGAACCCTCTAACACTGTTGGTGGGAATGTAAATTGATACAGCCCCTGTGTAAGACAGTATAGAGATTCCTTAAAAAACTAGGAATAAGAATACCATTTGACACATCAATCCCACTACTAAGCATATACTCTGAGGAAATAAAAATTGAAAAAGACACATGTACCCCAATGTTCATAGCAACACTAATTACAATAGCTAGGGCATGGAAGCAGCCTAGATGTCTCATTGACAGATGAATGGATAAAGTTGTAGCATATACATAAAATGGGGTATTACTCAGTATAAAGGAACATATTTGATTCAGTTGTAAGGAGCTGGATCAACCTAGAGCCTAATTACACACAGTGAAGTGAGTCAGAAAGAGAAAAACAAATACTGCATATTAATGCATATATATGGAATCCAGAAAGATGGTACTCATGAACCTATTTGCAGAGCAGCAACAGAGACACAAACATTGATGTGTCATATGGTATTTTTATTCCTAGTTTTTTAAGGAGTCCCTATAGTGTCTTCCATGGTGGCTGTATCAATTTACGTTCCCTTTTCTCCACATCCTCTCCAGCATTTATTGTTTGTAGATGTTTTGATGATGGCCATTCTGCCTGGTATGAGATGATATTTCACTGTAGCTGTAATTTGCATTTCTCTAATAATGAGTGATGCTGAGCATCTTTTCATGTGTTCATAAGCCATCTGTATATCTCTTTTGGAGAAATGTCTGTTTAGGTCTTTGCCCACTTTTTGATGTGTGTTCTTTTTTTTCCTGATATTCTGTTGTAAGAGTTTCTTATATAGTTTGGAAATTAACCCTTCATTAGTTGCTTCATTTGCTAAAATTTCCCCCTCATTCTCAGGGTTGTCCTTTCACCTTGCTTATAATTTTCTTTGCTGTGCAAAAGCTTTTAAGTTTAATTAGGTCTCACTTGTTTATGTTTGGTTTTATTTCCATTACTCTGGAAGGTGGGTCATAGAGAATCTTGCTGTGATTTATACCACACAGTGTTCTGCCTATGTTTTCCTCTAAGAGTTTTACAGTTTCTGGCCTTATGTTTAGGTCTTTAATCTACTGTAATCCACCATAGTGTATGGTGTTAGGAAGTGTTCTAATTTCATCCTTTTACATGTAGCTGTCCAGTTTTCCCACCACCATTTATTGAAGAGGCTGTCTTTGCCCCATTGTATATTCTTGCCTCCTTTGTCAAAAATAAGGTACCCATAGGTGCATGGGTTTATCTCTAGGCTTTCTATCATGTTCCATTGGTCTATATTTCTGTTTTTGTGCCTCCAGAAAACTTGATTCCAGCTTGTGATTCATCCAGCCTCTCATTTTGCATGATATATTCTGTATATAAGTCAAATAAGCAGGGTGACAATATACAGCCTTGACGTACTCCTTTCCCAATTTGGAACCAGTCTGTTGTTCCATGTCTGGTTCTAACTGCTGCTTCTTGACCTGCATACAGGTTGCTCAGAAGACAGTTAGGGTGGTCTGGTGTTCCCATCTTTTTAAGAATTTTCCACAGTTTGTTTTGATTCACACAGTTAAATGCTTTAGTGTAGTCAATGAAGCAGAGGTAGATGTCTTCCTGGAATCCCCTTGCTTTCTCTATGATCCACGTGGAATCTCCTTATTTTCTCTATGATCCATCAAATGTTGCCAATTTGATCTTTGGTTTCTCTGCCTTTTCTAAACCCAGCGGTACTGGAAGTTGTCGGATCACTAACTGCTGAAGCCTAGCTTGAAGGATTTTGAGCATAACCTTAGCAGCATGTGAAATGAGCACAACTGTCTGGTAGCTTGAGCATTCTTTGGCATGGCTCCTCTTTGGGATTGGAATTAAAAGCGACCTTTTCTGGCCTTAGACTCAACTATGTGCAGCCACACTGAACAGCATGTTGGCCAGTGGAGGGAGATATTGAGGGACTGGCTTCTAGGAAAGACTAAACCTACATGTGTGAGGATGACAACAAAATTCCTTAACATATTATATTCATATACATACTTATACCTTGCTTCATTATGCAAAAATGTGATAAAATGGTAAAATATAAATAGAAAATAAAAATAAGACTAAAGAAATTAGGAGAGAGAGAAAAGTAGAACAGATGCTGATAATATAAAATAACAAAGATGAAGTTATTCATAATGTTGTCTTCAATATATTTTACATGTCATTTCTAGTAAAAACACTTACTGGAAAATACATTATAATCATTGTAAATTGTGACATTGGAATTAAATTGTCATTATATAAAGTTTTAAATATGATGTCTGTAGTAAATGAATTAATTCTATATTAATATTTAGTTAATTTCTCGTGTTACTGTTCTCAGTGGGACAAGAACTTTAACCACGAAGAGAGGTGGTTGGGGAATAAGGCATCTGTGCCATTGGGGACAGACTGCTTGATTATCACTGGGTTAAGTAAGTGACTAAATCATAAAAGCAAATTTGGATGCTCATAATTAATACACTATGGAACAATGAAGGAATACAATTTTACCACCCATGGTCACCAATATTTTTAAATTAATGAAATAGTTGCTGAAACTATTCCAACGTAAACTCAGGTAACAAGCAATAAACAGCACATGTTTGCAACAAATAATTTAAGCTTCAATATATGTATATCCAATGTATGTACATATTGGATACATACAATCAAAATACAATTTAAATACAATCAAATAATACAATCAAAATAATGAAAATATTCATCATCCTGAAATGTTTTCTTATGCCCCTCTCTATCTGTTATAGCCCAAATCTACCCCATTTCTTCCTCAGGCACCCACTGAGGTACTTACTATTACCAGAGATTAATTTGTACTTTCTAGAATTTTATGTTAACGTAACAGTACAACATGTATTCTTTTTGTCTGAATTTTTAAACTCAGCATAATTATTTGAGCTTCATTCATTTATAGTATGAATCAGTACTTCATCCCTTTTTATTGTTGAGAAGTATTCTGTTACATAGATATACCATTGTTTGTTTATCCATTCACCTATTTAAGATATATGAATATATTCCAGTTTTTATCACAAATATGTCTGCTTTGAGTATTTGTGTATATGTTTTTGCACAAGTGTTTTCATTTATCTTGGGAAAATTTCTGATTGCAATGGTATCTATATGCTGAAGTTTTAAAGGAATTGTCAATTTGGCAGGGTTATTTTGGCTTGGTCAGTCTTTTTAAATTTAGTCATTGTAACAAATGTGTATCTCATAGAGGTTTTGATTTATATTTCCCTAATGACTAACATTGCTTAGCATCTTTTCATGTGTTTTCTTGGCATCCATATATCATCCTTGTTAAAGTTTCTGTTCAAATCCTTTGCTCATTTCTGAATTGCTTGTTTTCTTTTTATTGAATTTTGAGAGTTCCTTACATATGCTGGATACAAATCTTTCATAATATATGTGGTTTTCAAATATTGTCTCTTCACTGATGGCATGTCTTTTTATACTCTTGGTGTCATTGAAGAGTAAATTTTAAAAATGTTGATGTTGTCCAATTTACCATTTTCTTTTATGAATTGTGATTTTGGCATCAAATATAAGAAATTTTGGCTCAAGTCAAAGTCATGTATATTTTAATCCTGTTTTTTTTTCCCTAGTTGTTTCATAGTTATGTGTCTCACATTTAGGTTTGAACCACTTAGAAATAATTTTTACATATGGTGCAAGGTATGGATTAGAGTTTTTTTTCTTTGCATGTGAATATTCCATGCTTTTAGCACCTTTTGTTGAAAAATTATGTTTTCCCCACTAAATGTCCTTTGCACTATTGTGAGAAATTACTTGTTCATATATATTTTTAGTTTATTTCTGGATTCTCTATGTTATATACATATATATTCTAATAAATATATATAATTTATTCTATTTTATATATATATATATATATATATATGTCTGTCTTTACACCAATGTCATGCTCTTTTGACTAATATCACTTTAAAGTAAGACTTGAGGGAATACCCTGGCAGTCCAGTGGTTAGGAATCCAATAAATTTGGCAGGATTCAACTTCTCAAACCCATAAATGAGGCATATTTGTCCATTTATTTGTCTTCTTTAGTTTCATTTAGCAATTGTTTTTTGTAGTTTTCAGTGTATAGGCGATCCACATGTTATTTGGCTTTATCCCTAAATATTTGGTATTTTGATGCCTTTGTAATTTGCCTCTGTAATTTTTTTAAAAAATTTCAATTATTGATTATTGTTTGCTAGTATGTGATGGGAGACAATTCTCCATAGGTCACTTGCTTCTCAGCACACCTCATGAGCAGAGGCAGTGGTGTCTTTCTTTTGGACTTAAGTTCCAAAGATGTTAATATATCAACAATCTTGGGTTATCAAGAAAGATTCTCTCTCCATAGTAAAGGGAGGATATGCTTACTTTTCAATAAAATAAACAAAATGCCTACTTCTGGGGAAATTTAGGCAGTTTACAGCTATTATAAAACATGTAGATTTGCTAAGCTTGGGGGTCCTCGCCGCATATTTGATTACAAGTATTTCAGTGGGCAAATTTCACGTCACCCTTTGAGAACTGGGGCTCAGGGAACTCATACAAACAGCTACTTCTTTTGATCCTCTCTTTTTCTCTGAGCCAGGAGTTTCATACCTTCTGCCAACATTCATGAAAGTGTGGTAGGCTAACTTGTTAGCTTAGGGTAAAATTTCAGACTCTTCACAGTCTTGAAAACATATAGAAATACAATTAATTTTTGCATGATAGTCTTATATCTTGCAATCTTGCTAAACTCACTGATCAATTATAGATAAATGGCTGATGGCATCCAATTTTCTACATAGACAACCACATTATCTGTGAATACTGTTTTACTTCATGTTTTTTACAGTAGATAAAACATCCAGTACAGTATTGAATGGGGCTTCCCAGGTCGCATGGTGGTAAAGAATCTGTCTGCCAATGCTGGAAATGCCAGAGATGTGGGTTCGATCCCTGGGTTGGGAAGATCCCCTGGAGTAGGAAATGCTAATCCATTTCAGTTTTCTTGGCTGGAAATTCCATGGACAGAGGTACCTGGTGGGGTACAGTCCATGGGGTCACAGAGAGTCAGACATGACTGAGCACACACGCATAAAATATTGAATAGAATTGGCAAGTGTGGATACATTTGTCTTATTCCTGATCTTATGGGGAAGTCAGATGCTGTGAATTTTTCCTGATTATGTGGATATGTTTATATCCCTATAACTATTCTTGACCTTAGTTTTAGGACTGTTATTTCAAAACAGTTTGACTACTTCAGGTGTTTTAAATTTGTCAGGGAGGAAGGGAACAGTGCCCCTTCTAGGATAAGTATTCCCCACTACCGAGGCAAGAGTCTGCCCGGGGCTCTGTTCAGTGTGCGTGGACAACCCGCGACTGGCGGCAGCAAGTGCTCACGTCAGCCCTCTGTGAGTGTCAGCCTGTGCTTCTCTTATGTCCATTGCGTGATTCTCTCTCCAGACTTCAGTTGCACGCTTACACACATAGGGACCAATTCTCTCTCTCACACCTCAGGAGTCTCCGCTGCAAAACTCCGCGTCTCCAGTCTGCACAGCGCTCTCCTCTGATTACTCTGTCTTGTTGACTGCAGGCAGCTCACTCTCCTTGACTCTCACTCTGTCCTCACCGAGAGCATCTTTTGAGCTCTACCTGGATTCTTAGGTGTTATTCCATAGCCTAGAATTCTTTCAAGACAGGAAACTGGGAAAACTTCTAGGCTTACTTCTCTTTGTTTTTAACTCTGAAGATTCACTACCTTTCTTGATGTCCAATGTCATGAAAATTATTGTTTTATATGCTTTGTCCAATTTTTAGTGGTTTTAGGTGGAAGGTCAAATCTGATCCCTGTTGTTACATATTAGCTGGAAGCAAAGTCAACCCTTATACTACATCTTTACATATCAAAAAGCAATAAAATTCTATTAAGAATATAAAATTGACTACATCTATAGACGCTTTTATAACTGTATATTGGTAACTTCCACTGCATAAGGCAGGAGGTGCAGGTTAGATCCTTGGGTCAGGAAGATCCCCTGGAGGTGGAAGTGGTAACTCACTTCAGTATTCTTGCCTAGAAAACCCCATGGACAGAGGAGCCTAGTGGGCTACAGTCTATAGGGCTGCAAAGAGTCAGTGACTGAGCACGCACGCGCATAATACATATCAGATGAGAAAAACACAAAGGGAAAACAAGGAGAAAGAGACAAAGAGAATGAGGACCAAGAAAAGAACAACTTGGAGAAGAAGAATTCTTAAATACGTTGGTAACAGTTATCCAGGATGACCGGAGGCTGAGACCAACTTGTACAGAGCTGTGAATACAAACCCAGATTACAGCTCGTGTTTTATACTTCATCAATTCAATAATTATTTGTTTAGTGTTTACTACATTTCAGACATTGATTATAACAGAGTTCAGCAAACTAGGACAAGCATCCTGTTTTTTGTACAGCCCACCATCTAAGAAGAGTATTTACATTATTTGAAGGCTGAAAAATATAAAAGGATATGTAATAGAGATGGTACAGGCTTCAGAGGCTAAAATATTTGCTATTTGGTCATTACAGAGAAAAGTTTGTCAACTCCCGGTTTGAGGTATTGCAGACAGCAGTATTAAAATGAAAAAAAAATAATAAAAGAAATAGAGATCTGGACCTTATGAGCCAATATTCCAGTGAGAAGGATACAGATGAGCAATAAATAAGTGAAGCATATAGTTTGCCAGATGATATGTAAAAAATTAAACAGGGAGGGAAGTTGGATTGCTAGAGATGAAGTGGTCTCAATGTCCCAGAGCAAGTTGACGATGATGGTCTTGAGATGAAAGAGATGATCTGATTACCTACACTTTGAGGTGATAGAGGCCATTATGGTGGCAAGCTGGGACAGGGATTTTGATTGTAATTGCTGCAAGAAAGATAAGAAAGGGGGTGGTGTGTCACCCGAAGCCCAGAGTTCTGGGACTCAATTCTCCTGACAATAATGAGATAGATACCAGAAAAAAGTTTAGTCTTATGGGAAGCAACCAGAGCTTCTGGCTCCCTCTGGATAAGCAATGGCATTTGGAATAAAGGAGCTGCATGTTCACAACTTTATCTGAAGGTAATGTGAGAAGGAAGCATCATAGCAGGGTCCTTGGAATGGCAAGCTTTTAAGATTAGAGATTTCTTTATATTGACAGTGTATTAAGAGACACCACTGATAAGCTAAACATTCAAAAGTATATATGTGAGAAGAGACAGAATTGATCTGATGTTAGCATCTCAACATAAGAAACACCATACTGAGTCAAATCAATATTTAACTGCATCACTCTTACTAAAATGTCTGTTGAGCACCTACTATGCACCCAACACTGCTCCGGGCACTGAAAATACAGTCGTGTGCCAGAAAATAGAAACCAATTCCATCTGCCAGGAAATTTACATTTGAATGCCACAGGTAATTTCACATTTTTGCAAGGGCTGGTGCAAGCTGGAAGATACTGCTTTAAATGGAGTGGACAGGGAGTGCACTCTGAAGAGATCCCTTTTATGCCAACTGTTGAAAGATGAAAAGGAGCCAGCCATTCCAGAGTGAGGGAGTGAGGAGACGCAACATGGATAAAAAGTGAGAAGGCCCTGCGGCAATAAAGAGCTGAAGGAACACTGATTCAGGACTGTGGCAGTTTCTCCTCAGGCTGTTTTGTCAGAGAGCACTATTGATCCTGGGATGAGACGGGACCCCCTGGGACAGCCCTCCAGCCGGAGGCTACCTAGGGCTTATTCTTCCCTTTTTTTTTTTTTTGCTGCTACCACACACAGGACAGAAGAAAGCGTAGGGGAGGATAATTTTTCCCCAGATATCATGGCTCTGAGATTCAGACCCTTCAGATGTATCCTTTCTTTGTCTGCAATGGTACAGTACACGTCTACTTCCTTTATATACTTACTATAGAGAGCAGGAGGGCAATACTATCAATAGTAATCGTACCACCAGAAGCAATAGTTGGCATTTATGAGGGCTTACTTGTACTAAGCACTTTACATGTACTCTTAATTTAGTCTTCAATTCTGAGATGTGGAACACTAGTACCACCATTTTCCAGGTGGAGAAACCGAGGCACACGGAAAATTGAGCAGCTGTGTAGTTCATACAGCTAGTAAGTGCTCAAAATTAGCAATATGACTTCAGGACCATGGTTTCTTATAATTAATATACTATACCCCCTCTTTCTCAAGTTATAATTTGTAAAGATAAAATAAATTCTGAGTATATACCTTGATTTTATGTGGGTGGTTTGGACTTCACTTAAAATATGACAAGTATCTCGCAAAGCTTGTATTTTCATTACTCTCATCACCACTACAAATTCTTCTAGTTTGGTCCTGAGAATAATTGCTTTATTTGGTTAAGATTCCTTTTTCTTTTCCCTCAGTCTCAATCCTTATTTAAGCTTATTCTCAGTCCTTTAGACTCTTAAGTAACCCATTCAGTCACATTCATTCTGCATTCTACTTTTCCTCAAGTCAACTCAAACTTGTTCTCTTCATAGTTCTTTTAATCCTTCAACTCAGTCAGTCTCTTTTCCCTGGGCCCCCTGACCCCAACAGACTCAAGATCTTCAAGATTTATTGTTTTCAATATTAGCAAAAGAATCCGCCTGCAATGCGGGAGACCTGGGTTCAATCCCTGGGTTAGGAAGGTCCCCCTCCAGTATTCTCGCCTGGAAAATCCCCATGGACAGAGGAGCCTGGCGGGCTACAGTCCATGGGTCACAAAGAGTCAGACCTGACTGAGCAACTAAGCGCAGCACAACTTTAGAAGACGGGAGTACCAGTCACTTGACTTAAATTCAGTTTAATTTAATTCAAATAATCTCACTTTTGCATGCTAGACATTAGTATTTGTGTAACTGAAATTTGTCACTCAGATAAATAAGAAACAACAAATTTTACTGGGTAAAATGATTGGGTGACTTTTTTCTACTCATAAGTTTTTCTTATCTTTATGAGTAATTTCTTAGTTTATTGAAAACTATTTAACATAAATTGACTAAATCATGTAAAGAGATCAAGTTGACTAAATTACACTGAAGAGATTATATATGAAAATAAGTGAAACGAACTTCATTGTGTAAAAACAGCAAGCAATCCCAAATACTCTTAAAAAAATACCAAATACCTTAGAAAAATTACTTTTAATTAATTAATTAATTAATTTGTATATTTATTTCTCTGGTGCCTTTAGGCCAAATCTAAAAATTCTAAGTGATCACAGTGCCTCCTAAATGTGACTTACAAATGGGGATATTGTATGAGAAAACATAAATTAGAGAATTAAAAATTATCTTTGATCTTGCTTCATTTATATTTGTAGCTAACATATGTGGTTCATTTTATAGAATGAATTAGCTACCTAAACTCACACAACAGGT
This sequence comes from Cervus canadensis, assembly GCF_019320065.1. Classification (NCBI taxonomy): domain Eukaryota; kingdom Metazoa; phylum Chordata; class Mammalia; order Artiodactyla; family Cervidae; genus Cervus; species Cervus canadensis. The sequence continues at coordinate 70,712,814 of NC_057397.1, read as the reverse complement.
TTTAATTATTCATCCCTATGTGTACAACACGGCCCTGGACAACGTGACCAGGATACAACAGAGCGAGACACGGGAGATATCCCTTACCTTTAAAGAAGACAAAATTCCCATCACTGTTTTCATAAACTGCATCAATGCTAGGAGGCAAGCCCCGCCAGAAGTAAGTAATTTGCATGGGGTATCCATCCATCACCCTGTTGTTTCTGACTCGCCAAAACCACTGGTCCTGCAAAGCAAACAGAAGCAACTTTCAACAGGAGCGAGGCCTCCAGGAATTTCCCTGTCCTGTGGTTTACTGCTTTTACAGGTAAGTAGTGCAGTTATCACTGTCCTATACCAGAACAGTCAAATGAACAGTTTAACAACTTGCCCACTAGGATCGCAAAGATTCTTGTAGTAAACTACCCAGTGTCTAATCTGTGCATTGTGGCTTAAAAGATAACGTAAAAATACTCAATCTTAGCAGTTTACATTATCTCTAAATGGAAAAACAAAGGTAGCACAGACAAGACCCTGCCAGATTTGTGGATTAAGTGACCTTTCCAAAATATAAAAGCGGCATAGCAACACATATGCACCTTTGTATTTATAGAGATATTCAAGGTCTCTACACCTAAAGTGCTGCGATAAAATAGAGAGGCCATACCTCCTAGTATGCCCATGCTATGCTACTGTCTCACGCAATTATAAATAGAGTCCTCTTTCACCTTCAAATGTATCCTGGTTTGGACAATAAATTATACTGTCATTATATATATAAATTGTCACAGTGTAATTTATCCAGTGTAAATTACACTGAACAAAGGAATCTTGAAGGAAGATCATTAGAGTGGATTAAAGCATAGGTCAATTGCTTCTCCTATTTGCTGTCATAATAACCTATACTTCATTCAGTCATAACACAGGTCATTTTATATTAAATGTGTTTACTATTATCACCAGTAAATTATGTATCTGTCTTGCCCCAAAGCAGATATTTATGAATATTTTTTAGACAAAACACAATATATTTTTCACCATAAATTCTGACTAAGGGCAAAAACTATCCCCCCAAAAGGTATATCTGATGACATTAAATTGTTTTCTATTGAAAATTTTGGAATAATTTAGAGACGATCCAAAATGTTTTAATATTAGAAAAAAAGGCATATTTTAAAAATTAGCAAAAAAAAAAAAATAAATAAATAAATAAAAAAAAAAAATAAAAATTAGCATCCAATAAATTAAAATTAAATATTTCATTACATTTCAGTATTTACAAGCAAGATTTCATTGGAAATTATGTGGTTGTTGTTAAGTTGCTAAGTCATACATTACTTCTTGTGACCTCATAGACTATAGCATGTCAGGCTCTTTTTGCCTCCACTAACTCCCAGAATATACTCAATTTCATGTTCACTGAGCTGCTGATACCATCTAACCATCTTATCCTCAGCCACCTCTTCCACCTTTTGTCTTCAATGGTTCCCAGCATGAAGGTCTTTCCCAATGAGTCGGCTCTTCGCATCAGATGGCCAAAGTATCAGCTTCAGCATCAGTCTTGCCAATGCATATTCAGGGTTGATTTCCTTTAGGATCGACTGGTTCAAAGGACTCTCAAGAGTCTTCTCCAGCACCACAATTTGAAAGCATCAATTCTTTAGTCCTCAACCTTCTTTAAGGATAAATTCTCATAATCCGTACCTGACTAGTGGAATCAGCCTAGTCACTCAGTCATGTCTGATTCTTTGAGACCACATGGACTACAGCACATCAGGCCTCCCTGTCCATCACCAACTCCCGGAGTTTACTCAAACTCATGTCCATTGAGTTGGTGATGCCATCCACTCATCTCATCCTCTGCTGTCCCCTTCTCCTCCTGCCTTCAATCTTACCCAGCATCAAGGTCTTTTCCAATGAGTCAGCTCTTCGCATCAGGGGGCCAAAGTATTGGAGCTTCAGCTTCAGTATCAGTCATTTCAATGAATATTCAGGACTGATTTCCTTTAGAGTGGACTGGCTGGATCTCCTTGCAGTCCAAGGGACTCGAGAGTCTTCTCCAACACCACGTTCGAAAGTATTAATTCTTTGGTGCTCAGCTTTCTTTATAGTCCAACTCTCACATCCATACATGACTATTGGAAAAACCATAGCTTTGACTAGACAGACCTTTGTTGGCAAAGTGATGTCTCCACTTTTTAATATGCTGTCTAGGTTTATCAGAGCTTTCCTTCCATGGAGCAAGTGTCCCTGAATTTCATAGATGCAGTCACCATCTTCAGTGATTTTGGAGCCCAAGAAAATAAAGTCTGTCACTGCCTTCACTTTCTCCCCTTCTATTCACCATGAAGTGATGAGATGGGATGCCATGATCTTAGTTGTTTAATGTTGAGTTTCAAGCCAGCTTTTTCACTTTCCTCTTTCAACCTCCTCAAAAGGCACTTTACTTCCTGACTTCACTTTCTGCAATTAGAGTAGTATGATCTACATATCTGAGGTTGCTGATATTTCTCCAAGGAAACTTGATTCCAGCTTGTAATTCATCTAGCCCAGCATTTAGCATGATGTACTCTGCATATTACTAGAGAGCTCTTCAAGAAAATTAGAGATACCAAGGGAACATTGCATGCGAAGAGGGACACAATAAAGGACAGAAGTGGCATGTTGTTAACCTCCTTCTGTACTATCAGGCAGCTTGAATTGATAAATGTTTTGATCAACATGCAGGAGGTACACTTATGTGATTTTAAGATACAAATTATTTCATGAAAAGATTGATCTAATAAAATATATATGGGCAGTAAGGCCCAGAGTGTAATGTCAATAGTATGTGGACACATGATATTCTGATAATTTAAAACAAAAACAAAAAAGCATTTTGGTCTGTCTGCAACAGGGGTTTGTAACTGAGTGTTAAAGTCATTCCAATCTCCATTTAAAACATTTTAAGATTATGGTAATATATATCCTAAAATAAATGAAAATTGCTGTATACTACTGGATTCTAACAAAGAAATAACTGACTATAATTATTTATGGAACAATTAAACAAAACAAAAAGCTCTCTAAGCTGAAGAATAGGAAGAAATCGGATGAAAAGTCCTGGGAATATAATCCAACTTTTCTCAGAGAAGCACTTCACATTGCTAGCATCTCCCCACAATTAAGACAGGCCAACGGCTCTTTGGGACAAACAGGCTGCAGTCTGAAGATAAGAATACAACCCAACATGCCACTAACGAAGGAAGAAATGAAATTTCTGCCTCAAGATAAGCAGAGCCAATCTGCAGATCTTTTCAAGGTAATGCAGAAGCACAGGTGAGTTTGTGACTACTTTTCACAGACAGTAGCCTTGGCAGAGAGTCATATATATTGTAGATGCTCCAGTTCTGATTCTCCTCAGTATATCTGCAACTTCTCTGCTTAGCAGGATTCAATGGTAAGAATAATTAAGCAAGCTTTCTGTCACAGAGGATGTAAATGCACACCATGATCACTATAGATTACCATTTCACAAACAGGGCCTTGTGACTAATTTTCCAAGAGAATATATTTAAAATGAGATTTAGATGTCTGTGCAAATCTTCCTTCCAGAGGAAACCTTCTCTGACCACCTTATCTAAAACTGAAATCCCTCATTCCACCCCCTACACTGGCTTTTACTCTCCTCTTCCTGTTTTTTCATCATTGATTACATTTACCCCTGTTTTACACAATACATGTTTTACTTATTTTTCTTTCATTCTCTCTCATCTAGAATACAAGCTCAATGATGGCAAACTGGTCTGTCTTTTGTTTCCTTATGGCTTTCTATTTCCCGGAAAAAAAAAAAAATCACACATGGTAAATATTTCTTGAAAGAAGAAAAAATTAAGGAGGAAAGGGCAAAGTAAAAGTAAGTGAATTTTATTTTTTAAGACAAAAGCTATATAAAAGAACATAAAGGTGCTATGAATGGACAGACGATTAGTGCACATTCCATTTTCTACAAGGGTATGATACATAAAGAACTTTGAACCATGAGCAGATGAAAAACATGTTTTCACCTTTCAAACAACGTAGATTTTGGTTTGGCCTCTGCTGCAAAGGAGAGAATGAGGAATTGTCGCTCTAGAGTCCTGGATTGTTTGCTTGGATCTTGCCTCTGACCTCTTCTTGGCCAGAGTTCTTACAGAAAAGGGAGGAAGGAAGTAGGATACACTAAAAACAATCACAGCCAGCATATCTGTAAAGTCAACTTATGGAAAAGCACCATGCTTAAAAATTGCCAAAGGAATTCATCCCTACTTAAACAGTAATATTTTATTTCAGAAACAAACATTTTGGAGCTTACGCATAGATTTTTCTTTCCATGTCATATGGGACTCAGACATACCCTATTGTTGACCATTAACAAAAAGAATACTAATTTTTAAAACTGAAAAAATAATAATTCTCTATACATAATACAATACTGTAACTATTTGGTTTTATTCCACTTACATAGGCAGAGAATGTGGGCTATGGAGTGTCGCTGTACCAAGTGTGGTTAAACTCTGTACTCAAAGATGTGAGGAGCACGTGAAAAGACATGTGTGTTGACACTGTTTTCTTTTTAGGTCTGATACTTATTTTTCCCTGTTTCTTTTTGCATCAACTCTTGTTCAGAAACCAGTTTGCACTGATTGTGATGAAGAAAAGGAAAGTTTACTGAAAAACGCTTCACTGCCTTTAGGGAAAGGAGCCACAAACTGTAGATTCAATTGTGCCAAACAGTCCTATGACACGTTGCTTCGCCCCCTCTCCTTTGGGATCTGAGGATCGTGAATACTGGCAAGGTGATCTAAATTTTAATTCACATTACCATGTAACTGAGTCGGAAAAAATAGAAAAGATTTTATTCCTCCCACTGAACTAGCAATTCTGGAGTTCTAAAAATATGAACTCTTTAAGAATGTACATTCATCCTAGAAGGGAACAGAGACAAACAATAATTTCAAAAGGCTGTGTGAAATGCTATTATTGCTGCCGCTATAAAATGGGAACTACCATTTAGTGAATATAATGAGCTAGAAAACAGCTGTGCCATTAGCACACCTATCAAGAATTACCATCCCTTTATTTCTGACCTGAAGAAAGATGTCTCATTTACAATAAAAACTATGTTCCTGCTGAATAAAGTACAGGCTGTTTTTTTTTTTTCTTTTTTTTTTACTCAAGGTAATTGAGAGGGCAGTGTATTCAATTTAGTTTTTTAACCAGCCAATCTAAAATTGTTTCTTCAGTCTTTTTCTATCAACCCATCATGTTTTATTTTCTTCATAATACTTATTGTTCTCTGAAATTATCTTGTTTATACGCTCACCTGTGTCTCATCATAGCGTGTACCTCATCTATCGTATTCAAACACGGCACTTCTCGGTTCTGGAACAAAGCCCAGCCCTGTGTTAACTAAGTGCTCAAAGGCAGAGGAAAGCAGTGAAAGGGAGACAAGAGAGCAAGCCTTTTCCTTGGCCTGGGTGCAGGGTCTTGATCTGTCAACACTTAACTGAAGTGCCTCCACAGGAAGTTTGCCATAGGCCCTATTTACTGCCCTTAGAGTATCCATATCTACCAAAGTACTTAGATCACTGAACTCAGTTCAGTCGCTCAGTCCTGTCCAACCCTTCGCGACCCCATGGACCGCAGCACGCCAGGCCTCCCTGTCCATCACCAGCTCCCTGAGCTTGCTCAGACTCCTGTCCACTGAGTCGGTGATGCCATCCAGCCATCTCATTCTCTGTTGTCCCCTCTTCCTCCCGCCTTTAATCTTTCCCAGCATCAGGGTCTTTTCAAATGAGATAGTTCTTCGTATCAGGTGGCCCAAGTACTGGAGTTTCAACTTCAGCATCAGTCCTTCCAATGAACACCCAGGACTGATCTCCTTTATGATGGACTGGTTGGATCTCCTTGCAGTCTAAGGGACTCTCAAGAGTCTTCTCCAACACCACAGTTCAAAAGCATCAATTCTTCGGCGTTCAGCTTTCTTTATAGTCCAACTCTCATATCCATACATGACTACTGGAAAAAACCATAGCTTTGACTAGATGGACCTTTGTTGGCAAAGTAATGTCTCTGCTTTTTAATATGCTATCTCGGTTGGTCATAGCTTTTCTTCCAAGGAGCAAGCATCCTTTGATTTCATGGCTGCAGTCACCATCTTTAGTGATTTTGGAGCCCCCAAAAATAAAGTCAGTCACTGTTTCCACTGTTTCCCCATCTGTTTGTGGCAAATAGATGGCAAATAGATCACTGTATGGACATTATGTATTTGCCACCCTGTGTCTACATGTTCTAAATGGGCATCTTTATCATCTGCTTTCTCTCTCCCTCTCTTCCTCCTTCCTTTCCTTCCTTCTTTCTTTATTTATGACTTCACCGCCTCCAGGGATATTCACTGAAAACTGTGCCTCTGTTCCCCAGGGGCTCATCCTGCCCTGTCGGTGACCCTTCTGTTTTTCATCTCGCAGTATGGTATTGGCCGAAGTGCCCTGACATGGTCAGGGTGTGCAGAGTGGGAAAGCGAGATATTTCATGAGTAAGAGATATTTCATGAAGTGACATAAGAAGAATCAAGAGTTGAGCTAGAGCTATGGAGTATTATTTTTATGACTTCCTCTTCAATCAGTCATATTTCCCCCCCAGTACTAAGTATACTAAAAGCAGGATCTTCATTGAGCTGAGAGAATGTGGAATGTAGAGCAGACAATTAGCAATAAAAATTATATACTGGACAGAAATAAAGAGTTATCTATAGACTCTATGTGAAAGCTCTAAGCAAGCGCAGAAGCTTAAGGGGGAAGGGAGGAAAACAGGCCAGATGCCCAGGAGAAAATGTGCTAGAAGGGAATTTTTTTTTTCTTTTCTTTCAAAGGGTTACACAGTTATTTATCAACAAATTAGGTGTTAAATGCCTATGTTGAATTAAAGGTTTGTTCCTAAGAGATAAGGGTAGATGGAGTGGAGAATTCCCAAGAAATTAGCATGCAAAAAACCCTGAAAGATTCCTAGGGGACTTTGTTTCAGAGTTCAAGAGCAGTTGTTGCCATAACAGGGGGGACTAATCCTCATTACCAACACCTAATTGCTTTATGCTAATATGGTCTTGAAAACATTCCTTCTGTCCTATTGTTTTGCTACTGTTGTTACTGATGGCTTATTTACTTAAATGGGGAGTTCAAAAGGTAACTGTCCTTCCTTAAACTCAAAATCCTCAATAGACTACCCGGTGTCCAATAAAATAGGGAGGGTCTAAACCATCGAGGGAAGTCAGATTACCACAATCATTAGCACACCCATAGCAAATTATCACATTTGCTATTGGTTCACAATAATAATTTGCTATTAGTTTCATATCTACCAAGTGAAACTAATATGAGCAACAATATTTGCTTACTGTTAAAGAAAAAATAAAAAAGGAGAAAAAAGGAGAAGCTTCTCCAAAACAAATATAAGCTAATAAGTTTCATAATTTTTCAGCTAAATAATGAAGGCTTGGACAACTACTGATGCCGTTGAATGCTTTTTAAAAATTATTCTAAGCAAGAAGTAATCTGATGACAGATGATTAAATAAAATTGATAGAATTGGATGGTTTGTGAAAGTATAGGAAGCATACTCTGGCCACCTGATGAGAACTGACTTATTGGAAAAGACCCTGATGCTGGGAAAGATTGAAGGCAGGAGAAGGGGACGACAGAGGATGAGATGGTTGGATGGCATCACCAACTCGATGAACAAGAGCTGGGCAAGCTTCAGGAGTTCGCGATGAACAGGGAAGCCTGGCATGCTGCAGTCCATAGGGTCACAAAGAGTCGGACATGACTGAGCGACTGAACTGAATTGAACTGAAAATATAGAAACTTAAGATGGTAATATTTTTGCATAAAAGAGATGGTGTGTCTCTTCTACTGAGCTGGAAGATTCATAAATGAAGAAGAATTTCAGAAATCTTTGAGGAAAGATGATGTTGACTAGACTTTAACAGGCCCTTCACAGAGGTACTATAGAAAAGGAAGTTAACACACATCATACCAAAGGAAGGTATTTAATGTAAAATAATCTATGCTCCACCAGGCTGATGACAATGGTGTACAAGCAAAATACTTCTTTTTCAGAGAAGGGGAAATGAGATTTGGAGACTAGAAGTTATAGTGGTTCATGGTGGAGTGTAGTCTAGGGAAGGTGAAATGGTAGGAGGAAAGTGATCATTCTAGAAGCAACTGCACATAGATGCTATATGAAATGAAAACAGTGTCTTGATGAGATATCTAATGCCAGATTAATAAAATAGAATATAGAAGAAAACAGGTTTAGAGATGAAGGACAAAAATGAGGAATAAATAAAATAAAAATAAATGCAGAATTAGAAGGGTCTAACATAAGCTGAATCATGCTCTGAGTATAGGGCAGATGCTTACTTGTGTTTAGAAAATAAAGCACTGGGGAATTTAAGAGGCAAGCATATTACTGCAATGACTGGAGAGAAGAAGGCATTTGTTTTAGGTAAAGTAGTAAACACTAAATAATGAAGCATACATATCCCAGAATGAGGATGCCAAGTGAATAAAACAATATGGCAGATAATAAAGAGTAAACCAAATTGGTCTCCAAGTGTTAAAAAAACAAAAAGGTTAGGTTTATGAAAAGCATTTAAATTGGCGAGTATATTCCTCCTTGTTCAATCACATGCATTTCAAATATTCACTTCAGTTATGATTATTTACAACTTGTATATTGGGGGATATAGCTGAAAGTTCGATTGAGAATACATTAGCCTGCCTGCATTTCTTCATGAGGATACAAATTCACATGAAACTGAAGAATAGTTTATTTAGTTGAGCAATTTAAGCTTTTTCTGTCTTCCAAAGACAGAAATAAATCCTCATTTATCTTTTTTTGCAAGATTTCAGTGCTATTCAACACTTTTTAACTTGTATTGTGTGGCTAAACAATAATTTGCAATTGTAATTCACTTAGTAACCATTATAAACATAGATGAATCTCACTGGAAGCCATCCATTCATTCCTTAAAAGTTGGTTATTGATTATTGTGTGAAGCAAGTACTATTTTAATTGAATGCAAATAAATTAATATTCAAAGGGAGGATGTTAACGAAAATCACTTAGCTTAAATTTATAAACACTCTTTCTATTCAAGAGTAAATAAAAACAATATAAAATCATTTTGTGTTGATACAATGTTTCTTAATGTTAGGTATTCATGGCTCATCTTTTTTTTTTTTTTTTTTGAATCAGGCTATATTTAGACCATTATTTTCTAAAAGGAAAACAGAGCTGGAGAGTTACTTTATGCCTAAAGTGAGTTGGTGATACATTGTTTAGCTCACCCATTCTCTGGTTTCAAACTCAATAGCAAAAATGGTCAATTATTTGAAAATTTTAAAAAATTACTTGTATATTACTAGTTATAACTACAAACATGTCTGTACTGTATTTTTAATAGTTTTACAAATATGCACTGATCATTCATTTCTAAACCTGAAGTTGAAGACAAAAATAAATAAACATTTTAAAAGATGGTCTTGGATAATACTGAAATAGTTTTAATTTGACTATGTCTCATGTGATCTAGTTTATACAAAACTAATATTGCAACCAAATATGAGTCTGAAGCATATATATTTTATTTCATCTGCCAAGCTTGACTTACAAAAGTAATCAAAATTGTTTCTGGAAAATCTTGATAATCGGACAGGCTTTTCTTCCTCTTTCCCATTAATCTTCCAAAATGTATTGTTTTTTACTTACAATAACTTCATTCTAGGGCTTAGTGAACAGTATGTACTTTCATAGTTGATTACTACAGGTTTTTTTTTTTTAAGATTAATAGCAAGCAATTATCATAATTAAAATAACCATTTGTTTGATTTAAAAAATCAGAATTTTTACTACTATCAATGACAAAAGATAGATAAACTGTTAGTCTGCATTATTTCTATGCTATCAATCATTCCTGTTAAACTCTTAGTTTAGTTGGGGGAGGGGGGGCAGGGCTACACCACAAATAATACCTATTTTTCCCCCAGAAGATCCTTACAGACTTTTTTCCTAACTCAATTTTGTCACTACTATTTTTCACTAGTCAGAAACATTGAAAATTATGACTGAACACAAAATACATTAAGGGAACAGAGGTTAACTCTCTTTAATTGATTATTGCTTGTATATTGTTTCAATTCAGTACTTCTCTATGTTGAGTTTTGCACCATCACCTCCAAAACCATAGACAGGTAAAAACTACATTTCAGTTTGCCACAGAAAAAACAATTGTGGAAGTGTAGAGGCAGCAACATGACTAACTCATTATAAATATATTGTATTTAAGATATCCTTTTAACCACTATATTAGTCAATGCATTTACATTTAAATTAATTAAGCATAACTTCAAAGTCAGTTCCTCTGCTGTACCGGACACATTGCAGGTGTTCAGTAGCCACATGTAACAGGCGGCTGCTATACTGGACAGTATATATACATAGAGCACCTTCATCATCACGAGCTGTATTGAACAGTGATACGGTGGTCCTTGATGGATGTTAGGATCTTTTCCCCATCCCTGATTTGTTTTAAAACCCCTATGTTGTTAATGAAATAAATTCATATATGCAGTAGTGGCCTAAGGCTATGGGAAAATGTTGACTGAGATCGTCCTAAAAACTATGTTTCTAGAGCCAGTCCTTAGTAGAAACACTGTAACTGCTGATGAGAAACTTGGAATGGCCGTACAATCCCACAGGAGATGTCAGCTGAAATGCTCATTGTGGTAATATAGTTGGAGGCACCATGACTACAATTTCAGAATTCACTGATGTTGTTGTTTGGAACCTGAGCAAAAATGTAATGTTATTCAGTTATAGGTCTAACTTCAGCGTCCTTTCCTCATGTGTTTGCCTTGCTGGCTCCTTTTGCAGTTTAAATCTCAGCTAATACGTCCTTCTTCAGAAAGACTGACCACCCAAATCACAGCAGTCGTCTTCCCACCTGTCTCAACCCCTAACTTGTCCTATATGACTGTGGTTCATTTTAACCACTGCATTTTCTGATACCTTACACCCCAACTGGCACAGTGGTAAAGGATCTGCCTGCCAATGCAGGTTCCAGAAGAGACTCAGGTCCAATCTCTGGCTCTGGAAGAACCCACAAAGTAGGAAATGGCAATCCGCTCTGCTATTCTTGCCTGTAAAATTCCATGGACTGAGGAGACTGGTGGGCTAGAGCCCATGGGGTTGCATAGAACCAGACACGACTGAGCAACTGAACAGAGCACATTTATGTATATTTATCTGAGTTTTTGACTGTTTCCTTCTCCATTCGAAGTTTGCTGTAGGAGAATTTTGGGGTGTTCACTGCAATATCCCGAGGTCTGATAGTCTTCCAGACAAAGGCAGACACCTTATAAACACGTATCACATGAATAAATCAATGAATGCATTGGGCAAGAAATGGAGACAAGTTATTCATGGTAGAAATATACATCTCTAAAATATAAAAGCATTTATTCAAATAAAAAATATTTTCTTTTCTCCCAATATGATCTTTGCCATTAATATTTTCCAAACGTTATATTGCAAATGTAGCAACCTCATAGTTATGCACTGTACACATAATTTACTGTTATGAAAGCTAAGTAAGAAGTTAGCCTATAATAGACTGCCATACATGGCAATGATTCACTCAGAAAATGGTATCTCTTTGGGAGTCTAAGGATGTATGCAAATCTATTGAATAATATCAAAATATGTAAGACTCAGGTCTTAAATATTCTTAAGAAATCCTGTATAAGTGGAAGCCTTGAAAATGGGAAATTCAGTCTGCACAAAGTCTAGAATGTGGTACATATAGGCAGATTTTGGTCAAGAAAACTTCAATATCACCAAAGGGATGGTGTGTTCTGAAAACTCAACACATAACCATGTACAATTTCAACTACATGCTGGCAGTAACATTGGTTGTATCAAGTTATCAAAAAACAGTGACTCCAAGGACACCACTAAGATTGCCCTTCCTGGATTCCATTCACTGATCACTGTCTTGTCATGGTGAAGGAGCTTGTGTAACTCAATGAGGCTATGAGCCATGCCATGTAGGGCCAACCAAGATGGACAGGTCATAGTGGAGGGTTCTGACAAGGCATGGTCCACTGGAAGAGGCAATGGCAAACCACTCCAGTATTTTTGCCGTGGCAAACCACCCCATGAACAGTATAAAAAGACAAAAATATATGACACTGAAAGATAAGCCCCACCCCCCCCACCAGGTTGCAAGTATCCAATATGCCACTGGGGAAGAAAGGAAGGAGGGCAATTACTAATAGTTTCAGAAAGAATGAAGTGGCTGGGCTAAAGTGGAAATGACTCTCAGTGGTGGATGAGTCTCTGGTGAAAGAAAAATCCAATGCTGTAAAGAACAGTATTGCACAGGAACCTTGAATGTTAGGTTCATGAATCAAGGTAACTTGGCCATGGTCAAGCAGGAGATGGCAAGAGTGATCATCGACATCTTAGGAATCACCGGACTAAAATGGGTTGAGATGAGTGAATTTAATTCAGATGACCATTATATATACTACTTTGGGTAAGAGTCATACAAAAGAAAAGCAGTGGCTCTCATAATCAATAAAAGAGTCTACAATGCAGTACTTGGGTGCAATCTCAAAAATGACAGAATGACCTTGGTACATTTCCAAGGCAAAAGATTTAACATCAGAGTATCCAAGTCTATGTCCCAACCACTGATGCTGACAAAGCTGAAGCTGACCAGTTCTATGAAGACCTACAAAATCTTCTAGAACTAACATCAAAAAAGATAATCCTTTTCATCATAGGGGATTGGAATGTAAAAGTAGGAAGTTAAGAAATATCTGGAGTATCAGAAAAGTTTGGCCTTGGAGTACAAAATGAAGCAGAGCAAAGTCTAAAAGGATTTTGCCAAAGAACTCACAGGTCCTAGCAACACAAGAGATGACTCTACACATGGACATCACCAAATGGTCAATACTAAAATCAGACTGTTTACATTATTTGCAGCCAAAGACGGAGAAGCTCTATACAGTCAGCAAAAAGAGATCTGGAACTGACTGTGGCTCAGATCATCATCTCCTTATTGCAAAAGTCATGCTTAAACAAAGAAAGTTGGGAAAACCACTAAGCCATTCAGATATGACCTAAACCAAATCCCTTATGATTATACACTGGAGGTGATGTATAGATTCACGGGATGAGATCTGGCAGACAGAGTGTCTGAGGAGCTATGGAGGAAGGTTTGTAACACAGTACAGAAGGCAGTGACCAAAAGCATCCTAAAGAAAGGGAAATGAAAGAAGGCAAAGTGGTTGTCTGAGGAGGCTTTACAAATAGTTGAGAAAGAAGAGAAGTGAAAACCAGAGAAAGGGAAATACATAACCAACTGAAGAGTTCCGGAGAACAGCAAGGAGAGATAAGAAATCCGACTTCAATGAACAATGCAAAGAAATAGAGGAAAACAATAGAATGGGAAGGACTAGAGGTCTCTTCAAGAAAATTGGAGATAGCAAAGAAATATTTCATGCAAGGATGGGCACAATAAAGGACAGAAACATCAAGGACCTAACAGAGGCAGACGACATTAAGAAGAGGTGGCAAGAATACACAAAAGAACTATATAAAAACTATATAAAACTATATAAAAATGGTCTTAACGATTGGGATAAGCATGGCCAGTCACCTAGAGCCAGACATCCTGGACTGTGAAGTCAAGTGGGCCTGAGGAAGCATTACTATGAACAAAGCTAGTGGAGGTGATGGAATTCCAGCTGAGCTATCTACAATCCTAAAAGAAAATGCTGTTAAATTGACGCACTCAATGTGTCAGCAAACTTGTAAAACCCAATAGTGGCCACTGGACTGGATAAAGTCAGCTTTTATTCCAGTCTCAAACAAGGGCAGTGTTAAGGAATCTTCAGAATACCGGACATTCCTGCTTATTTCCCATGCTAGTAAGGTTACGCTCAAAATCCATTAAGCTAGGCTTCAGCAGTACTTGAATTAATAACTTCCTGATGTACAAGCTGGGTTCAGTAAAGGCAGAGGAACCAGAGATCAGATGCCAACACTCATTCAATCATAGAGAACACAAGAGAATTGCAGAAAAATATCTATCCTTGGCTCATAGACTACACTAAAGCCTTTGATTGGGTGGATCATAGTGAACTGTAAAAATTCTTAAAAAGATGGGTATACTAGACCATCTTACCTTACTAGACTTATCTTCCTTAGAAACCTAAATGCAGATCAAGAGGTAACAATTATAACTGGACATGGAACAATGGACTGGTTCAAAATTGGGAAAGGAGTATTGACAAGGCTGTATATTGTCAAACTGTTTATTTCACTTATGTGCAGAGTATGTCATGCAAAATGCCAGGCTGGATGATTTACAAGCTGGAAATCAAGATTGCTGGGAGAAATAACAACAGCCTCAGATGTGCAGTTCAGTTCAGTTGCTCAGTCCTGTCCAACTCTTTGCGGCCCCATGGACTGCAGCACGCCAGGCCTCCCTGTCCATCACCAAGTCCCAGGGTTTACTCAAACTCATCTCCATTGAGTCAGTGATGCCATCCAACCATCTCATTCTCTGTTGTCCCCTTCTCCTCCCACCTTCAATATTTCCCAACATCAGAGTCTTTTCCAATGAGTCAGTTCTTCTCATCAGGTGGTCAAAGTATTGGAATTTCAACTTTAACATCAGTCCTTCCAATGAATACTCAGGACTGATTTCCTTTAGTAGGGACTGGTTAGATCTCCTTGCAGTCCAAGGGACTCTTAAGAGTCTTCTCCAATACCACAGTTCATAAGCATCAGTTCTTCAGCGCTCTGCTTTCTTTATAGTCCAACTCTCACATCCATACATGACTACTGGAAAAACCATAGCCTTGACTAGATGGACCTTTGTTGGCAAAGTAATGTCTCTGCTTTTTAATATGCTATCTAGGTTGGTCATAACTTTCCTTCCAAGGAGTAAGCGTTTTTTAATTTCATGAGTTCAGTCACCATCTTCAGTGATTTGGAGCCCAAAAAATAGTCTGTCACTGTTCCCACTGTTTCCCCATCTGTTTGCCATGAAGTGATGGGACTGGATGCCATGATCTTAGTTTTCTGAATGTTGAGCTTTAAGCCCACATTTTCACTCTCCTCTTTCACTTTCATCAAGAGGCTTTTTAGTTCCTCTTCACTTTCTGCCATAAGGGTGATGTCATCTGCATATCTGAGGTTATTGATACATCTTCTGGCAATTTATTCCAGCATGTGCTTCATTCATCCCAGCATTTCTCATGATGTACTCTGCATATAAGTTAAATAAGCAGGGTGACAATATACAGCCTTGATGTGCTCCTTTTCCTATTTGGAACCAGTCTGTTGTTCCATGTCCAGTTCTAACTGTTGCCTCCTGATCTGCATACAGGTTTCTCAAGAGGCAGGTCAGGTGGTCTGGTATTCCCATTTGTTTAAGAATTTTCCACAGTTTGTGGTGATCCACAGAGTCAAAGGCTTCAGCATAGTCAAAAAAAAACAGAAATAGATGTTTTTCTGGAGCTCTCTTGTTTTTTTTTTTTTGCAGATGATACCATTCAAATGACCAAAACTGAAGAGGAACTAAAGAGCCTCTTGATGAAAGTGAAAGAGGAGACTGAAAGAGTTGGCTTAAAACTCAACATTCAAAACACTAAGATCATGGTATCCAGTCCCATCACTTCATGACAAACAGATGGGGAAACAATGAAAACAGTAACAGACTTTATTTTTTTGGTCTCCAAAATCACTACAGACAGTGACTTCAGTCATGAAATTAAAAGACACTTACTTCTTGGAAGAAAAGCTACGACAAACCTAGACAGTGTATTAAAAAGCAGCAACATCACTTTGCCAATATATGTCTGTCTAGTCAAAAGTTACGCTTTTTCCAGTTGTCATGTGCGGATGTGAGAGTTGGACTATAGAGAAAGCTGAACTCTGAAGAATTGTTGCTTTTGAACTGTAGTGTTGGATAAGACTCTTGAGAGTCCCTTGGACTGCAAGGAGATCAAACCAGTCAATACTAAAGGAAATCAACCCTGAATATACATTGTAAGGACTGATGATGAAGCTGACGCTCCAATACTTTCACCACATGATGCAAAAAGCTGACTCATTGGAAAAGACCCTTAGGCTGGGAAAGGTTGAAGGCAGGAGGAGAAGGGGACAGCAGAGGATGAGATGGTTGGATGGCATCACTGACTCTATGGACATGAGTTTTAGCAAACTCCAGCAGATGGTAAAGGACAGGGAAGCCTGGTGTGCTACAGTCCATGGGGTCTCAAATATTTAGGCATGACTGAGCGACTGAACAACAAATATTAGAATTCCCTCTGCAAATTGGTAAGTAGTGATTTTAGTTCATGCATCAAGCAATTTTTGGTTTCTTTGCATTGTTAATTGAACGGTTTACAGCTTGAGCCACTCAGGTAGCCTGCTTCATTAATTCAAGGACTAGACAGTGAAACACTATGACTTTCACCACCGAGTAACCTGGCCATTTTTAACATCTCAAAGTACAAGCAACTCTGATATATACTACCTCAACTTTTTTCTGCATCCAGATAATGTTATTTCTTTGCATTTCTTCCAAATGAAATTTAAAACAAAAGGTAAAATATAAAGTCAAGATAATAACAACACAAATGATTTGATGACATTTTACATAACCCCTAAATGGCATTTTTAATAGCAGAAGAGACATCATTTTAGGCTTTACCTGGATAGACATATTATAAATAATGAAGTGTTATAGCTTCTTTTAAGAGTGTCTAGGTTACAGCTGAACACAAAACACAACCTAAACCGTATTTTCCTTTTTTATTTTCATGTTTACACTAGCAATTTCAATGATTCCATAAATGTTTCGAGTTTGAAGTGCATAATTACGTCTTTTAAGAAAACAATTTCTATGTTTTCTTAAACATAGAAATGTATGAAAACAATTTTGTACATACTATGTCAGAGTGTGCCCAAAACCCATACTGAATTCTCACTTTAATATGAAGTACTTTAACATTTATTTAATATAATATGAGTCTGTCTTGGGTCTAGACCAAGATGGAGTGCATTACTGGAAATAAGAGAAAGGACTCTTTATTTCACATAAAACATAACCACATATTTGGCGGCTTTGGGGCATTACAATAGCATATTTTTAATATAGAAAAATTATATTTAATTATATTTATTTCTTTTCCAGAAACATGTTTTAACTCTAAATAACTATTCTATGATTGTTTCTTCTACATAATACAACAGAATTCTTGCAAGTAACAGATACATGCTAGTCAACCAGATTCTACTGACAAAGAGAATTATTATCAAAATAATTTACTAAGATTATTTTTGTGCTATTATTAATTTGGAGGCTAATATGTTAAAAATTAATTTAAATTATCTGAAATTATTGATAGTAATCAGAAGGATAAACACCATTAACTAATGATATTGCTAGCTTCTTTTCTAATTAATATTATTTTATTTTAAAATGAGCAATGGCATTATTTTCAAAATTGTTTATTGACCAAAGCAGTAAAACAAGAGGTAACCAAAAGGAAAAGTACATTTCTGCCTCTTATTATGTTCTGGCTATTCTTAAGTTTGTGTAGCACAGATTCAGGGTTAACAAGCTTACTTCATTTCTATAATTTATAAAATATCTTTAAAAATATTTATGACATTTCAATATACAGCTCTCAAGGAAATGAAAGAGGTAGAGACTGACCAACAATAAATCTCCGAGGAAGTTATATCTTTGCTTCCCTTCTCCAACACTTGAAAAACAGAATCTCAAGCTGAAATGTCAGCAGTGGAAAGTTTGTCCGTTTTCTTTCCAGGTCTCACGAAAAGCTCAGGGCCTTGTCCTGTTGCCGCAGTAATAGGTTTTACCCGGTATGTTATGCAAAGCCTCTCTGGGAGCCAACATGAAAAAGGCCTTTTAAAGGAATGTCAGCAGCTTCAGAAAGTGCCTGTCAAAAGGATTTCAGTTTTCCTTCTTTGGCCTTCCTAACCACTTTCAAAGGCCTATTTCATTCCTGGTAGTTTCCATTTTATTAATGCATATAGCTTGCAACTGTAATTCAGGGTGGGCCCCATGGCTAAAAAATTATACACAGAGCTGATTAGGTACAAAAATAAAGGCAGAACTACACAGATTTTGCAATGCATTAATATTTTACTACTGACGATGGTTGGTATGGTGGAAAAGAAGGCAACAATTTGATGAAAGGCATTAAAACAAAAAAAACTCTATTAATTTGCCTTGAAAATTGCCTTAACTTTTCTGTTTTTTTTTTTTTTTTTGTAATTATTACAATCATAGATTTAAATGTCCAGAGGAGTTTTTAAAAAATGTCTTTTTGCCATTAGCAACAGAAACCAAACCTGCCTGCAGGGAGAGCCGACTCTGAGCCCCAGTCTGGCTGTGACTGCAGCCTCCGCCTGGGCCTTCTGTGAAAGGCCCTTGTCTCTGCGGCCGTAGCTCTGCATCCGTCCCACGGAAAAAGCTGTCAGTGCCTCTTGCAGTTTCAATGGCAAGTTGTAGGGAAAATGGGGGAAGTTGATAAGTTTCCAACTCTCCGAAAACTTACAAGAGAATTCACAGGAGCAACTATCCCATTTATAAACATTATAAAGCTTCAACAACAACACTTGATGAATTAGTGAGGACTGTTTGTAAGGTGATTTTTTTTTTTACAGTTATAAAATATACTTCAAAATTGAGTACATCCTTTAAACATAAATCTATGCCTGGTTATCTAATAATTCTATGAAAAAATAAAGGGTGCCCTTAACAGCATCTTTTTGAATAGCATTGTCTAGTTAGTAGCTGTGCATTCAACAGACTTCTTAAATCAGTGAATAACAAGAATTCATTTAATAATGATATATATATTTTTTTTACCTCCAAAAGCTAAGTACTATGGTAAGCATTGGAAACAGAGTGGTAAACAAGAGTGGTACAGAAAAGCCAAATATAACTTGCTGAACTTTAAACACAAAAATATTTTACTATTTGTACACTGGAAGAATTTGAAACAATAAATAATCTTACTCCTGATACATTGCTAAAGGAAAAAATAACCAAAATGTTGTTTGTTTACATTGTTGAATGACATTCACTATACAGGTCACTAATCTATTATCCACAACTCTAAAATTCAGGCAGACTGAAAAACAGAAGTTGTTTCTAGAGTTTGTTACAAGCTCATCTGTCATAGAATCTGATTTGAATGGACATGAGGAATTTTAGAGACATTTTACCATGGTTAATGAGACAAATTATAAGTTTCAATAAAGACATATTAATGGGTTTGATTATGGACCACTTCTCTTGATCCTTTTAGGGTATTATGAAAATAATATTTCACATATTGAATTAGTAATAAAAATAAAATTCTTGGCCATATTGTATTAAAATGAAATAATAACTTCAGCGTTCTAATTTCAAACACAAATGCCACTGGCAATGGCCTTTTGAACAAAACTGAGAACTTAATTTTGTTTTCTTCGTTCTTCAGAATATTACTGCCATTTTTGGTTTTTGTCTTTTGGTGTTTTTGAAATAAACAAGATAAATAAAACTATTATTAAAAAAAAAAAAAAAAAACAACAATTTTAGTTCCTGGTTTTCTGTGTGAGGCCTTAGACACATAGTTTAGTGCCAGACTGAGACAGCCCCTGTCAAAAAGATGATCAGAAACCTTCCCAGCAGGCAATGCGAGGGCTGATAGAATCCAAAAAATCTGCATCGTCCACATGAAAGTCATGCTATCTTCTCGCAAGTACCATCTAAATATAGAACTATGTTGAAGGATGACCAAGACAGCAGAAAGGGAAAGCCCAGAGCTCACGTCTTCCCAAAGGCACACCAAACTGCGACTGTTCACAGAGCGTCTATCAACGGGAACAGCACGGGGACGACCAGAAGAGATCATCCACGACTAAAGTGATAAAGGAGAAGCCACAAGGTGGGGTAGAGTCACGACTCAATATCTGAGTCGGTGACCCACAAACAGAGGTCATGTGAAATAACAGAGGTTCTTTTCAAGGAGAAAGGGACTGAAGCGCTGCCCTGGGCTCCCTGGTGCAGGGGTGATACAGCAGGAAGATGAGCTCCCAGAATAGCCAACCCTGATGGCCAGTGAGTGGGAGGGCTGCAGGAAACTTATCCTGTTAGCAGAAGGCATTTAGGGGAGCTCCTTCTAACGCTGAGAACACTGGTGCTGGCGAGTGACATTCTGGAGTCCTCTTAAGAAACCTACTGAGGGTTTGCCTGCCGATCAGCTGGTCTGCATCAGTATGAAGCTTTCTAGGGTGCACAGCCAGCTCTGCAAGGACCCAGGCTAACTCACCAGCAGGCTGGAACCAGCCACCAGGAAAGGGTCCTGCAGGGCAGTTGCCCCAGAATACAGCCTCCTCACCAACAGGCCAAGGGCCTCTCTACAAGAGGCAGGGCCTCACAGACAACTGGGCCACGGGTCACCCCTGCCTACGAAGGTGCCCACATCAGTCAGACCCACATAACATAGAGTGCGTGCAGCCTACACAGAAACTGCTCCTACAGTAGGTCACTCTGTGACCAGGTAAGGGGGTGTGCTGGCCCCAAGAGGATGTCTCCTATATAGGGCTAACTCTTCCAGTCTGAGAAACTTAATCCAACTACTTACCATATAAAAATAAAAATAGAGAATCAGACAAAATGAGGCAACAGAGGAATGCATTCCAAATGAAGGAACAGATAAAAATCCAAAAGAAGAGTTAAATGAAGTAGAGTTAAGCAATCTACCCAGTAGGGAGCTTAAGGTAATGATTGCAAAGATGTTCAATAAACTCAAGAGAAGAATGTATGAATACAGAAGTTTAATAAAGAGTCAAAAAATATAAAGAAAAATAACAGAGCTGAAGGATATAATAATTGAAATAAAAAATGGACTTGAATGGATCAACAATAGATTTGATGATACAACAAAACAAACCAGCAAACTGGAAGACAGAAAAGCAGAAATCACTAAAGCTAAATAGAAAAAAGAACTTTTTTTTCTTTTTTTTTTAGAAATGAGGCTAGTTTAAGTGACTTCTGGGCAACTTCAAGTGTGCTAACATTTGCATTATAGGGGCACCAGAGGGACAAGATACAGAAAGAGACTGAGAATTTTGTTGTTGAGATAATAGCTGAAAGCATTTCTAACCTAGGAAAGGAAACAGGCATTCATGCCCAGGAATCAGGTAGTCCAAAAAGAGATCAACTCAGAGACATGCCACACTGTAATGAAAAATGGCAGAAAGGAAAGATAAATAAAGAATTGCAAAAGCAGCAAGGGAAAAGCGACTAGATTGAACCTTGAACAAAATGGGTTTGAATTGCATAGACTGACATACATGTGGGTTTTTTTTCAATAGTAAATGTTACAGTGCTATACAAACTCCAGTTGATCATAGATGCAGAAATACAGTTATGGAAAAATTATGGCTATGGAAGAATTGTGGATGCAAACATCCAATCCTAAGTTATACATAGACTTTTGAGTGTACAGAGGTTGGCAATACTACCTATGTACAAGAAAACTACCATAAGACTTTGTACAGGTGGGAGTGACCAAAACCATCCCCAAGAGAAAGAAATGGAAAAAGGCAAAATGATTGATTGAGGATGCCTTACAAAAAGATGAGAAAAGAAAAGAAGTGAAAGGCACAGGAGAAAAGGAAAGATATATCCATCTGAATGCAGAGTTTCAAAGTATAGCAAGGAGAGATAAGAAAGCCTTCCTAAATGATCAATGCAAAGAAATAGAGGAAAACAATAGAATGGGAAAGACTAGAGATCTCTTCAAGAAAACTAGAGGTATGAAGGAAACATTTCATGCAAAGATGGGCACAATATAGGACAGAAACGGTATGGACCTAACAGAAGCATAAGATATTAAGAAGAGGTGGCAAGAATACACAGAAGAACTGTACAAAAAAAGATCATAATGACCCAGATAACCATGATGGTGTGATCATTCTCCTAGAGCCAGACATCTGAGAGTGTGAAGTCAAGTGGGCCTTAGGAAGCATCACTAAGAACAAAACTAGTGGAAGTGATGGAATTCCAGTTGAGCTATTTCAAATCCTAAATGATGATGCTGTGAAAGTGTTGCATTCAACATGCCAGCAAATCGGGAAAACTCAGCAGTGGCCACAGGACTGGAAAAGGTCAGTTTTCATTCCAGTCCCAAAGAAAGGCAATGCCAAAGAATGTACAAACTACCACACAACTGCACTCACTTCACACACTAGTGAAGTAATGCTCATAATCCCAAGGCAGACATCAACAGTACATGAATTGAGTTCTTCCAGATGTATAAGCTGGATTTAGAAAAGGTAGAAAAACCAGAAATCAAATTGCCAACATTCATTGGATCATAGAAAATGCAAGAGAATTCCAGAAAAACCCCTATTTCTGTTTCATTGACTAAGCTGAAGCCTTTGACTGCATGGATCACAATAAACTGGAAGATTCTTAAAGAGCTGGTAATACCAGACCACCTTACCTGCCTCCTGAGAAACCTGTATGTAGGTCAAGAAGTAAGAGTTAGAATCAAACATGGGAAAACAGACTGTTTCAAAATTGGGAAAGGAGTGTGTCAAGGCTGCAGATTGTTGCCCTATTTATTTAACTTACATACAGAGTACTTCATGTGAAATGCCCGGCTGGATGGATCACAACCTGGAATGAAGATTTCAGGGAGAAATATCAATAATTTCAGATATACAGATGACACCAGCATATGGAAGAAAGCAAAGAGGAACTAAAGAGCCTCTTGAAGACAGTGAAAGAGGAGAGTGAAAAAGCTGGCAAAAATGCTACATTCAAGACACTAAGACCATGGCATCTGGTCCCATCACTTCATGGCACATAGATGGGGAAACAATGAAATCAGTGAAAGACTTTACTTACTTGGGCTTCAAAAATCACTGCAGTTAGTGACTGCAGCCATGAAATCAGAAGATGCTTGCTCCTTGGAAGAGAAAGTATGACAAATGTAGACAGCACATTAGAAAGCAGAGACGTTACTCTGCTGACAAAGATCCGTCTAGTCAAAGCTATGATTTTTACAGGAGTCATGTATGGATGTGTGAGTTGGACCATAAGGAAGGCTGAGGGCTGAAGAATTGATACTTTCAAACTGTGGTGTTGGAGAAGACTCTTGAGAGTCCCCTGGACTGCAGGGAGATCCAACCAGTCCATCCTAAAGGAGATCAGTCCTGGGTGTTCATTGGAAGGACTGATGCTGGAACTCCAATATTTTGGCCACCTAATGCGACTGACTCACTGGGAAAGACCCTGAGGCTTGGAAAGATTGAAGTCAGGAGAAGGGTGCGACAGAGGACGAGATGGTTGGATGGCCTCACCGACTCAATGGACGTGAGTGAACAAACTCCATGAGATGGTGAAGGACAGGGAAGCCTGGCATGCTGCCCTCCATGGGGTCACAAAGAGTCGGTCATGACTGAGCGAGTGACCAACGACATGAAATTTATAGACCAAAATGGAACGTCTCACCATGTCTATAATATTCCAGCACCAAGATCCCTGTCTCTTAATTTTTAGTCTTTTATCTCTTCTCAAGGAATATGTTGTTTTTTTAAAAGTTTATTTATTTTTATTTGGAGGATAATTGCTTTACTATGTTGTATTGTTTCTGCCATACATATCAGCATGAATCAGCCACAGAGATACACATATGTCCACCCCACCTCCAATCTCCCGTCCACCTCCCGCCCTGTATCACCCCCTAGGTTGGTACAGAGCGTCGGGTTGAGCTCCGTGTCATATAGCAAATTCCCAGGTGTACTGTGCTCCATCACTCAGCCGTGTCCAGCTGTGTGTGACCCCATGGACTGTAGCCCACCAGGGTCCTCTGTCCATGGAATTCTCCAGACAAGAACACTGGAGTGGGCAGCCACTCCCTCTTCCAGGGGATCTTCCTGACCCAGGAACAGAACCTGGGTCTCCTGAATTGTAGGCAGAATCTTTACTCTGTGAGCCGCCAGGGAAGCCCAAATGGCTATCTGTTTTGCATATGGTAAAAGACACGCTTCAAAGCGCCTCTCTCAACCCGCCCCACTCTCTCCTTCCCCCCGGCCCACTCTCTCCTTCCCCCCGCTATGTCCACAAGTCTGTCTCTGTGTCTCTATTGCTGCCCTACAAATAGGTTCAGCAGTACCATTTTTCTAGATTGCACGTATGTGTGTTAATACACAGTATTAGCTTTTCTCTTTCTGACTTACTTCAGTCTGTATAACAGGCTCTGGGTTCACCCACGTGACTAGAACTAACTCAAATTTGGGATAGCTCTGTCAGTTCACATATCTATTCTTCAGAACAGATTTCAATGATAAGTTTTGATCATGTTTTAAAAATTAAAACACACAGTCAGGAATATATTTTTATTACACTATATACCTCTTTTCTTTGCACTTACTACAGGTATAATTTTACTTTTCTTCTTCTGATTTGGTGATTAAGGTGTAATTCCCACACAGAAATATAATCTCTGTAAAGGCAGTGCCACTGAGGAAGCTGCAAAGAATCTCACCTAGCAGAAGGAGAAACTCCGGTTCAATGGTGGAATCCTACCCACACAGTGTTCAAAGCCTGGCCTCTCCATTTTTACTGTAACATCACATGTTTTCTTAAATACAACAGGGATACAACACACATTCATTAAACAGATTAAAATATTGCTGTATATAAGTAACCATTTCTCCTATTTTCCTACATAACCATTTCCCACATTTATTTATGCAAGGAATGAAACCTCTCATAAGGAGGACATAGGGAAATTGTCCTTACATGTCTATTTAGTAAACGATAATTTTTTAAACAGTCTTCAGAATTCTAACCCTATAAGGTTCCTCTGTTGAAAGATAGTTGATTCACAATGCTACGTTAGTTTCAGGCGCACGGCAACATGATTCAGTCATATAACTTATTTTAGATCCTCTATTGCTGTTTTGTCTAATGAGGACAATAGGAAAACTAGATTGATACACATGATAAATATATTGTAACTAATATCAAGAAAAATTTCCAGAATCAACAAAATAGTTGTTCTCCTTTTCTCTTCTTCTCTAGCATTTCTCTTTCTGATGACAGCAACAGCAAACACAGCAGACAACTTAGAAAATACTGTCTCTATTTTAAAGGGTTTCAGAATTAAGAACAATTAGTTGCATGTATCAGCTGCTCACAAATGGCCAGCTCTTACAACATTCCTTTGGAGCTTCAGATCAAGGATATAAACAGTTTTTGCTTAATGTTCTGACCAGTAGCTGTTACATATTACTGCACTTCATAAGGAAAGCAGTGCAGACCAATGAATGCAGAGACTCAGCAACTATTCTAGGCAAGATGCAAAAAAACAGTGGTTTAGCAATAGCCACACTTAATTCTCAATGCCTCCTGAGCTTTGATAGGACATACTGAGTAAATCGTACAAATATTTTCTTAGGTCAACCTCCCAAGGGAATAGAAATAAAAGCAAAAATAAATTGGATTGAATGAAGCTTTTGTACAGAAAAGGAAACCATAAACAAAATGAAAAGACAGTCTATGAACTAGGAGGAAATATTTGCAAATGATGCTACTGACATGAGTTTAATTTCAAAATATGCACATAGCTCATACAACTCAACAGCAACAACAAAAAACCCAATCCAAAAACTCGCAGAAGACCTAAGTAGACATTCCTCCAAAGAAGACAAACAGATGACAAGAAAAAACATGAAGAGATGCTCAACCTTGCTAATTATTAGAGAAACTAAAATCTAAACCAGAATAAGGTACCACCTCACAACCGTTGGAATGGCTATTATTTAAAAAATCTATAAAGAACAAATGCCGGAGTAGGTGTGGAGAAAAAGGAACTCTCCTACATTGTTGGTGGGGAAGTGAATTGATGCAGCCACTATGGAAAACAGTTTGGAGGTTCCTCAAAACACTAAAGATAGAACTGCCATCTGATCCAGCAATCCTACTCCTTGGCATATATCTGGACAAAACTATAATTCAGAAAGATACTTGCATCCATATGTTCATAGCAACGTTATTCACAAGCCAAGACGAAGAAACAACCCAAATGTCCATCGACAGATGAATGGATAAAAATGTGGAACATATATACAAGAGAATGCTGTGTATGTGTGTGTGCCAAGCTGCTTCAGTCATATCTGACTCTTTGAGACCCTATGAACAGTAGCCCGCCAGGCTCCTCTGTCCATGGGACTCTCCAGGCAAGAATACTGGAGTGGGTTGCCATGCCCTCCTCCAGGGGATCTTCCCAACCCAGGAACTGAACCTGCATCTCCTGCAACTCCTGTACCGCAGGCGGACTCTTTACTGCTGACGGGGAAGCCCACAGTAGAATACTACTTGGTCATAAAAAAGTATGAAACGCCTTTTGCAACAACATGGATGGACACAGAGATTGCCATACTAAATGAAGTCACTCAGAAAGAAACACAAATACCACATGATATTGTGTAAATGCGATATCTAAAATATGACACAAACAAAATTATCTATGAAACACACACTGACTGATGGAAATGGGGAATAGACTTGTGTTTGCCAAGGTGTAGGTTGTGGTAGGGATAAACTGGGAATTTGGGATTAACAGATGCAAACTATTATACATAGAATGGATAAAAAACAAAGTCGTACTCTATAACACAGGCAATCATATTCAGTATCCTGATAAACTGTAATGAAAAAGAATGTATAAATATGTATAACTGGATCACTTTCCTTACAGAAGAAAAGAATACAACATTATAAATCAACTATATTTCAATAAAATGTTTAAAAAATTATTAAAAATATGATGTATCTTTTTTAAAAATTAAGTTTCAGTAAATAATCATTTTCTAGAGAAATAGAAACACTGTAACTTCTTCTTACAGAAATCTCAATACTATGGTACTTGAAAGACCTGGCACTTTTCATGCAATTCCAGGGATATCTTCCTGTCTTCTGACCCTCTCTGATTCTCTTCATAATTTCAGCTCCCTCTGACACTTAGAGGCAAGCACTATCTTTAAAAAAAAATTAGTCCTGGTCGTTTACAATTCAGTGGCCAGCCACCTATGCCTAGCACTGCAATTCTTAGAGCTGCTCTTTTGTCCTGATCATCAAATTCCTGTTTCTCTAGCTGTCTTCAGTAGCACCTTTTATGAATGGGGATCAGTCTTGCTTTAACCAATTCTTCTCCTAGGAGCCAACATTCAGTTCAGTTCAGTTCAGTCAGTCAGTCGTGTCCAACTCTTTGCGACCCCATGGACTGCAGCACGCCAGGCCTCCCTGTCCATTACCAACTCCCGGAGTTTATCCAAACTCATATGCATTGAATCAGTGATGCCATCCAACCATCTCATCCTCTGTCGTCCCCTTCTCCTTCTGCCTTCAGTCTTTCCCAGCATCAGAGTCTTTCCAGTGAGTCAGTTCTTTACATCAGGTGGCCAAAGTGTTGGAGTTTCAGCTTCAGCATCAGTCCTTCCAATGAACATTCAGGACCGATTTCCAATAGGATGGACTAGTTTGATCTCCTTGCAGTCCAAGGGACTCTCAAGAGTCTGCTCCAACACCACAGTTCAAAAGCATCAATTCTTCAGCCCTCAGCCTTCTTTATGTTCCAACTCACACATCCATACAGGACTCCTGGAAAACCGTAGCTTCAACTAGGCGGACCTTTGTCAGCAGAGTAATGTCTCTGCTTTTTAATATATTGTCTAGATTGGTCATAGCTTTTCTTCCAAGGAGCAAGCGTCTTTTAATTTCATGGCTGCAGCGATTTTTGAGCCCAAGAAAATAAAGTCTTTCACTGTTTCCATTGTTTCCCCATGAAGTAATGGGACTGGAGGCCAAGATCTAAGTTTTTTGAATGTAGCATTTTTGCCAGCTTTTTCACTCTCTTGTTTCACTTTCATCAAGAGGTGCTTTAGTTCCTCTTCACTATCTGCCATACGTGTGGTGTCATCTGGATATCTGAGGGTATTGATATTTCTCCCAGCAATCTTGATTCCAGCTTGGGCTTCATCCAGCTCGGCATTTCACATGATGTACTCTAAATATAAGTAAAATAAGCAGGGTGACAATATACAGCCTTGACGTACTCCTTTCCCAATTTGGAACTAATCCATTGTCCCATGTCCGGTTGTTAACTGTTGCTTCTTGACCTGCATATGGATATCTCAGGTGGCAGGAAAGGTGGTCTGGTATTCCCATCTATTTAAGAATTTTCCACAGTCTGTTGTGATCCACACAGTTAGTTTTATCATAGTCAGTAAAGCAGAAGTAGATGCTTTTCCAGGATTCTCTTGCTTTTTCTGTGATCCAATGGATCTTGGCAATTTGATCTCTGGTTCCTCTTCAATATCTCTCATGAAATTTCATTAGCTTCCCATAGCACCACACTCCTTCTTACCTCCAAGTTTGGCTAACTTTACAGGGTCTTACAGATGAAGATTAAATATCTTCGATAAGAAATCCTTTATTTACTGGTACAAAAACAGAAATATAGACCAATGGAAAAAAATAGAAAGACCAGAAATAAACCCATGCACCCATAGGTACCTTATTTTTGAGGCAAGAATATACAACGGGGCAAAGACAGCCTTTTCAATAAATGGTACTAGGAAAACTGTATAGTTACATGTAAAAGGATGAAATTAGAACACTTCCAAACACCATACACAAAGATAAACCCAAAATGGATTAAAGACTTAAATGTAAGGCCAGAAACTATAAAACTCTTAGAGGATAACATAGGCAGAACTGTTGATGACATAAATCAAAGCAAGATCCCCCATGACCCACCTCCTAGAGTAATGGAAATAAAAACAAAAGTAAACAAGTGGGACCTGATTAAATTTAAAAGTGTTTGCACAGCAAAGGAAACTATAAGCAAGGTGAAAAGACAATCCTCCGGATGGGAGAAAATAAAAGCAAACAAAACAACTGACAAAGGATTAACTTCCAAAATATACAAGCAGCTCATACAACTCAATACCAGAAAAACAAACAACCCAAACAAAAAGTGGGAAAAAGACCTAAACAGACATTTTTCCAAAGAAGACAAGCAGATGGCTAACAAACACACGAAAAGATGCTCAACATTACTCATTATTAGAGAAATGCAAATCAAAACTACAATGAAATATCACATCACACCAGTCAGAATGGCCATCATCAAAAAGTCTACAAACAATAAATGCTGGAGAGGGTGTGGAGAAAAAGGAATGCTTTTGCACTGTTGGTGGGAAGGTAAATTGATACAGCCACTATGGAAGACGGTATGGAGACTCCTTAAAAAACTAGGAATCAAACCACCATATGACCCAGCAATCCCACTCCTAGGCATACACCCTGAGGAAATCAAAACTGAAAAATACACATGTATCCCATTGTTCACTGCAGCACTATTCACAATAGCTAGAACATGGAAGCAACCTAGATGCCCCTCGACAGATGAATGAATGGATAAAGAAGTTGTGGTACATGTACACAATGGAATATTATGCAGCCATAAAAATAAACAGCTTGAGTTAGTCTTAACGAGGTGGATGAACCTAGAACCTATTACACAGAGTGAAGTAAGTCAGAAGAGAACGATAAATACAGTGTTCTAGTGCATACATACAGAATCTAGAAAAATGGTTCTGAAGAATTTATTTACAGGGCAGCAGTGGAGAAACAGACATAGAGAACAGACTTATGGACGTGGGGAGAGGGGAGGAGAGGGTGAGATGTACGGGAAGAGTAACATGGAAACTTATATTACCATGTGTAAAATAGACAGCCAACGGGAATTTGCTGTCTGGCTCAGGAAACTCAAACAGGGGTCTGGATCAACTTGGACGGGTGGGATGGGGAGGGAGACGGGAGGGAGGTTCAAAAATGAGGGGATATATGTATACCTATGGCTGATTCATGTTAAGGTTTGACAGAAAACAACAAAACTCTGGAAAGCAATTATCCTTCAATAAAAAAAAAATTTTTTTTAAAAGCAAAAAAAAAATAAAATAAAATAAATTTAAAGCACCAAGAGAATGAGTGGGAAAAAAAGAAATCCTTATTTATTTATTTATTTTGTGTGGCCTTCCTATGTGTCCCCACCGCGTTTTGTGTATTAGCCTATTAGAGCACATCGCGAGGCACTGCGATAATTGAGTCGCTGATATCTCTGCTACTCGACTACGATCTTCCTGAAGGAAGTAACAGGGAGTGACCTGGGCACCGCTTCATTCCCAATGTCTAGCTATTACTTGGTAGCCATCCAAATTTTAAAAATAAAGAAATTAGTGAAGAAATGAGGAGACTTAGATGCTTAAGAGCACAGATGCTGTCACAGGCTATTTGTAACCTCGTTCGGTTCGCTGTAGCGCTTTGCACAACAGTAGTAGTCATAATGACAACACCATCAACTACCATTGCAACATTCACAGCCGTGGCCGAAATTATCCGAGCATTTCCTACGTAACAGTCTTTCTGCTATGTGCCTCACACAACTTACAGCTCAGTTTATCAGTGTTTGTTCAGCTGACAAACTTTGCTATATGACAGCTCTTACATTGCATAAATTAACAACGCTCTCTGGATTAATTGCCAAAGATGTTGTCACTTTGCATGATTTAGAAGTATTTTTATTGTAAACTGAATAAATTCTCATCATGGTGCCTACAAAATGGAAAACTGCAAGCAAAATATTTAGTAAGCTTTATTTTCTATAGATTATTCTTATTCAAGATTAATGCATAGCGGGCAAGATCCTCATCTAATCATACATTTTTGCTAGCCACGTTAAATCACATTATCAAAAGTTATTACTGTATTACACAGCCAGTTTTAGTCACAGTCTAAGAAAAAACTGAAAGGAGTATTTAACTGTAGTTTTTAAGTTGAGTAAAATGATAGGTTTGTAAGTATTCTTTTCTGAGTATCCTTTTAAATCAAATTATTTTTCAATTGAAGTATAACTCACTGACAATACTATGTTAGCTCTAAGAACAACACAGTGATTCAATACTTCTGTACATTATGAAATGATCACCATGGTAAGCCTAGTTAGCATCTGTCACCATACAAACATATTATAACACTGACTACATTCCCCATGCTGTACATTTCACCTCCATAGTTAATTTATTCTGTAACTATAAGTTGTACCTCTTAATCCCCCTCACTTATTTCACTCATTCTCCCATCCTCAGGCCATCTGGCAGCCACCACTTTATTCTCTGCATCAATGACTCTGTTTCTATTTTGTTATGTTTGCTCATTCATCACAGTTTTTAGATTCCACACACAAATGAAATCACACCATATTTGCCTTCCTCCATTTGACTTATTCCACTTGGCAAAATATCCATTAAGTCTATCCATATTGTCACAAATGGCAAGATTTTATTCTTTTTAATGGTTATATAATATAACTGCCAAAAAAGATGTCCTTTTCATTATAGGGGACCGGAATGCAAAAGTAGAAAGTCAAGAAACACCTGGAGTAACAGGCAAATCTGGACTTAGAGTACAGAATGAAGCAGGGCAAAGGCTAATAGAGTTCTGCCAAGAGAACACACTGGTCATAGCAAACACCCTCTTCCAACAACACAAGAGAAGACTCTACACATGGACATCACCAGAGGGTCAACACTGAAATCAGACTGATTATATTCTTTGCACCCAAATATGAAGAAGCTCTATACAGTCAGCAAAAACAAGACCGGGAGCTGACTGTGGCTCGGATCATGAACTTCTTATTGCCAAATTCAGGCTTAAATTGAAGAAAGTGGAGAAAACCACTAGGCCATTCAGTTATGACCTAAATCAACTCCCTTATGACTATACAGTAGAAGTGAGAAACAGGTTTAAGGAACTAGATCTGTTGACAGAGTGCCTGATGAACTACGGATGGAGGTTCGTGACATTGTACAGGAGACAGGAATCAAGACCATCCCCAAGAAAAAGAAATGCAAAAAAGCAAAATGGCTGTCTGAGGAGGCCTTACAAATAGCTGTGAAAAGGTGGGAAGTGGAAAGCAAAGGAGAAAAGGAAAAATATACCCATCTGAATGCAGAGTTCCCAAAGAATAGCAAGGAGAGATAAGAAAGCCTTCCTCAGCAATCAATGCAAAGAAATAGAGGAAAACAACAGAAAGGGAAAGACTAGAGATCTCTTCAAGAAAATTAGAGATACCAAGGGAACATTTCATGCAAAGATGCGCTCAATAAAGGACAGAAATGGTAGGAACCTAACAGAAGCAGAGATATTAAGAAGAGGTGGCAAGAATACACAGAAGAACCGTACAAAAAAGATCTTCATGACCCAGATAATCACGATGGTGTGATCACTCACCTAGAGCCAGACATCCTGGAATGTGAAGTCAAGTGGGCCTTAGGAAGCATCACTACAAACAAAGCTTGTGGAGCTGATGGAATTCCAGCTGAGCTATTTCAAATCCTGAAAGATGATGCTGTGAAAGTGCTGCACTCAATATGTCAGCAAATTTGGAAAACTCAGCAGTGGCCACAGAACTGGAAAAGGTCAGTTTTCATTCCAATACCAAAGAAAGGCAATGCTGAAGAATGCTCAAACTACCGCACAATTGCACTCATTTCACATGCTAGTAAAGTAATGCTTAAAATTCTCCAAGCCAGGCTTCAGCAATACATGAACCGTGAACTTCCAGATGTTCAAGCTGGTTTTAGAAACGGCAGAGGAACCAAAGATCAAATTGCCAACATCCACTGGATCATTGAAAAAGCAAGAGCTTTCCAGAAAAACATCTATTTCTGCTTTATTGACTATGCCAAAGCCTTTGACTGTGTGGATCACAATAAACTGTGGAAAATTCTGAAAGAGATGGGAATATCAGACCACCTGACCTGCCTCTTGAGAAACCTATATGCAGGTCAGGAAGCAACAGTTAGAACTGGACATGGAACAACAGACTGCTTCCAAATAGGAAAAGGAGTACATCAAGGCTGTATATTGTCACCCTGCTGATTTAACTTATATGCAGAGTACATCATGAGAAACACTGGGCTGGAGGAAGCACAAGCCTGAATCAAGATTGCCGGGAGAAATATCAATAACCTCAGATATGCAGATGACACCACCCTCATGGCAGAAAGTGAAGAAGAACTAAAGAGCCTCTTGATGAAAGTGAAAGAGGAGTGTGAAAAAGTTGGCTTCAAGCTCAACATTCAGAAAACCAAGATCATGGCATCTGGTCCCATCACTTCATGGCAAATAGATGGGAAACAGTGGAAACAGCGGCAGACTTTATTTTCTTGCCCTCCAAAATCACTGCAGATGGTGACTGCAGCCATGAAATTAAGATGCTTACTCCTTGGAAGGAAAGTATGACCAACCTAGATAGCATATTAAAAAGCAGAGACATTACCTTGCCAACAAAGGTCCATCTAGTCAAGGCTATGGTTTTTCCAGTGGTCATGTATGGATGTGAGACTTGGACTGTGAAGAAAGCTGAGCACAGAAGAATTGATGCTTTTGAACTGTGGTGTTGGAGAAGACTCTTGAGAGTCCCTTGGACTGCAAGGAGATCCAACCCGTCCATCCTAAGGGAGTTCCGTCCTGGGTGTTCATTGGAAGGGCTGATGCTGAAGCTGAAACTCCAATACTTTGGCCACCTGATGTGAAGAGTTGACTCACTGGAAAAGACCCTGATGCTGGGAGGGATTGGGGGCAGGAGGAGAAGGGGACGACAGAGGATGAGATGGTTGGATGGCATCATCAACTCGATGGACATGGGTTTGCATGGACTCCGGGAGTTGGTGATGGATAAGGAGGCCTGGCTTGCTGCGGTTCATGGGGTTGCAAAGAGTCGGACACGACTGAGTGACTTAACTGAACTGAGCTGAACATCATCTATTTCATATGCATATATATATATATATATATATATATAGGTGTGTGTGTATATATATTCTGTGTGTATTGTATGTGTGTGTGTGCACATGCTAAGTCACTTAATTATGTCCGACTCTTTGCAATCCTATGGACTGTATCCTGCTAGGCTCCTCTGGCCAGGGTATTCTCTAGGCATGAATACTGGAGTGGGTTGTCATGCACTCCTCCAGGGGATCTTCCCCACCCACAGATCGAACCTGCATCTCCTGCGGCGCCGGCATTGCAGGCAGATTACTCACCACTGAGCCACCAGGGAAGCCCATGTGTGTATATGACATCATCTGTACTCATTAATCTATTGATGAGCACTTAGGCTGCTTTCAAATCTTGGCTATTTTAAATAATACTGCAACAAACATAAGGGTGTACACATCATTTTGAATGAGTGTTTTGCTTTCTTCAGATAAATATGCAATAGTGAAATGCTGAAATACATGGTAGAAATATGTGGCAGTCCTATTTTTAACTTTTTAGAGAACCTCAAAGCTATTTTCTATATTGGTTGTAGCAATTTACATTCTTTCCAACAATGTGCAGAAGTTCTCTTTTCTCTACAACCTCACCAACATTTATTTGTTGCTTTTTGATAACAGACATTCTGATAGATGTGAAGTGATATCTCACTGAGGTTTTGATGATGTTGAACATATTTTCATGTATCAACTGGCTAACTGTATTTCTTCTTCAGAAAAATGTCTCTTCAGTTCCTCTGCTCATTTTTAATCAGCTTATTTTGACGTTGAGTTGCATGAGTTCATTGACTATTTTGGATATTAACCACTGATCAGATATGTCATTTGCAAATATATTCTCCCATTTAGTAGGTTGACTTTTTTTGTGTTTATAGTTTTCTTTGCTATGGAAAAGCTTTTTAAATTGATGTAGTCCCATTTGTTTATTTTTGCTTTTGTTTCCTTTGCACAAGGACATATATCAAATATATATATATATATATATATATATATGTGTGTGTGTGTGTGTATATACTGCTGAGACCAATGTAAAAAAAAAAAAATAATGCCTATGCTTAGGAGTTCCATGTCTTACATTTAAGTCTTTCATCTATTTTGATGTTTTGCTTGTTTGCTTTGCTTTGTTTTGTATATGGTATGATAAAGTAGCCCAGTTTAATTATTTTGAATTTAGTTGTCCAGTTTCCCAACAGCATCTATTGAAGAGGCTACTTTTCCCACTGTATGCCATTGCTTTTTGGGGTCATAGGTAAATTGGTCAGGGAAGCATGGGCTCATCTCTGGGCCCTTTATCCTGTCTCACTGATCTTTGCATTGAGTGAGTACCACACTGTTTTGATTAGTGTTCAGTTCAGTTCAATCGCTCAGTCGTGTCCGACTCTTTGCGACCCCATGCGATGCAGCACGCCAGGCCTCCCTGTCCATCACCAACTCCCGGAGTTTACTCAAACCCATGTCCATAGAGTCGGTGATGCCATCCAACCATCTCATCCTCTGTCATCCCCTTCTACTAGGAAGTTTGTTACATCTAGCCTTGTTCTTCTTTCTCAAGGTTGTACTGGCTATTTAAAACCTTCTGTGACTACATATAACTTTTAGAATTATTTATCCTAGTTCTACAAAACTTGCTATTGGAATTTTTATAGGTATTGCACTGAACCTGTAGATTGGCTTGGGTGATATGTCCACTTTAATAGCATTAATTCTTCCAATCCATGAGCACAGTGTATCTTTCTGTAGGTTTGTGTCAAAATCAACTTATCAGTGTCTTATACCTTTCTGAGTAAAAGTCTTTTAACACCCTCAGTTAGATTTATTCTGTGGTGTGTTATTTTTTATGCAATTTCAAAAGCAAATTGTTAAACTCTCTGATAGTTTGTTGCTAATGTATAGAAATGGAACATTTATGTATATTAACTCTTACCACAACTTTCCTGAGTTTATTTATGAGTTCTGATGGTTTTTGGTATCTTTAGGATGTTCTGTATATTGTACCATGTCATCTGCAAACAGTGGCAGTTTTATATTTTTCTTTCCATTTTAGATTTCTACTAGTTACTTTCCTTGTGCAATTGCTGTGGCTAGGGCTTCCACTACTATGTTGGATAAAAGTGATGAGAATGGGCATCCATTTCTTGTCTCTTTTCTTAGAGGAGATGTTCTTAGCTTTTCACCATTGTTTATGTTACCTGTAGGCTTGTCATTTAAGACCTTTATTATATTGAGGTATAGTCCCTCTATATCACATTCTTGCAAGTGCTTTTTTGTAAATGGGTGTTTAACTTTATCACAAGCCTTTTCTTCATCTATTGAGACGATCACATAATTTTTATCCTTGAATTTGTTAATGTGAGATGTTTCAATGATTGACCTGCATATATTGAACCATCCTTGCATCACTGGGTAAATTCTACTTGAATAGGGTGTATGATCTTTTTAATGTATTGTCAAATTAAGTTTGCTGATATTTGGTCAAAAATGTTTGTATTTATGTTCTTTATTGATATTGACCAATAGTTACCTTTTTTTCCCCCCTATCTTTTGGTGATGTCTTTGTCTAGTTTTGCTTTCAGCATTCATTGAGTTCTTATGAATGAGTTCACTGAAGATTCTGTTCTCTTTGAATGAGTTGTTAAGCATTCCTTCCTCTTAAATTTTTTTGAGTAGTTTGAGAAGAATAGGTTTTAATCCTTCTCTAGATGTTTGGTAGAATTCACCAGTAAAGCATTCTGTTCCTAAACTTTATTTTTTAAGTTCTGATTCAACTTCATTACTGGTAATTGGTCTGTTCATATTCTCTATTTCTTCTAGATTTCATCTACAGGATATTGTGCATTTCTAGGATTTTATCCATATCAATCAGGTTGTCAATTTTGTTGGTGTATAACTGCTTGTAGTAATCTCTTATGATCCTTTATATTTCTGTGGTTTCAGCTGAAACTTCTCTTTCATTTTTTATTTCATTTATTTTGAGACCTCTCTCTCTTTTTTCTTAGACCTGCCAAAAAGTTTACTAATTTTGTTTATCTTTTCAAAGAAAATAGCTCTTAGTTTCTTTGATCTTCTCTCTCTCTCTCTTTTTTTTTAAACAATTTCTATTTATTCCTGCTTGATCTTATTATTTATTCCCTTCTACTGAGTTTTGTTGTTGTTGTTGTTGATGATGATCTTTTTCTAATTCTTCGGGTGTATGGATACGTTGTTTATGTGAGATTTTTCTTGTTTCCTGAGATAGGTTTTTATCACTGTAAACTTCCCTCTTAGAAATGCTTGCTTTTTGTGAGTCCCATAGATTTCTACTGGTCATCTTTTTTCTACCTTGAGAAGCCCATTTCTTGTAGAGCCATTTTAGTGGTGCTAAACTCTTTTATTTTCAGTTTGTCTATAAAGCTATTAATTGCTTCTTCAAATTTGAGCAATAGCCTGAGTAGATAATTCTTTTAAATATACTGTGCCACTCTTTCTGGCCTGCAAATTCTCCACTGAAATGTCAACTGATTATCTTATGGGAGTTCTCTGGTATGTGCCTAGTAGCTTTCCCCTTGTTGCCTTTAATATTCTCTCCTTGTCTTCAATTTTTGCCATTTTAGTTATGTCTATTGTAGACCTCTTTGAGTTGATCTTGTTTGGAAATTTCTGAGCTTCCTAGACCTAGCTGGCTCTTTCCTTTCCCAAGTTAGGGAAAGTTTTCATCTATTATGTCTTTCTATAAGTTTTCTGTTTCTTTGTGCCTCTCTTCTCCTTTTGGGAACACTATAATGTGAGTATTAGTTTCAGTTGATATTATACCAGAGATATCTTAAAACATCTTAATAATTTTTTTTTTTTTTCTGTTCAGCATGGGTGATTTCCATTACTATGTCTTCCAGCTCACTGATCCATTCCTTTGTAATATCTAATCTGCTTAACTCCTTCAAGTGTGTTTATTTCAGTTATTATATTCCTCAGCTATTTGATTCTTTTTTATATTTTCTAATCCTGTTAAGCTTCTCTGCGTCTTCTCTCTCTTCATTCATTATTTTCATTGAGCATATTTTTTTTTCCGTTTCAAAATTAACATTTTTATTAAATCAAGTTAAAAAAACATTCACTGTAGAAAAGTCAACAAGGGTTTTAACAAAACCAAAATATACCTTTTTATACAACATATGTATATATTAGCAGCAAACTACTTCTGAGATTTTATGTTCTTTTAGTTATTTAATTTAAAGAAAGCATAAACAATTGTATTAGTATGGAATGTCAGCTAATCCACTCTTCAGCTTTTTTCTGCGATTTGGGCTGTCTAGTACAAGTTATTTTATGACTTTCATTAATGAATACTAAGAATGAACTCAATTTTGACTAAAATGTAGTGAAACAGAGTGGCTGGTAGGATCCATCTCACTACTATAGTCCCGCATTATCTTTAAGATAACAAATGAGCACCATACAAACATATAATTGTGTAGGTGTGTAAACTCAATTTTTAAGGTGTCAGAGTAGCCAAGTAGACAACTTAGCATTTGACTGTTACTTTAAAAATTTTGGTAACATACAAAATTTTAATCAACTCAGATAAACACATCAACCCCATATTACTTGTCCCTTTTAAAAATCTTAATAGAAATTCTGCATATAACCAGACGAATTGCATGCTTACATGTGTATATACACATACAAAAGTGCATGTATATATACATACACATCTTGAGCTTTGAACAAATTTCTAAATTGAGACGAAGTCAAACCTCTCATTTAAATATATATAGAGAATGTAATATCACCAACTGCAAGTTTCTAATTAAAGGTTCATCATAGCTAACCAGCAATTCTGTTATTGAAAATTCTGAGGCCAAAGAGCTGTAATTCAGCTTACTGTACTTGAGGCTTACAAATTAGTCAGCCAAACAAACAAGATTTGACATTACCAACTGTTCACCAAAGAAATCAATTTTTCTCTTGATATTTCCTTCTAGCAGCAAAAAGGAAATATCTATACAATGAGCTTTTGCTTTTCAAAGAGTTATTAAAGAAATCTCACTAGTCTTCAAAAATACTAAACATTATATAAATACAATTTTCTTATAGTTGAATTCTTTAGCTAGAATCTGTATTTAAAAAAGTTTCCTTTGGATTGTTTCATTTAGCACTTCAAGTCTCCATTTGCAACTCAAATAACTGGCTCAGTTTTGTTAGGTTTATATTAATCACATCATTCAGAATTTGGTACTGTGTTACCTGTGTACAATAATGTCAATGGGAGGAACTGCACCAAATTTCAAAAGCAAGGAAAAATTCAAGAATATGTAATGCAAAAAAGATAAGTACAATAGGGATTCTCTTTTCACTATTAATGAAATATAATCCTTTTAATGTTTATAAAGATAATGTCCTAAGTTTTATCTTTTAACTTATCAAAAGAATTAAGTTTTTACATGGCCCACCTTTATTTTTCAATTAAACTAAAACAATAGACTGAATTACTTTTATTAATATACACATCAAGTTATTGAAATGGTGACTCCATGTAGTTTTCTCCTTAAAGATGGCACTTGCAGGTACAAAGATGCAGAGGTTTCTACAGCCTTCAGATGTTTACTTGAAAAGATTCTTCAACAGCAGTTCGATACTGGGTTTCCTCATCTAGCTGAAGATTCTGGACAATTCCATGGACAGAGGAGTCTGGTGGGCTACAGTCCATGGGGCACAAATTCTCCATAATCAAACTGATGTCTGTGATTTAGATGACTAACAAAATTTCTAGTAACCTGGCTAGGATCTCCCCAAGGAAGAGACACAGAAATAGGACACGTCACAGGAACTATCTGAAATAGGTGGTTACTGTTACAATGATCCAGTAAACGCTGTCTGGTAAAATTTGATTCTTGACACAAGGGACCCTTAAAGGTAGGCTGCCCAGAAGAACTTGTGTTCCCTTGGTAAGTTTCTGTGTTATCAGATGCAGATGTTTCACTCCTGTTACTGTTCCCTGCTGAATCTTGAGAGATCTGAAAGTTTGGAATGATAGAAGAAACACCATATTCATCTTGATACTTCTTACAAGATTTGTAACGATGTCTCATGCGATAGAATTTAATCTGTTTTGCACAGCATCTGCAGCCACCAGAAAATGTCCTCATGATATTTTCAAGGTCTAAGGCCCGTTCAGGACATGCTCTCTCTCTTCTAGTCACACTTCCACGACAGAGGGGACAATGTATTCCACTTTCTCTCACTGCAGTCAGGAAACACTTTCTACAGAAAACGTGCTGACAGGCCGCAGTCCGCACGGGCGTTTTGAGCACCTCCTGACAGACGGGGCAGTAGAAATCATCTTCGGTGTAGGACGTGGCCGCGGAGAGCTCCTCGGCCATGGTGGGGGACGAAGGATGAAGGCGATGGCGGCGGCAGCGGCCGAGGTGGCGGTGGCGGCCAGGGGCCTGACTCCCTGAGCGAACCCGAAGGGGGCGGGGAATCCTTCATTGAGCATATTTATGATTAGTAGCTTAAGCTCCTTATCCAGGAGAATCTTTATCTCTATTTCCACTAGCTCTTCTCTGCTTTTATCTAGTTTTTTTTTTTGGAATATGTTCTTCTATTGTCTCATTTTGTCTAATTTTCTGTTTTTATTTCCATGTATTAGATTCTTTGTTAATATTTCCTAATCTTGGAAACATGGGCCTGTGATGGAGATGTCCTATAGGGCCTTAAGCACACTCTTCTCTGTGAGTACAGAGGTCACCAGAGCTACATACTCTAGGAATGCCCCTTATGTGGGTGGCATGGGTCCTTCTGTTGTAGGAAGGGCAGTGTTATGGCTCATCAGTAAGTGTAACTAACTCCTAACTCAGCTGGCTACCAGGCTCTACTTTATACCGACAGTCAGTGACTGATGGGTAAGCTGGATCCTGGTGCAGCTGTCTGCCTAGTCTGAGGAGTCTCGGGGTTGGCATTTGTCCACGGTTGCTGGTGCTGGGTTCTGGCATGACTGGCAGTAAGGTCCAGGGCTGGAACCAGCCTTTTGTGGGTGCAACTGAGTCCTTGGACACTATTAGTTGAGGCCTGTTCCTCACACTGCTGATTGCTCAATTCAGGGGATCCTGTGATTGGTACTAACTGGCGGGTGGGTTGGTGAGCTCCAAAAGTTTATAGGCTAAAGGGTGGTGGTGGTGGTGGTTTAGTCACTCAGTCGTGTCCACCCTTGTGACCCCACGACCTGTGCCTGCCAGGCTCCTCTGCCCATGGAATTTTCCAGGGAAGAATATTAGAGTGGGTTGCCATTTCCTTCTCCAGAGGATCTTCTTGACCCAGGAATCGAACCCAGGTCTCCTGCATTGCAGGCAGATTCTTTACCAACTGAGCTATGAGCTACTGGCTAAAGGGAGGATTCCAAAACTGTTTATCAGCACCAGTGTCCTCATGGTGGAATGGGTTCTCCAAGTGGCTGTAGCCTGTATCTGTATCTCCAGCAGGAGTCCCAGTTGTCTCCTACCCCTAACGGAGACTCCAAGATCAGCAGCATGTGGCTTCCACCCGGAATCTTTTCAAATCACTGCCTCTATACTAGTTGTTAGAGTGTGTGAGATTTTGTGTGTATTCTTTAAGGGCAGAGTTGGTTTCCTATGGCCATTTGCCTCTCTCATGTGCAACACACATTTACTCTTGGAATTGGATATTCTGGGGGCTCATATTTCCATTGAAGGACCCCCAGACCTTGGAGCCAAATGTGGGGCTCCAAATTCCATTGCTCCTTGGGGGAAAACCCCTGCAATTGTGATTATTCTCCCATGTGGGGGTTGCCTACCTGGACGTGTTGGTCTTGACTCTATTGCATCGCCACCCATCATACCCATATTGCTGTGGTTTGTTCCTTAGCGCTTTCAGCTCAGTCGCTCAGTCACGTCCAACTCTCTGCGACCCCATGAACCGCAGCACACCAGGCCTCCCTGTCCATCACAAACTCCCGGAGTTTACTCAAACTCATGTCCATCAAGTCGGTGATGCCATCCAGCCATCTCATCTTCTGTCGTCCCCTTCTCCTCTGCCCCCAATCCCTCCCAGCATCAGGGTCTTTTCCAATGAGTCAACTCTTCGCATGAGGTGGCCACAGTATTGGAATTTCAGCTTCAATATCAGTCCTTCCAATGAACACCCAGGACTGATCTCCTTTAGGATGGACTGGTTGGATCTTCTTGCAGTCCAAGGGACTCTCAAGAGTCTTCTCCAACACCACAGTTCAAAAGCATCAATTTTTTGGTGCTCAGCTTTCTTCACCACCCAACTCTCACATCCATACATGACTACTGGAAAACCATAGCCTTGACTAGATGGACCTTTGCTGGCAAAGTAATGTCTCTGCTTTTTAATATGCTGTCTAGGTTGGTCATAACTTTCCTTCCAAGGAGTAAGTGTCTTTTAATTTCATGGCTGCAATCACCATCTGCCATGATTCTGGAGCCCCAAAAAATAAAGTCTGACACTGTTTCTACTGTTTCCCCATCTATTTGCCATGAAGTGATGGGACCAGATGCCATGATCTTAGTTTTCTGAATGTTGAGCTTGAAGCAACTTTTTCACACTCCTCTTTCACTTTCATCAAGAGGCTTTTTAGTTCCTCTTCACTTTCTGACATAAGGGTGGTGTCATCTGCATATCTGAGGTTATTGATATTTCTCCTGGCAATCTTGATTCTAACTTGTGCTTCCTCCAGCCCAGCCTTTCTCATGATGTACTCTGCATATAAGTTAAATAAGCAGGGTGACAATATACAGCCTTGACATACTCCTTTTCCTATTTGGAACCCAGTCTGTTGTTCCATGTCCAGTTCTAACTGTTGCTTCCTGACCTGCATATAGGTTTCTCAAGAGGCAGGTCAGGTGGTCTGGTATTCCCATCTCTTTCAGAATTTTCCACAGTTTATTGTGATCCACACAGTCAAAGGCTTTGGCATAGTCAATAAAGCAGAAATAGATGTTTTTCTGGAACTCTCTTGCTTTTTCGATAGCTGCTGAAAATCTTTTCTTCAGGTTGTTCTCACTGATATTTGGTCTGTAAATAGTTGTAGTTTTGGTGTGCTCATGGAAAAAGGTGAGCTCAGAGTCTTCACACTCTACCATCCTACGCACACCTCTCAAAGGCATATTTCAAAAGGTTTTGCCTCCCTATATTTCTTAAAATTGTATGACTTCACCATTATTTAGCATACCACAGCCTTCAAAACTATTTAGTTTTTCCTGTGCAACTACACTTTGAACTCTTAAATGTTTGCTGCTGCTGCAGCTAAGTCGCTTAAATGTATAAGCAACATGATAACAACAATTCTACTCAGAATTCCATCATTTCTGCTCATAATTCCATCATTCTAAGATTTGCCTAACAAAGTTTTTCTATAATTTCTATGCCTTATAAACACACATACTTCAAATGTTACAATTCATGATGCATAAAATCTTCTGTTTTACTATTTTATTTGTATTTACATTATAATCTTCTCATTATTTCATATATTCACCTTAATTGATCCTTAAGTCATTGCATTCCGTTCCATTGAGTTGATGTACTATTAATTGCTACACAATTAGCATATTACTGAATAATTTGGGCTGCTTGCAAACTTTTTTTCCTATTGGCAAGAAAGTTGTAATAAATGTCATTGTTCATTTTAGACTTACTTCATTGTTTCTGGATGAATTGCCATGTATGGGATTACTAATTTGGAATCTATGCACATTTTCCTATTTATTTTAAGAAATACTAATGCTGCAGTTTAAACCTGAAATCTTTTTTTTTCAGTCTTACTCATAATTATGTAAACAAACACCATATGATGCATTGAAACTTTAAAGTATCATAAGAAGTATACATAGAAGAATGAACAAAACACCCAAGAAAGAACCTCCCTCATGAAGATTAAGTGCACAGAAGACAGACTTAAAGGTAAAAACGTTATTCATTTAATAAGTATGTATTGGATGCTACCTATGGGCTAGGTACTGCTAATTAATTTTAATCCTATGAGTTACGCTATTTTTTATGTGAAGAAAATTATTTTTTTATTATATTCTAAATGCTTATTAGAAAGGCTACATTTCAGCTCCCCCCCTGTTTTGTGGTTCAGAACATTTTTTTAAATATTGTTAATAGCTGTAATTTTTTCCTCTTGACTTTCATGGAATTTTTCAATAGATTGTCAAATAATTTACAAATAATGCGAGTTTTGACTTCTACTTTGCTTTCAATATTTATACACATTAAGATTGCCTTGCAAAAGATAAAATAAACAAGAGTTTTAAGAAATTTTGAAATGCTGGCTCAGTGTTTAAATTAGTTCACATAATCTACAAAGTAAACTAATAATCACAACATTGCTAGCTGAAAGTTTAAAAAGGGAATGGAAGGATTAAATCTTCATTTTTGCTTTACAAAATATGAGGTCAAAAGTGGTATTTTAGTCATAAATGGCAAGTATGAAGGAAAACAATTGGAAGAATCACTATTTTCATAACTTCTAAAATTAATACACCCTACCTTTATGTGCAATATAAATCTTGAACTAAATTTACGTTAAGGTT
This sequence comes from Cervus canadensis, assembly GCF_019320065.1. Lineage (NCBI taxonomy): Eukaryota > Metazoa > Chordata > Mammalia > Artiodactyla > Cervidae > Cervus > Cervus canadensis. The sequence goes on along the minus strand of NC_057397.1, from coordinate 70,668,241 downwards.
AAAGTGATATGAACTTTATGATGAATATGAGCACTTTCCGCATAAAAATATAAACATAACGATACAGATTATGACAAACATGGAACAAGAAAATATTTATCTTTGATATTGAAATTATTTAGATTACTAATAAGTGCAGAATAGGAAGATTCATGTTGTTATGGAGTGAAATGATTTTTCAGATTAACTCACAATATATTTTCAGAAAATGTTTTTGCATGACTATTACAGAATTGCCCTATTTATACTGCAAATTTATAATATAATAAAATGTGCATGATAAAATATATTTTAGTCTCCAAAATATGCACTGTAAGTATATATTAAATGTTCTATTTTATATTATTAATAAACATAGTTTTACTGAATCTAAACAAGTATCCACAATGTTTATGGTTACCCCCAAATAAAAGTGCCTAAGGAGGAAATTGAAAATTCAAGTGGCTGTAAATCTATTCTCCTGAATTCTTATATATGTGCCCCAACAGTTTAAGTAGAAAATGTCTATAAAAATTTAAGTATTTCAAGGAGTAAATTTTAAATTTAAATCATTTTAAAATTAAATAATAATATTAAGTAATAAATACAGATATTTTAAAAATCAATTAATACTGACATTAAAATGAAGTATAACACATAATTTAATTACTTCCTAAAATGTCTACCTAAAACTTTTGAAAGACTGTGATTTTGTGCTACAAGGAAATTTTAATTAATTCTCTGCCGGAACTGCGATGCTTTCCAAGGCACGGGCCCCTCTCTTGGGGCGAGCCCATTTCAGGGAGCCCTGCCCTTCACAAAGAAAAGAGAACTCCACCAGCTTCTCCGGGATTATTCTCTGCCTATACTATCTTGGCAATTGCTCCCTTTGTTTTTATGTGAATCTAGCCCCAATTACAAAGTACTATAATATCAAGTAATACTTCCTGGCAGTACAGAATTAAACTCTGACTCAGAGTAATTTTAGATTATTCTATTCTGTAAAATTTCTCTAAGTATTTTTTGTTTGTAAAACATTTTCTGGATTCTCTACTAACAGAATATTTTAAGTCATTTTACAGAGTAATATAAACAACAACGATAATGAACTCTTGTACCTTTCCCTTATATCTTAAGAATTAGAACCATTTTTTTTACCTTGATTCAACTAAAAGTTACTTTTTAAAATAATTTCAAATATCATGAGAATTTGAGTTAATAAGTACAATAAGTAATTAAAAATGCTGAGTCTGTCTCTTTACATAATAGCTACCATTTCCTGAGCTTACTACAAACGTATGGTGGAATTTATTAGCCATTGTGGAAGGTAAGTTATTTAACAATTATTTATTGTCTACGATGTTCAGAGTACTATGCAATTCAACAACAAACAGAAGAGTAGACAGAGTCCTTGCTTGGAGCCTGCGACAAGAAACATCTGGCTCCAAGTCTGTCTCTAATGTCTAGAGATAAGAGTTTAAGTATTCTTCTACAGTGACATAAACAGTAACACATCACTGGGCAGTGGGAATGAGGGACACTGTTGAGAGCTGGGAGAGAATTCATCCAACTTTAAAAGATAAATCTATTTGTTGTGCTCAAAAAATGGCACAGAATTTATATAACTCACAATAAACCTTTCTGTCTTTCTACAAATATCATTCCCTTTCATATATCTGACTCCATGTGGACCTACATAACAGCAGACTGTTTGGACAGGACTATAGATTGGAGATTGTATTCTGACTTTTACAAATTGCAGCAGAAACCTAGAAGATGATGTGAATATTTGTTATTTGATAGGGAAAGACCTGCAAAGACAAGAAGGCCTGGCAAGTTCAAGAAACAGCAGGGAGGCAAGAGTGGCTGGCATTGAGTAAGTAGAAGTGATCTGAGTATAAAACGGAGGTGAGATCAGAGAGGAAGAGGGAAGTGGAATGATCATGGAGCCTTGTGAGCAACTGAAGGACATTTGTTTTACTCCACCAACTCCACTGAGGTATATTGACAAAGAAAAATTATATGTATTGAAGGTGCATGACTTAATGATTTGATATAAGTATACATTGTGAAATGATTATCTAAAATCTAACTAATAAACATATCTATCACCTCAATATAGTTATCAGTTTGTGTGTGTGTGGTAAGAACACTTGAGATCTACTTTCCTAGCCAATTTCAAGTCAATGATGCATTATTAACTGTAGTTACCATGGTAATCCATCTTATAATTGAATACATCAGTTATACATCTTATAATTGAAATGCATCTTATAAACGAGTTTTCCCTTGATAAACATCCCCCATTTCTCCACAACCCCAGCCCCTGGTAGCCACCACTCTTCTCTCTGTTACTGTAAGCTTAACTATTTTAGATTCTACATATAAGTGAGATAATGCAATATTTGTCTTTTTTGTCCTTATTTTACTTGGCATAATGATCTCTAGATTTATCCATGGGCTCACAAATGGCAGGATTTCCTTCTTTTAAGTCTGAATGATACTCTATTTTATATACACACACACATCTTTATCCACTCATCTGTTGATAGACACCTCGCTAGTTTCCATAATAGTTTCCATATTTTTATAAATGCTGCTGCAGTGAACGTGGGAGCGCAGATGTCTCTGTGAGATAATGCTCCCCGTCCCTTCTGGATATACACCCAGAAGTGGGATTGTTTGATCTGAACCTTGACAGACATTGAAGGGTTTTTAGACAGTGTGGTTATGTGATCTGAAGCATGATTTTACAGAATCATTCTGCATGTACAATTGACAATAGGGACATGGGGGGAACCAGGGGAACAAGTGTGGAAGATATTACAATACGAAGGTGAGCTGTGTTGGTGCATTTGACTGGGGCTTTAGCAGTGGAAGGAGAGAAAACTGGGCGGATTCTTAATGCATTTTTAAAATTTTAATTGGAGGCTGATTACAATACTGTGGTGGTTTTTGCCATACATTGACATGAATCAGCCATGGGCGCACATGTGTCCCATCCTGAAGCCCCCTCCCACCTCCCTCCCAATCCCATCCCTCAGGGTCATCCCAGTGCACCAGCCCTGAGCGCCCTGTCTCGTTTTTAAAGGTAATGCCAATAGGATTTGGCTCTATCTTTTAGGATCTATTCACTAAATAAATGGGAAGATGGAACTGCCCTTATTTTTAATGGAAAAAGAGACGAAGCAGAGGAGTAGGTTCTTGAAGGAAGAGCAGTAGCTCAGCTTTAAGTCTGTTAAATGTGGCATCTGAGCGGAGCGGTCAAGTGGGGACTTGAATACACAACCCTCACGTGCTCCTTCCCCTCTCTTCTCTGAGCCAAAAAGTCTGTATCTTGGATCTTTCAAAGCTGACCACAGCGACTTTGACATCTGGAGTTTCTTCTTATCCTAGATCACACCACTTGTCGCAAAGTTACCTCCTGGACTCCACAGTCGTCTCTGCTGCTGCTGCTGCTAAGTCGCTTCAGTCGTGTCTGACTCTGTGCGACCCCAGAGATGGCAGCCCACCAGGCTCCCCCGTCCCTGGGGTTCTCCAGGCAAGAACACTGGAGTGGGTTGCCATTTCCTTCTCCAATGCGTGAAAGTGAAAAGTGAAAGTGAAGTCGCTCAGTCATGTCCAACTATTAGCGACCCCACGGACCGCAGCCTTCCAGGCTCTCCCATCCATGGGATTTTCCAGGCAAGAGTACTGGAGTGGGGTGCCATTGCCTTCTCCAGAGTCATCTCTATTATCTTACTATTCCCAGGCTTAAGCCAATATTCTCATGTGTAAAGGGCCATTTTTGTTCTCTGTTTTGTGGGCTCTGATTTAAAGGAAGCATTGCTGATTGATAATTACATGTTACCCCTTCCCTGATAAGATTTAAGCTTTCTAAGGGAAAAATCATAGTTTCAACTTCTTTAAATCTCAAAAGTTCAATGTCATTAATACAGAAAAGGTATAATGTACACTTGAAAAATTGACCAAATATTCTGCGTGAATAATGTGATATAGTTATAAAGGTGACGTGAGGAAGGCACAGTTCCAGATTTCAAGAACAATAAGGTTGAAATGAGGAACACTCAACACAGGAAGAAAAAATTAAAAACAAAATAAAATGAATGAAAGAAGCAAATATTGGTCCATGGGGAGATGTTTAGCATAAAATGAGAAACACATTGATATTAAACACCAAGAGATTCGAAGCTACTGAAGAGTCAAAAAGCTCAATTTTGATCACTTGTAAGGAGCTTAGTTACAAATCAATATTGTGGAAATATAATTTATCTCTTTCAATAAGCATCTCCTCTTTCTTGTATAACATCTTTTATGAAACAAAACTGTCTTGCAAATGAAACTGGATCATACTCTGTACTTACTAAACTTGGCTGAATGTACTTTTAATGAATGTCAAAATAGTGTTAACAAATCTGTTTCTATGGAAATAACAAGAAGTATGATTCTTCAGTAGAATTCAGTAGGTGGTTGTAAGAGAAGATGGTCATATTTAAGAACAAATCATTTCATGGTAAATGAACAAGAAAAAATTTGATGAAGTAAAAGGAACCTAATGATTTATGGTTTTTTTTTCCTTTTTTGGATAAATGATGAAATGCTCTCTTTGTCAAAGCTGTGAACTTCGCTTTTCTATATTAATTAGGAAGACACTTTACTGTACTTCCTTAAATGCTTTTCCATGATAGCTTTCAGCTTTGCCTCTTAACACTACCCTTTCTAGCGATATTCTAAAGAAGGGACCTTTGCCTGTTCCCCGTGATGTAAAGAACATATTAGCAGTCCAATGAACCACCCTTTCTCTCCTTTACTTTTTTATTTTTTTGAGCTATAAGAAACTGAGTTACTGGATATAGTTTTTCTTAGTGTCCTCAGTTTTAGGAAGAATATAGTTACTGCTGCATTGTTCCACATGCAACAAAATGCTGTGTACTGAAACATATTCTCTACAAGGTAGGCTAATTCCACTTCCCATTCTTTTTCAAACCACAACAGACTATGCAATGTTTTTATTTTGTCCAAACTAATTTTGAGAGTAGTCATTTGGACAATCAGATTTTGTAATTGTTGTCAGCCCAATCACAAGAGCAGCCTACACTCTTCAGAGAACACTCTTAAAAATCACCTTCTATAAAGTAAGGACAAAGTTATTTTGTTATTGCTATTTTGTTTCTCTGTTCTTTGGCATTTTGTTTTGATTTTCACTTTCTTGCTTTACATTCCCCAAAGATTATGAAGCTGCATGGAAAGATTAACTTTCTCATGAATAAATAAATAATATGTAAAATGATGTTTATAGTAATACCCACACACAGACATATATACATATATAATATACTTATATTCCATATAGAAAGCATATCCAGGTGAATTCACTATAAATAAATGAATGTTTGTGAGCTCAATGTATATCCAACCTCTTAAGAAGACTGCTAACAGAAGAATTATGCTGATACTACATTTATAAAGAAAATCTCCTTCTATTAAGAAAACAAAATCACTTGATATTATCTTTTACTTATATCTAGATTTTCTTCTTTTTTACTTAAAAATCATACATATAGAATTGAAGTAGAGAAACCTATATGCAGGTCAGGAAGCAACAGTTAGAACTGGACATGGAACAACTGACTGGTTCCAAATAGGAAAAGGAGTATGTCAAGGCTGTATATTGTCACCCTGCTTATTTAACTTATATGCAGAGTACATCATGAGAAACGATGGGCTGGAAGAAGCACAAGCTGGAATCAAGATTGCCAGGAGGAATATCAATAACCTCAGATATGCAGATGATACCACCCTTATGGCAGAAAATGAAGAGGAACTAAAGAGCCTTTTGATGAAAGTGAAAGAGGAGTGTGAAAAAGTTGGCTTCAAGCTCAACATTCAGAAAACTAAGATCATGGCATCTGGTCCCATCACTTCATGGGAATTAGATGGGGAGACAGTGGAAGCAGTGTCAGACTTTATTTTTTTGGGCTCCAAAATCACTGCAGATGGTGATTTCAGCCATGAAATTAAAAGACACTTACTCCTTGGAAGGAAAGTTATGACCAACCTAGACAGCATATTAAAAAGCAGAGACATTACTTTGCCAACAAAGGTCCGTCTAGTCAAGGCTATGGTTTTTCCAGTGGTCATGTATGGATGTGTGAGTTTGACTGTGAAGAAAGCTTAGCGCCGAAAAATTGATGCTTTTGAACTGTGGTGTTGGAGAAGACTCTTGAGAGTCCCTTGGACTGCAAGGAGATCCAGCCAGTCCATCCTGAAGGAGATCAGTCCTGGGTCTTCATTGGAAGGACTGATGCTGAAGCTGAAACTCCAATACTTTGGCCACCTCATGGGAAGAGTTGACTCACTGGAAAAGACCCTGATGCTGGGAGGGATTGGGGAAAGGAGGAGAAGGGGATAACAGAGGATGAGATGGCTGGATGGCATCACTGACTCGATGGACATGAGTCTGAGTAAACCCCGGGAGTTGGTGATGGACAGGGAGGCCTGGCGTGCTGTGATTCATGGGGTCGCAAAGAATCGGACACGACTGAGTGACTGAAGTGAACCGAATACTCATGGAGATCCTGGGCAAGGAGTAATGAACTAAAAGAATGGAATACTTTCAGTAGTGTCCTATTGATTGATACTGTTGTATAAACGAGATAAAGCTATAGTTTCATTCAATACATACTATCCTGAGATTACCCAATTTATTTGCTCAAGCACCACAAAGTGCATACAAACCAATCCCTACTCTGAAGTTTATAACCTAGTTAAGAAACACATTACAATGAGAAATAATTAAAGAAAATAGAAATAAAAAAGCATGCAAACTGAATGCAGAGAATAAATATAAAAAATCACTAGAAAGAGATTTTGGGTTGATGAATAATTAGGGGGTCTGGGACATAAGGAAGAAGTTGAGGATGAAAATTTTGGATAAGCTAAGGCTGTAGAGAGGCCCCAGGTAATAAAACTAAAGTGAAATGAGTGTTGGTAAGAGATGAAGAAACAAAGAGGTTTCCAATTTGCATAGACAAATAGTAATGAAGAAAAGTAGAAAATCGTTACATTATTAAAAGTGAAATCAAACAGTGGGTGATCTTAAAATGTGCTTGAAGAGACAGACAATAAGGAGCAAACTGTGGGAGTTAATGGTGAGTATGTCAAAGCGAAATTAAAAAATGGCGTGCACAAGAGGAACTGAAGGACAGTAACGTCAGATGGGAAGGTCAGGTACCTGGAAAATGACATCAATTTAGAGGTGAAGGTAGTCTAGACTATGTAGGCACAGAGGGAGAAGCTAAAAGGCCTGCAGTTCTTAACAGAGAAAAACAGGATCTGGGGGCTCAGTCAAGGTGGGTGCTCTCCTATTAGCCTTCCATGGCAGGTGCAGACCTCTGTGTGAAGCACCCTCACCTACCCGTCCACTTTGAAGACAGAAAGTAAGCTCCAAGAAAGCAGGATCTAGCTTGAGTTTCCTTTGTTGTTGTTGTCATTGGCGTTTGTTTGCTTGTTTTAACTACTACACTGCCAGTGCCTAAAACAGAGTCTCACACATAAGTTTCATAAATATTTCTTGAATATTCACTATCTTAAAATATAGCTTAAAGTCTAAATCTTTCTTTTCAAACTTTCCCTAACTCTTTCAGTTAGCAAAACTTAATGTGGAAAACAGATTTTTGGAATTAAGTAAACCTATAGTCAACTATGGACTACTTACTGTTCTGATTTTCAGTTTTCTCATTTGTAAAAGAGAGAATGTTTTCCATCTTGCTGAATTATTATAAGGTTTAGAGGTTATCGGGCTTCCCTGGTGGCTCAGTCGGTAAAGAACCTGCCTGCAATGCAGGAGACCTGGGTTTGATCCGTGGATTGGGAAGATCCCCTGCAGAAGGGCATGACAACCCACTCCAGTATTCTTGCCTGGAGAATCGCCATGGACAGAGGAGCCTAGTGGGCTGCAGTCTATGGGGTCACAGAGAGTTGGACACGACTAAGTACACACACTTATCAACATTAAGTGCCTAGCTTATAGCCAGGCACCTATTGGTTACCCAGTACACAGAGTTATTAACTAAGAGCAGGTATCACTCGATCATATTCTCTTCCCCTTGATCAAATTTTGGTCTATTTCTGATTTACAACATTTATCACTTGGTACTAGAGTTATGATATCTGTCTATCTTCTCTGCCGTAGTACATCAGCTTTTGCGTATGCCAAAAACCAATTGCTTAAACGTGCCTAGGAAGTGTCTCTCTCAAAATTTGGCATAAGCCTTTTCTCAGTCAAGTGTTTTTTATATACTCGACTAGACTTCAGTACTTTGTCTCCATGTCTTTCCTCTTGTATCTTAAAAGTACCTAGGTTAACGTTTCTCTTCACTCCTGGAGTATGAGCTGCATACAGTCAGGGGTGTTACCTTCTGTTATAAATCCTGTGTGTTTGCTTGCTCAGTCATGTCCGACTCTTTGCAACCCTATGGACTGTAGCCCGCCAGGCTCCTCTGTCCATGGGGATTCTCCAGGCAAGAATACTGGAGTGGGTTGCCATGCCCTCCTCCTCCAGGGGATCTTCCCAACCCAGGATCAAACCCAGGTCTCCCACATTGCAGGCAGATTGTTTTACCAGCTGAGCTACCAGGGAAGCCCAAGTATACTGGAGTTGGTGGCCTGTCCCTTCTCCAGGGGATCTTCCTGACCCAGGAATCAAAGTGGGGCCTCCTGCATTGTAAGCAGATTCTTTACCAGGGGAGCTGTCAGGGAAGCCTTGGGTCCGCAGTAAATTACCCTGGGCATACATATTCATCATAGGAAATAGGAGATGAGTATGAAAATTATAAACAAGACATCTTCTACAGAATTTATTCTTAGAAATAGAGCAGGGGCTAGTGAAAGAAACTGAATTCAGACAGAGTTTAGAAACTCTGTCCAGCAGAGAGTTTTGATTAAGGAATCCAAGGTACCATGAGAGTTTAGAAAAGTAGGCCTTACTATATATGCATATATATACAAATATATGTATACTTGCTTTGATATTGAAAATAGTGGCCACTGCATTTTATTTGAGAGCTGGCCTATGTACTTTCAACTCATTCCTGATGCCAAGAACCAGTGGTTACTCAAGAGCGCTCACTAAGCTCTCACAGTGTACAGAGCACAGGTTGGAAAAATGATCATTAGACATGGAGAGACCCATCTCTTCTGAGATTGGCAATCTAATTAGATAGATAAGAAGAATGAAATGAATGTACTCAGAGTCTATTTCATATCATATTCTCAGATAAAGGTGACACATCAGTGACATCACCATATCAAGGAATAACACTTGGATGTGGAAATTCAGCCAAAGCAGTGAAATCAGAATCTTTCAGTTGTCATCTAGTATCTCGTAAAATAAGAAAATTATTGCATTTTCTGTTCATTTCAACTAGTTGCTGTGGGCTTAGCCACAACGAGTAATGAGTACGCTTTTTTACTTTATTCCTTGAATCTAAATTTATTATCCTACTTAAATTAAATAAGTGATATCTAACTAAGCATTGTAGGGCATTTGTAAAATTCAAAAATCTATTCATGTATTTGAACAAAAGCATTGTTTTTTTTTCCTGGAAATTATGGTGCTTTTGAGCATCTTATAGCAAATCCAAATCTTAGTTTCAAATAAAGGAAATAAAGTACTTTGCCTATTAAAATTATATGAAATCTATATTTTTAAAGTATGGCCTCTGGTAGATATAATATTCTGTGTAAGTAGGACACAATTTCATTATTTATTGATTCACATCTACTAAAAAAAAAAGCACATTATTTTATTTTTAAATGAATGGTATTGGTAATATGTAGCTATTTTAATATACTGATGCCAACATAAAGCTTACATTTTTCATTAGTCTTTCAGAATGGTTTGCAAACATTGAGGGAAAATTATTTTTCAGTATTATACTACATTCACTTTTTAGTATTATGTAATTTACTTTGACACATTGCTTTTTAGGGTTATTGTTGGAGAATTCAATGTCACTGAAATGCACATTTAGCGAAATGTAAAGCTAGTTTTAGTTTGTAACATTTAAAAAAATAATGTAAATTAGGTAGCTATAAATGCCCTACTTAAAAAAAAAAACAAAACAGCAACATGTATATGTAAAATCAAAATGACGGTCTCAGAGAGGAGATTTAACTTAAATGGCTACTAGTAGACCCTGAACAAAATGAAATGATCAATACTCCTATTAAAAAAACAGTGTTGCAATTGTCAAGTGAAATTATAAGGATCTCATAAAGACGTGCAAACCAAAGATAGAGTAGCGGCAGCGCGCCTGGAAGTGGCTACGCTCCCAAGCAAATCATCTCGATTAGTTCCTATTCATGATTGAAATTATGGCTTTTTTATCTGTTCATAACATGCAGCATTTTTTAGCCTCACATTTCTAAGCATTTTAGCTTTTGCTGACATAAATGCATTCCCCAAATAGAATGTTACGAGAATCTTCTGCTAGACATTTAAGCCCATTTGTGCATTTCTTTTCAAGATACTTCTTTTGAACCTTCTAACTGTGAAAGCTCTGGGAAGGTGGTGTTAGAATGAACGAGAACTTGTTTTCTAAAGCGACACTGTAGACACTTGATCTATGGTTGGGAAAAAAAATAAAAAAGTCATAGCCTCCTACCTTGAAAACAAACATCTCACGGCGAAGAATAGCTAGAGTGTTAAAGTTCCCGTCGCAGATGTTGGGTTTGGCTCCAGGATAGGAAGGCCTGCCCGTGGGAGGCCGCGGAGGTTTGGGCCGGTCGTTTTTCCTTGGGTCAGCGGGAGGAACAGAGCGGTGTGGGGGCACCGTTGGTAGAGGTCTTGTTGGTGGAGGAATCTTGTCAGGTGGACCTTTTGAAAATACGAGGACAGCACTTGGTTCAGTTAAAATTGGAAGAGTGCTGGAAAAAATGCTACAGGGGACAATCACTCATCAGTGAAGGGTTCTGACTAAGTGAGCTAAGAGGTCTTTAAGATTGTATATTTACTGAAATAACAAACCGTTTTACCCAACAAACCATTGCCAAGTCCACCAGAAACTGTCTTTATCATGCTGAATTCTAGGTCCAAGTAACTAGGCCTTCTTTGTTAATTTTTAATGATTTTTTTTTAAAATAGCTTCACCACAGTCCTGATTGGATATGCTGCTTTGAAATCTTTTTTGGAAATAGGTGGTATATTAATAATAAATAAATTAAAATGAATGCTGGAACCCTGCATGTAAACACTACCAAAGTTAATCCTAGATTTTGATAGATGATTCCACGCAAATATTTCTAAACATTAATAAATCAAAGTTTATTCTATCCTATGTATCTAACTGTATTTTATAACCTTTTCTTGACTTTCATTATTTTTTTCTAATGAAATGTTTTCACAAATTGCTAGAATAGTGTTTCATTTGAATACTAAACCTAGAACACCGATTGATTAAAACACCACAAGGTAAAATATTAATGTGAAGAAGTATTTCTAAAAGGAGGTTTCTAAAGCAAGCCAAAGTTTATACATGTAATTTGGTACAGATGTAAACCATCATTCCTCAAGGGGTTTATGTTTTAAAAAAGAAATACAGAGCTGTTCACACTTAATATTTAGATATGGAAAGAATACCCCTTTGCAGACCTTCAGTCTAGACTGCTAACTCATGAGGTCATGAGAAAGAGCCTCCTCTCAGTTGGCTACTTCAGCAGAACGTCTGATGACACACACATAGGCAGAGGCCGGCTCATCCAACATATCAGCCATTTAGTGCTGAGTCCCAGACATTTCTGTTTTCTCAGTAGCCCCCCAAAAAAGAGCAGCACAAAACCTTTTTCCCACAAAACTTATTTTAGCCCTGAGAGAATTCTCACCACTGTGAAGTTGAAAAACTAATAAATGCAAAACAAATTAGTGAATTTAAACTATGATATTTGAAAATGTAAATTATACTTTCTGAATACTGAATATTAATATCCACACAGGACACATTTACCTTTGTATTGTAAAATGAAAGCTTCATTTTATTAATTTGATAAAGCATATTCTCTACATGTAAATTATAAATGTCAAGTTCTTAACAGTTAAATTTTGGGTGAAATACATGTCTTCATAAAAGTCAGTGGTCATGTTGAGGGAGTTAGGATTTAAATATGTGTAATAGTCTCTCTCCTTTTTGTCTTAATTTGCATTCATTGACTGAACTAAAATGATTCTACTCTACTAGAAATTTATTTTGAATTATGTGTTAGTAAACTTAGCCATTTGTTATTTTTCACTCTTAGTCAATAACTACTTGCTTTTGAATTTATTCTGTTACATCCATCACACAAGATTATTTTCAGCATTTTCAAAAATGGTTTGTCTAGAATCTAATATCAAATACCAGTGAGAATCAATCTGCCAGCTTTTATCAAAGTCCCAGTCTCTTCTAGGAAAGTCTGCTAACTCACTATTTATTGGTTATATTAATATATTACATTTTACCTGAATTTTAAATACTAAAGTTTATCTGATCTTTACTATAATTTCAGGTTTCAGTTAAACTCAGTACAAAAAGTTTATCAATGCCTAGGCTTTCCCATAACCTGCACGTTAAGATATCTGCAATTGGTGCCAACCAAACCTGACTGATAGAAGACTTTTGCCAATAGATCAGATCTTTATTCAATGTTTATCTCTCTAATACAACACTTAGAGCATCTATCTCAAAAAAGACGACAGGAATTCTGCACCTCACTACAGAGTTAACCGAACAGAGTCAGCGGGGACCTACCATATATCTTCTGGATGCCCTGCAGGTCGTCACTGGGCAGCTTGAAGTTGTCAGTCTCCATGTACTGGTAAAAAGGGGCCATGATGGCGGTGGGGTCGTTGGAATGTTCCAGCCCCAGAGCATGTCCCAGCTCATGAACCGCCACGAGAAATAAGTCATTTCCTGTGCAGAGGAGAAGAAAGTGCGTCGCTGCAAGTGATATCCAAACACAGAATTGACAAGGACAATTGGTATTACCAAAATTTTACCCAAGAAAAGTAAGAGGAACTCTTTAGTTCACCTGTCAGTCTCATTTTATCATTGAATTACATTTGGGTAAAATTCAACATGTTATTTTAAAAAGGGGGGGTGGGGGTTGGTGGTGAAGAGGTGATAGTGAAGTCACAAAAATTTAGAAACTTAGAGAGGAATAAAGAACAAAGGTTGAAGAGAGAACAGTAGCATCAGAAATTGCTACTACTGCTGTTGAAATATCCTAGTTAGGAAACATGCAGTATACTAAATCTCACTTCTGTGGTCTTCATATTGGACATAATCCTAACAATAATTCATCAAAAAATACAAGGTACAATACCTACTTTTTCACAAACAAGTAGATTAAGGCATAGGGAGTGACAAATTTTGTCAGCAATAGTAAATCTTTGTATTTAAAGAGCTGTGATTAGAATTCAGGTTATTATAATTCCTAGAAGATGGTTTATCTTTCTTACTGGCCGAGAATATAGGAACATAGGAAAATAAATAAAAAGTAAAATAAAAAGTCATAGGGTAGCAGTCATAAAAACTAGGAATCTAGTCTTAGCTCTGCAAATACAAATTCTAATCAATTAATACATGATCTGAACAAAATATATTTGTCTTAGAACTCTCAGAGACACCTATCTGACTTTGTGTGATCAGACCCCTGCGGATGGCCTCTGCATGCTGTCCACTCTCGGATCATCATAAGTCAGCTCCTGAGCACAGAGCCAGCCCTTCATGGATATCTGTTCATTCCATAAGTTTAATTGAACCACATGAGTATCAATGCATTGGGGCTGTTATTCTTCGGAGAGTCATGTTCCTAAGTGATAAGTTTAACATGGCTGAACATAAAGTGTAGTTTTACATGGTTGACTTGTTACAAATGCTAAAGATTTCAATGAACTTCCTGAGTCTCACTTTAAGGAACATTCCTTTCCAACTACTTTTACAAGGTAATCACTGTGGTAATTACCCTTCAGAGGGCTATTTTTTAAACATAAAAACTGGGTGCATAAGCAGTATTTCTTTTTATTCCATTCTGGAGTAGTCTGTCAGAGGGAAGGGATGAAACCGTGAGGCTGACTGCATACAGGAAGGAGCCATTCGAACGCTTCCGGGGCTTTCCTGAGTTTCAGGGAATATCTGTCTACATACCAGGGGGAAACAAATTAGAGAGGTTTAAAAAGAAATAGAAGTTAAAAGAAAAATAATATGTATTGTCTGTAATAAAAATGTTGACTGCCTTTATTAAATTTATAAAGTTTACTAACTCTGCTCTGGGCCTTTTGACCTGTGAGAAAACCTGTGTTTTCTCACTTAATTCCCACAGCTCTCCAGTCACTATAAAAAAAATCAGAAACCGAAGCTTGGAGACATTAAATACAATTTGCAAGTTCATGTAGTATGACATAGGTGGATTTCTGTCCTCCCAGCATTACATTCTAATGGGGGAGACCAGAGAGAAACACGATAGAAAAGCAAAATAAACAGGATGTTACATAGTGAAAAATGATACAGATATAATAAGGCAGAAAAAGGACAAGTCAGAGAGGAAGTGGAGCCTAGACTATATAGGGAATCTTAGAGAACAGTAACAGTTTTGCTTTCTAGGCTGACTGCAGTGGGGATCATTGAAAGGCTTTGAGCTGAGGAGGGACATAATCTGACTTACATTTTGGCAGGAGCTTTCTGGAAATTACTTATGAGAATCAAATGCAGTGGGTGAGGGACTCAGCATGATTAAATCTCTGATGTTAGTGTAGGAATTCAGGCAAAGATACTAGTGACCTGGCCCAAAGGGAGAATAATGAAGGTATAAAGAAGCAGCAAAATTCTTGGTACATTTTGAAACAAGAATCACATAGCTTCTTAAAAGACAAAATGCAAGGTGTGAGAAAAGAAAAAAGCCAAAGAGAATACCATGTCTTTTGATGCCAGCAACTTAAAAAATGAAGATACCATACCAGATGGAGAAAACACCAGGAAAACCTATCATTTGTTGCCTTTTTTTTTTTTTTGGTGGAAGTGAGAAGTGGATAGCCTTACCAGGATCTCATTCTTTGAGTGTTAAAGATGGCCATGGAAAATTCTTGGAGATTCAAATAAATAAGGGAGTGATTTTTGACTTGCCACAGTATTTATCTCATGTAAGGAAGGCAATGATTACATCATGGGATGGATTATAGCAAGATATGGTGATAAGATTAAGATCATCTCTTAAATGATGTTGCCCAAGGATATTTGGTGTCATGAGACTAGCAAGAGTGAGCTGGAGAGATACTCTGTGGCAGTCATAATAGATATCAGAAATTGAGAGTTGTAAGAGCAAGGTCAAGGGTATACCCATGGGAGTGAGTCTCTGAGTTAGAATGGAATACAAACTCATTGGATGGGAGATCCAATAATGTAGAGGGCTGAACACTGGAAAAATTTATCTACATGACCATTGAGATCACCAAGAATTAGAATAAATGTGGTATTCAGCAGGGGAAGGAAAGAGTAGGACAGAATGAGAAAGTAGCATTGACATATACACTCTGTCATGGGTAAAACGGACAACCAGCAAGAAGCTGCTGCATAAGGCAGGGCGCCCAGCCTGGCCCTCCGTGATGACCACGAGGGCTGGACTATAATCATGACTGATGTGCGCTACTGTACAGCAGAAACCAATACGGCCTTGTAATTATCTTCCAATTAAAAATTAAGTGATATTGAGGGGAATGAGATCAAATTGGGAGATAAACTCATCAAGGATTAGGGAGAAAAATGTGAGTGCTAATAGATGACTACAGCAAGGGGAGACAGTGGACGGAACCGTCTGACAAAATCACAGTCACAGCTTGATGTTTCGATGGAGGAGAGTGGGAGTATGATCTTGCAGTGGCATTAAAAAGAAAAAAAATATAGTGGGCATGCATCATGGCTCACATCCTGCAGTGGAAGGAATGTGCGGGAGAAAACAGCCAGCAGTTTGAAGGAATGGAGAGACTGCTCAGATACCAAAAGAATCTAAAGAGAATGTCTTCAAAATAAGTTGATTATTATTAAAGAGGTTTTGATGACAATGGACTTGGAACATCTCTGGAGCGAACAGCTTCAGCAGAGAGAAGGAAGGAAATGAAGGCAGAAATGGCAATGTACCAATCACAAGAGGATGAGAGTCCCGGGGCTAAGGGCTGGCCCGTGCTTCCTGTCTAACAGATGAGAATGGGAGGAGAGGGCCTAAAAATAAACCTCATGATCCCAAGGTATCAAATGAAAGAGACCACTATTACTTTAAGAGTACATTTAAAGGAATTAAAGAAGATGGACAAAGCAGGGAGTGAAATTTCAGGGGGTATGCAGGAGAATGTAGAATGGGAGAAAGCACAACTTCCTGCACCCACCTTTGCTTCAGTTTTTGTTATTTTTCCTCGACCTACAAGGTACTTCCACATGCCTCAGCAAGATAGCCACGGCCTTTTATCCGTATTCCCTTCTCCTCCTTTCCAACATTATCTCCTGTTTCTTTTCTTTTTGTTACCATCTTTCTAGCTATGTAAGTGTGTGCTTGCTCAGCCCTGAAATGCATGAACTGCCTTCCTTCTAGAATTGAAACACACCTTCCTTTTCTTGGTGTGTTGAGGTGAAAGTCACTCAGTCGTGTCCGACTCTTTGTGACCCCACGGACTGTACAGTTCATGGAATTCTCCAGGCCTGAATACTGGAGTGGGTAGCCTTTCCCTTCTCTAGGGGATCGTCCCCACCCAGGGATCAAACCCAGGTCTCCCGCATTGCAGGCGGATTCTTTACCAGCTGAGCCACAAGGGAAGCCCTCTTGGTGTGCTGGATGTATATCAAGCTGACTTGGTGTGACTGCTCAAATGTTACTTTCTCTATGAAGTCCTTCCCGAAGGGTACTATTACCACGTGCTCTCCTTTTGCTCCCATAACCCACCGTGCATCACCTTATCATAAAACTCAGCTGCATTTTATTGTCATCATCTTTGAGCAGGTCTTCCCAATGTATTTTGAATTCTTTAAAGACTGAACTTGTGCATCATATAACTTGGCATCCTCCATTCAAAGATATTGTCTGACATTTAGATGATTAATTGTTAAATGAATGAATGAATGTGTTTCCAGGAAGTGGAGGACTAATTAGAATTTGAGTAGTAAAGAACAGAATGTCATTTTCACCTAAATATAGCTCAGATTTTTTCTTCCCCCCACAAGCTTTATTGAAGTCAGCTGACAAATAAAATTGCAAAATATTTAAATTGTACACTGTGGTGGTTTGATATATGTTTACATTGTGAAGGATTCTCCTCAATGAGTTAATAAACACATCCATTACCTTTTTTTCTTTTTGGTGAGAACTCTTGCATCAAATTGCAGTGATAAAATTCAGTGTCATCAACTACAGTCACCATGCTATACATTATTTCCTTAGAAATTATTCATCTTATAACTGAAAGTTTGTACCCCTTTAACAATCTTTTTCTATCTTCCCAACCCCACAATTTTTTTTTCAGACTATCATGGATAGAAAGAGAATGAAATTAAATGAGAAAAAACTGAGGAGACCACTATTCTTATATGGCATCAGACAGTGGAACTAAAATATGCCAACACTCAATAAATGTCACTAAGTTGCTCAAAAAGTGCCAGAAGATAGTTGTGTTTGAAGTAATGAAAAAGGCTATGGTCTACAGGAAATTGTTGGAGAGTGCAGAACAAGTTTGCTTTTGTAAAATATTTTAGAGGAGGAGTTATAATGATTGGAGGGACTAAGGACTGAGAGTGGGATGTTCACAATGTTTGGATAGTGGAAAATCAAAAGGCACGGGAGGTCAGATTTACTGGAAAACAGGACTTTTAAAGATTACATTTTGAGTTAAAAATTAAAAAACAAAATACAATGAAACATGCTTTTGTGGATCATCCAGCAAGCATGTGCTAGTCATAGGCAGAGATAATAGAAAGAAGAAGGGAGTCATTTAATTAGAGATGTAGGAACCACGGGAGTGTTTGTATGTAATATATGGAGAAGGCTTCAGATTGTGTCTCAGAGGACACTCATGAGTGAGAGGAAGTAGGTAGGAAATGAATCACTGGTATTTTACATGTCAGACGTCTAACACCAACTCTGGAATGAGCACCTTTGTGATTTTATATCAGAGATATATTCATTAAGATACAAATCTAATATTGATGAGATACTGCAACCACAAATTAGATGCAAAGTGGTAGGATAGGTGTATGCTCAGCATCTGGGCATACTCATGCCCAGAAAATACATAAAAGGGTCTTACGAAGCATTACTAAGAATAAAGCTAGTAGAGGTGAGATATTTAAAATACTAAAAGATAACATTGCTAAAGTGCTACACTGGATATGTCTGCAAGTGTGGAAAACTCAGCAGTGGTCACAGGACTGGAAAAGGTCAGTTTTTGTCCGAATTCCAAAGAAGAGGCTTAAGAATATTCAAACTACTGCACAATTGTGTTCACTTCCCATGCTAGTAAGGGTATTCTCAAAATCCTTCAAGTTAGGCTTCAGCAGTACTTGAATTGAGAAATTCCAGATGTACAAAGCTAGGTTTAGAAAAGGCAGAGGAACCAGAGCTCAAATTGCCAACATTCTTTGGAACATAGAGAAAGCAAGAGAATTTCAGAAAAACATCTATTTCTGATTCACTGACTATGTGGAAGCCTTTGACTGTGTGGATCACAACAAACTGTGGAAAATTCTGAAAAAGATGGGAATACCAGACCACACTACCCATCTCCTGAGAAACTTGTAGGCAGGTCAAGATACAGCAGTTAGAACCTTACATGGAACAACTAATTCAAAATTGGGAAAGGAGTGTGTCAAGGCTGTATACTGTCACCCTGTTTATTTAACTTATATGCACAGTACATCATGTGAAATGCCAGGTTGGATTGCCGGGAGAAATAATAACAACCTCAAATATGTACATGATACCACTCTAATGGTAGAAGGCAAAGAGGAACTAAAGAGCCTCTCAATGAGGGTGAAGGAGGAAAGTGAAAAAGCTGGCTTAAAACTTAATGTCAAAAAAACTAAGATAATGACATCTGAAACCATCACTTCTTGGCAAATAGAGGGGTGGAAAAGTGGAAGTAGTGACAAATTTTCTCTTCTCGGGCTCAAAAATCAATACGAATGGTGGCTGCAACCACAAAATTAGAAGACACTTGCTTCTTGGAAGGAAGGTTATGACAAACCTAGACAGTGTATTGAAAAGCAAAGACATCACTTGGGCAACAAAGGTCCATATAGTCAAAGCTATGGTCTTTCCAATAGTCATGTATAGATGTGAGAGTTGGACCAAAAAGAAGGTTGAGTGCCGAAGAATTGATGCTTTGGAACTGTGGTGTTGGAGAAGATTCTTGAGAGTCCCTTGGACAACAAGGAGAACAAACCAGTTAATCCTAAGTGACACCAACCCCGAATACTCATTGGAAGGACTGATGCTAAAGCTGAAGCCCCAGTGCTTTGATCTGATATGAAGAGCCAACTCATTGGAAAAGACCCTGATGCTGGGAAAGCTTGAAGGCAAAAGGAGAAGGAGGTGGCAGAGGATGAGACGGTTGGATAGCATCACTGATTCAGTGCAGGTGAACTTGGGTGAACTCTGGGAGACAGTGAGAGACAGGGAGGCCTGGCGTGCTGCAGTCCATGGGGTCGGTGGGGAGAGAACAAATTAGCCAGGAAGGCGTGTTGAGGCTCTCTCGGCCCACACTTTGTAATAATGACTGTACCAGCTGAGATCGCCTACAGCACTGCGTGGGCACCGCACGAGGTACTCGCTTGGCCACGGGCTGCTTTGCGCGGTACTCCCGTATGAGCTTCACTCTGAAAGCCCTGGCGGCTGCGGCATTGGGACTACACTGGAGCGGCCACACGGTTACGCTCTATGAGGCTGTGTAATGGCTCCATATGGCTTGGTGATGGCTACGTTGTGGCTGCTGCTTCGGCGGCTGTGCCAGCCAGCAGAGAGTAAACTGTCTGCAGTTCCTACGGCTCTTCACATCTCATTCCAGCCTCTTCGCTCATGCCTTGCCTACCCTGGGTTCAACGAACAGCGTGCCCAGTGTTACCAGCGAGACAGTTGGCGTCACAAACAGGATGAGAAGCAGTACAGGTTCACAGAGTCGGACACTGAACAACAACTACGACAACCGCAAATAAGGTGCAAATGGTGGGACAGGTGTATGCTGAGGCTCTGGGCATACTCACGCCTACAAAACACATGTAAATTTGGCTGGAATGAGCTATCAGTGGGCTAAAAGTGAGAGAAATGGTTATCAAAAACAGACCTAATGACAAAACAGCAATGCATCAAGCTTGCAATGGACCAACAAACAAAGCAGTGGGACCAAGAGCAGAAGACACACAGGTTTGCACTCAAGGTTCCCAAGAAGCCATGGTGACATCCAGGCTCGGCAAGATGTAGTCCTGGTTTGGAAAATACCTCTAGGCTCTCCCGCCCTTCTTTTATCAAAACAGATACAACTTCTTTGTCAGAAAGTCCCAATGTGATCTTACAGGGATTATGTCTTGTCTTTATTCTTCAAAAGGAAATAAATCCAACCTTCATAAACTTCCTCCTGTGTATTATGTCCCCTTCCCTAGGAAAAAAGTAACCTGAACTTTGTTCTTAGATAAATATGTAGGAACTCATCCTTTCACTCTTGGTCAGATAAATATCACTGTTAGCCATGTATCAAACTTTTGGACCTTGTTGAATTAACAAGTACTTCAAATCTCTCACAGGAAAACAGTGTTTTATTTACTTTTTTTTTCCTTTTGGCTAGTAAGAGAAATGAAGAAAAAAAAAAAAACACAAAAAGTAAGACAAAGTGATAACAGCAAAAATCGTATTTCATATATCTATTCACTTCAGATTAATCAGATTTCTTCTAAGCATCTTTCCTAAGAGTGGAGTCATTCCTTGTTTAAGAAATAAAGCAAGGCTTTAGAAGAAAACTAATAGGCTTAGGACACGAACCCATGACCTATTGAGTTTGCCACATCACTTTTAATCAGAAATACTGGCTAAACTCCAAGTAATTACCATCCTTCAGATGACTGGCAATAATATAATTAAAACCTGCTGAAGATTCATAATACTTTAAAAGGGTAAGTTGTTAAGTAAAGTACCAGTCTGTGGTTTGAATTCTACTTGGCACAAAAGTTTTTGGCCCATGATGAATTTTAGACAATTAAAATGCACCAGACCTCTTGCCTAATGATGAAAATAATAATTGCTTCTGTAACTTATCATTAATTTACATGATTCAAGACTCTCAATTGCAATATGCCTTGATCTTATCAACATGCAGGCGACAAAGGAGAAATCAGCTTATTGACTCTAAATACAGAAATAGTACTTGCTTCTTTTGTAAGATTTTGAGATTTGAGTGAGTCGCTTTCAATTTAATCCCTAATCTTCACTTTGTATACTCCAATATAATTTCAGGACATTGAACTGTGTATTATGAAATATTATGCATTATTTAAAATTTCCTTGTCATAATTACATCTTTATATTTCATTCTAAACTCTTTCAACCTTCCATTCATTTTCGTATGCAACTCCTTCTGCTAACATCATATCTTGAATATCAAAAATGACTATACAATATTTCATATGTAAAAACTGTTATATGTAATCATGACATTCATAATCCTATAAAAGTGTTGAAACATTAGCACACTGAATCAATTTCTGTTTTTGCCCTACGTTTGACTGTCCTAGTCTCTCCAGAGGCAATCACTAGCTTGAATTTTGAATTTCTCAATCTCCTGCTTATATTTAATCAACTACGTGTTTTTAAATAAATTATAGCTTTATAAATGCAGTATCATTCTGTATGTTGTGTTCTGAACTTTCTGAAGCTCTGCATTTGTTTTTCTAACATGTATCTTTTTGTTTACCTCTGTCAGTCTTACAAAATCTTTTGACCCCTTAAAACAAAATTCAGAAACACCTCTTCTGTGAAGCTTTGTCCACCTCCCCAGGTAAATTTAGTTTCTCTGTCTCTGTGTATCCTTGGCCTTTTGCACATAACTTGATTGTAACATATATCATAATTTACCTGACAGCTTCTGATGCATAGAAACACTTAATATTTACTTGTGGGTTAAGTGACTGGGAACAAATTTGTGCAAATTCATAATTTTAAATATGTAAATATGTAATTTAAAATACTCAAATCCATGTCTAGAAACAAACCTCATATATCACCATGAAATCTCTGAATAGTGGGAGTTACCTCAGTGCCTAATAGATAAATAGGATGGGCCTTCTTAAACTTCTGTCCTCTCAAACTATCCACACACCAGTTTTGCCAGTTGAGAAACTGAAGAAATATGTGGGAGTCAAACCTCCAAGGTGGCTCAGATGCCTTCCACCTCCTAGTGTTTCATTATATGTACTTGCTGGAGTAGAATATGGTAGAAGTGATGGTACCCAATCTCCAAGGTTAGGTCATAATATTCACTAGGACTTCCTTCTTGGTTATTTCTCTCTGGAGAATTAGTTCCTATGTCCTATAAACAGCTCTCAATGCAGAAGGGATACATGTGGAGAACCAAGGCCTCCTGCCAAAGAGCTACATGAGTAAGCTTGGAAGTAGATTTTCCAGCCTCTTCAGATAACTGTAGCCACAACCAATAATTTCACTGCACATTCATGTGTACCTTGAATCAAAATCACCCAGCTAAACTGCTCTTGGACACTTTACCCGCCCCGCCTCCACCGAACTGTGTGAGAAAATAAGTATGTTGTTTTAAGTTGCTAAGGTTTGGGGTGATTTATTTTTTATGCAGTAACAGATAAGTAATATGGGACATTTAAGCACTCTAATTCCTCACTATGTGGTTAGGATTAGGAGATAGTAAAGAAAAGCTTAAAAAGAAAAAACAAAAACACTGAGTAGAAAAAGAAGCTACTCTGAAGCATTTGAGTATTTGTACAGTAATCCTGATATTAAAGAAAAAAAAAGTGTCTTAAATATTGTCCAGTCCAATTATCTCTACATAAACTGAAAGGTTTGGTGATAATTCTAACTAAATTTGAGAAAAGTCTGTGACTGCAAACTTCCACAGATAGAAATATCAGCTATTTTGCTGCCTCGTATGTTTTTCTCAAATATATAAGACCTGATACTTTGGTGGCCCCTTTATTTCTATTCTCCTGGCGTCTCACTGAAGAGAGGGCCTCTTTTGCGGTGGTGGTTTACTCGCCAAGTCAATGTCCGACTCTTGAGACCCCATGGACTGTAGCCCGCCAGGCTCCTCTGTCCACGGGATTCTCCAGGCAAGAACACTGCAGTGGGTTGCCATGGCCTTCTCCAGGGGCTCTTCCCCACCCACCAATCGAAGCCGGGTCTCCTGCACCGCAAGGAGAATCTTTCCCAACTGAGCTGTGAGGGCCTCTTTCTTGCTGGCCCATAAAACCGGGGGTCCCTGCTGAAGAGCCAGAAGAGTGTTGGAGACATGTGAAAGAAGAACAAGAATAGAATGCCATGTGTTGACCACTTACTATGAACTAGAAGTATGTCACTGAGCTTGTCACTGAACCTCATGACAACGTTCTCACTCCTTCCGCCAGTAACGCTTCTGAGGCGGCGCCAGGGGCTCGGT
The DNA here is from genome assembly GCF_019320065.1 of Cervus canadensis. NCBI lineage: Eukaryota > Metazoa > Chordata > Mammalia > Artiodactyla > Cervidae > Cervus > Cervus canadensis. Next base: position 70,644,579 of record NC_057397.1, on the reverse strand, counting down.
CAGCTCTCCACGCGGGAGAGCCGGGCTCCACCCTCCGCCATGGCCGCCCGCCTCTGGACCGGAGTCAGATCCCTGCCGAGCTCTGCCAGGTGGGACGGGACAGAAGCTGGTTTGGGGGGAGATTTTCACACGTCTCTTATTTTCACCTCTACTCTCCTCAAGCCTCCAGTCCTCAAGGGCCTGGTGCACCTCCGCTGCCTTCTTTCTGCCCGCTGTTCTGGGTCTCAACATTTCCCTCATTCCCCAAGGCTCTCAAGCTTCTGAATGACTCCTTGGCTCCTCCTCTGGATGCTTTCCCCCAACTGAGTCATAGTTAAGACTATGAAAAAAGCTTATTATTACAATAATTTATTAGTTGTTACCATACATGAGCTAATGTGAGGTGATGAAGTTACAATTTTGAATAGCATTTACCTGTGTGCCATGCAAATTTGACCATTTTGTTTAATGACAACTCTTATTTTCTTTCACATATTCTCAAACCTTTAAAGTGTTTTGTACTGTTAAAGTGTAACAGTATTATTAATGATGTCTTAAGACTAGAATTAAAGGAAACAAAAAGTTCTCGTAAAGTGCTAAAAAAGCAACCCAAAGAGTGTCAGTTAATATTCACATGTAGTATGTCTCACCATGTTAGTTAAATTTTGTTATTATCACTATTTTACAGATCAGGAAATGAAGACTTTCATAGATGGCGGGACTTGGCCAAAGTTACCTAGTAACTGCCAAGAACTGATTTAAGCCCCCCTTACATTCTAGGCCCACAACAAAAAATTAATGTGTGCTGAGGAAGTGGATTTCTTTACTTTGTCCTTAGCCCTAAACATCTTCTCAAGACTTCCGAGTTTGCGTCCAGGAGGCGAGGGCCACCCTATCAAGCCACCTGTTCAAAGTGCACAGCTGCTGCATAAGAACTCTTTCTAAGCATCTGTAACAATAATTTCTATTTCTCTTCTCCACCAAATGAATGCTAAACTTAATACTTTCAAATGTACTTCCCAAGTACAATTCCAGCTGCTCAAAAAGTTTTAATCGTTTTCATTGCTTCTGATTTTTAATTAAGTCTAAAAGGTTTGTAGCAAAGAAAATATTTTCAAAAGAAAAGGAAATAGTACTGCTAAAATTAGGAGAAGGGTAAAGTGCGTGGATTTTCATTTTCACATTATATTTCAAAACATTTCCCCAGATACTGAGGAGAGTTTCCGGGAATGTTACAGAGTTTGCCTGTTGGGATGCAGTTACATTTGGAGCATGCACTGATCTACAATAATAAGGCATAATTAAACAACAGGCCATTAAAATATAAGGAAAACAAATAGCCATTTAATAGGTCTTCCAAAAGTCAGTAAAGGTATTTCCAAAGATATCTACCACCAAACATTTATAGATTCTAATTTAATAAGGACTTTAGAAAAAAATCATATAATTAAAATAACTTAAATATATCTTAGGTAAAGCAGACACCTTGGGGAAATAGTTGGATAATCAAGGCCAAGGCAAATGTTTTATTCATTTAGGCTATGGTTGGGATATGAAGTTTGTTTTTTAGTGAATTAGACATGTGTTCACAACATTTAGGGCTTCCCTGGTGGTTCAGCTGGTAAAGAATCTGCCTGCAATGAGGGAGACCTGAGTTCTATCCCTGGGTTGGGAAGATCCCCTGGAGAAGAGAAAGGCTACCCACTCCAGTATTCTGGTGTAAAGAATTTCATGGACTGTATAATCCATGGGGTCCCAAAGAGTTGAACACAACTGAGCAACTTTCACTTTCACGACGTTTAAAATAGTCCTTCTAAAGAAATAAGATTCGTTGTGGCTAATTGCACCATGATATTAACAGAAGTTTTTACCCCTCTCCTGTTGAGCCTAGTTAGGAGTCTAGAAACACTCTCATTTATGCCCCTTGTCATTTATTCATGTGTGGTTTATGTGTGCTATACTCTCCCCCTGGGTAGATCAATTTAATGGTTAAGATCATTCTGGAGGCTTACTTTCCTGTCTCTCTAGTGCAAAAGAGATAAATTTTAGTGACTACCTAAACAAAAGCAATAGTGTAATAAATGCAAAGCCACTTTTCAGGAACTTAATTATATATCCTTTCACTCTATGTGAACTTTAAGTGCTATCCATTCAGTAACCATTCTAAGTATGGCTAGTATAATAATCCCAGGATTATGTGCTATTTCCAGATCAGCAGCTTTGTGACATATTTCTTTAATCATTACTAAGTATCCACTATATGCAAGGAACTATTTGTAAAATCATTGATAAACAATTTATCCTTACAATACAGTTGATTTTTCTACTGTGGGCCAGACAATATGAAACACCATAGTCTCAGACAAATCTCCAAAGTCCCTTGTTCTTAATTAAGGAACCGAGAGTTTAGCTCAGTGATTCTGAGCTTTTTGAGGTTCACAAACTCTTCGGAGAATCTGACAAACTATGGAAATTCTCCTAAGGAAAATGAATGCATTAGCACAATATTGCATATGATTTTGAAGTTAGGTTTACTTAAATCCTTAAGACAGATCAGATTTAAAATGCTAACAGCTATTGTCTGTAAAAGACAGTAAACAATATACCTCTGTGTGATTCAATTTCTTTATTTATAAAGTAGGTCTAATATCTATTTATAGGGCTGTTGGTGGGTTAAATAATGCAGTGTATATAAAATACTTCTTAAAGACATAGTTATCAGCTAATACTATACTACTTTTAATATTACTAATATTCCTATTCTGACTATTGCTACTACTGCTGCTGATGCTAGTATTATTATTACTCCTATTCTTATTATTAATAGACTTTACAAATTTTTGAGTGAAAAGTTCCCCATTTTATATAACAAGAAACTGTAGCTCCAGTACATTGGGTTATCAGAGGTCAGAAAATGAAGTATTAGAACTGGAATTTAAATGTCAGTTTTGACTTTACCAAAACTCATGCACCAATTGATTAAACGTAGTCTTGATATAAAAATATGTGAGTGACAATGTTGGAAAGAATGTTAAGATCAAGTTTTGAAGAGTTCTGAATGCTAGGTTTAAGAGTCAGATCATTGTGTAGGAGGCAACAGAATACCATGAAAGACTAATTAAAAAGTGATATTGCTATAGGGTTATTTGACATTAGTATGAAGGTGTGATTGCAGTGGGGAATGACTGAAGGCAAAGGCAGCGGTTAGAAGACTACTTTAATGATCAGAATTACTCGCTGACAAGGACCTAAACAAAGGCAGTGATGAAGGGACAGAAAACTGGAAAGGAAAATACTTCAGTCATAGATGATTGAAATCATTTCTTGAGTTATGCTTTTTCCCATTATTAAGTTAGAGTTGATCATAATCCCTTAAACAACAAAATACAGATTAAAAACTGTCTCATATTTTACCACCACTGTTGATTGCTAAAGGTAGAAAACTTGAATCTAGATTTTTATTTTAATTTTCAAAGTATACTACTTAGTATACTAAATGGTTATGACGTTAAAAGTTATCTATTGAAGGTCCTTTTATAAATATTTCATATTATTTTCATTCACATATTGTCTAAAATTGACTTTTTGCTGCAATTTTTTGAGCTCAACTAGATAATGAATAATTAACAAGAAATGGGAAAACAAAATTGTAAAATGTTTCATTCACTTGCTTGTACCAGCTTATCTAGACTGTGATTCCTGCAAGTATTTAACTATACCCATTTCCTCACTGACATACAACAGAAGAGCTTGCAAGGTTTACGGGGACAGCATTGATGTGGTGTTGCTAACACCTAGGGTGGGTCACAAGGAGATAGGTCAGCTCTTTTCGAGTAAAAGCATAGAACTTAGCATGATGCAAGGAGGCAGAACTGGAAAAAGCAGGGCTTCTGTAAATAGCATACACACCTGCAAGCTCAAGGTCAGTCTGTGCATGCAGCAGGCCTTTGTTTCCTATCAGTGTATCTACAAAACCTTCATGATGCTGGAATTCAGTTCATGCTTGCATATGAGAAGAATAATTTGTAAAACAACATTTTTTTGTTCACAGAATTCCTATTTTTTCAGTCTAAATGTTTGGACACCAGAAAGGTTTTGATTTTACGTTGGAGAACCTCCGCTGAGGTTGAATAGATTGAGTCCCATATTGAGTCACTAGAGTGAGCGTGACGGCCATCAGAGTAAACCCATACAGGGTGTTTCTTTGCACTGAATATTATTTACGTAGGTGGAAATGACTGCCATATATTCAAGCACAACTGCTTGCTTTCTGAGAGATGGAAACATATTAAACAATTATGGAATTTAAAAGTTGGGAGGATAAAATTTTAGCTGTCTTCTGAATTTTGCTTTTGTATTTCGTTGCCACCTGATGATTTATTTTGGTGATGTTACAGATTTGATTGCTTAGGCATACATAATTTCTGTTTTTAGGGGGAAAAAGCAAAAGCAAACAAATAAAAACAATTCTCTATACACAAGTATTTGTATAGAGATTTACTAACAAATTATAAATGAGTTTATTTTTATAAAGCATTCAGCAGTGGCCACAGGACTGGAAAAGGTCAGTTTTCATTCCAATCCCAAAGAAAGGCAGTCCCAAAGAATGCTCAAACTACTGCTCAATTGCACTCATCTCACACACTAGTAAAGCAATGCTCAAAATTCTCCAAGCCAGGCTTCAGCAATATGAACCGAGAACTTCCAGATGTTCAAGCTGGTTTTAGAAAAGGCAGAGGAACCAGAGATCAAATTGCCAGTATCTGCTGGATCATCGAAAAAGCAAGAGAGTTCCAGAAAAACATCTATTTTTGGCTTTATTGACTATGCCAAAGACTTCAACTGTGTGGATCGCAATAAACTGTGGAAAATTCTGGAAGAGATGGGAATACCAGACCACCTGACCTGCCTCTTGAGAAACCTGTATGCAGGTCAGGAAGCAACAATTAGAACTGGACATGGAACAACAGACTGGTTCCAAATAGTAAAAGGAGTACATCAAGGCTGTATATTGTCACCCTGCTGATTTAACTTATATGTAGAGTACATCATGAGAAACGATGGGCTGGAAGAAGCACAAGCTGGAATCAAGATTGCTGGGAGAAATATCAATAACCTCAGATATGCAGATGACACCACCTTTATGGTAGAAAGTGAAGAGGAACTAAAAAGCCTCTTGATGAAAGTGAAAGAGGTGAGTGAAAAAGTTGGCTTAAAGCTTAACATTCAGAAAACTTAAGATCATGGCATCTGGTCCCATTAACTCATGGGAAATAGATGGGGAGACAGTGGAAACAGTGTCGGACTTTATTTTTTGGGGCTCCAAAATCACTGCAGATGGTGACTGCAGCCATGAAATTAAAAGATGCTTGCTCCTTGGAAGGAAATTATGACCAACCTAGATAGCATATTAAAAAGCAGAGACATTACTTTGCCAACAAAGGTCCGTCTGGTCAAGGCTATGGTTCTTCCAGTGGTCATGTATGGATGTGAGAGTTGGACTGTGAAGAAAGCTGAGCACAAAAAAATTGATGCTTTTGAACTATGGTGTTGGAGAGGACTCTTGAGAGTCCCTTGGACTGCAAGAAGATCCAACCAGTCCATCCTAAAGGAGATAAGTCCTGGGTGTTCATTGGAAGGACTGATGCTGAAGCTGAAACTCCAGTACTTTGGCCACCTCATAGGAAGAGTTGACTCATTGGAAAAGACCCTGATGCTGGGAGGGATTGGGGGCAGGAGGAGAAAGAGACGACAGAGGATGAAATGGCTGGATGGCATCACCAACTCTATGGGCATGAGTCTGAGTAAACTCTGCGAGTTTGTGATGGACAGGGAGGCCTGGCGTGCTGTGATTCATGGGGTCGCAAAGAGTCAGACACGACTGAGCGACTGAACTGAACTGAAAATATAATCAAGCAGCAGTGATTGTAGTAAAGAAATGATAAAAATGTATAATTATTCATTCAGAACTGATTTTTTTCCTTTTTTACCTAACATAAGCATTTTCCCAGAAGAACCTATTTTGGCTCAATAATATGGTGTTTTCTTTAACATTCATTTTTAAAAGGAGGCATTTCTTTTTTGTTTTTCTCTAAAGCAATCCTGTTTTTACCCTCCCTAGCCTACTTTCTTTTAGTAAAACCCAACCAAAAGTGCAAAATGCAAAAACAATAATAAGTTTAACACTTCACATAATCATGTATTTATACAACAAGCTTCCTATTTTATATATGTATATGTGTGTGTATACATATAGACACACATATATATGTATTTATAGCTATCAATGAAAGGTGAAAGGTAAATGTGTTTGACTTTCTTCAATGCTTATTTTACAACAGTGATTTGAGTTCATATTTGTGTTCTAAGAGTGATAAGAAATGCATAATTTGAGTACTTATCATTCTTATGTGAAAAAATTAAAATGCAGAATCACAAAATTGATACTTATTTGTGCAGTTGACAATAGAGAGGATTATGTGAGTTGATTCTTTAAAAATATTTCAGTAGATTAGTGAACTTAAAATATATACATTTATACGGTACATGTGAACAAAATCAGAAGATTCATGGCAGAGGGATGTGATGTCACCTAAGTGTCTTCCTTGTCTATTTTATTCAGGTTTGCTTTGAAAGTGACGAAACCAAAATAGAAGATGAAAATGAAAGAAAAATAAAAAGACATTTCTTTTTAATAATAGAAATGCTTTTAATCTGGCTGTGATTTAGTCAACATGCTGTGTTAAAAACCCTCATATTATTTTAATTATTTTAGCAGAGGTGTAGCAGAATAGTTTGTTTCATCTTTATTTAGCAAACAAATATTTGAAAGCCTGGGGTTTTAGCTTAGGAATTGGCAGAATGCTCTGTTGGCAGTGTGCTTATGCATTTCAAATGTTCTGAGGAATGTTTTCTTTCTAGGATACATGAGTTGGAAGGAAACTATAACCTAAATGTCTTGATAAATGTGTGTGTGTGTGTGTGTGTGTTCGTGTTTTGTAAGTAGATTTCGAAGAATACAGCACCTATATGTTTCATGCTTTTACATACACTATGAAAATAAATCCATATAATAATTTCAGTGTAGTCTTGGAAATTTCTTCCGCAGACAGGAAGACAAAATTTGTATTACACATATTGACTTAAAAAAGGCAAGGAATGCAAATTCCTGATTTTGAGATTCCTTTGCTTCTAATTACTTTTTAATTGCAAAAGGCCTAATTAACTGGAAAGTAGTTTCCTCGTTTATTTACTAAACGGGAATGAAATTTATATCTACAGAGTATTCACAATGGTCTAGAAAGTTATCTTCACAACAACACATTGAGGTAGGTATAATCACCCCCAAATAACAGCTCAGGCAAGGAAGATTTGGAGTAAATAACCCAAAAGCTGGTTAAGTAGCATAGGCAAGTTTGAACTCAGTTCTGTTTGAACCCAAAGTCTTTTCCTTGGGCTGAATGTGACTTTCAGTTGACTTGTTACCACACACACACAAGGTTGCCTTGATCAACATTAAAGACCACATGTAACCTTATGACACAATGAAAAAGAGAAACAATGCTGACACCGAAAGGAGTGTCATTTCCTTTAACATTTGCTCAGAAACTGGAGTTTCCAGGAGTCTTAATGACACATGGTAAGACTGTCCACGGCACACCTAATCAGTAACAGATGCCATCCATAAGAAGTACAAAAGTCTCTGAGGAACTTAACCATACTCCACTGGAGAGCACCTGCTGTCCTGTGTTAACAAAACTTCACTATCATGGCATTACGTCCATTGCTAAAATGGTGTCTAAGCAACTGCACTTCAAATAACCCATTATAAACTATCCCCGTGATATGGTTCAGCCTTTCTTATGCAGTCCATTTGCCACTGTTCCTCAATACATGGCTTAATTCTGAATAGACCCCTAATATACTATCAATATATTAACTTTTCTGTCACTTTCTTCATGCTAATATCCTATATATAAATCCTATAAAGCATTTAGTCATCTTCTGTGTGTTTAAAGTTTTAGTATCTGGTTTATAGTGATGACAACGTTAGACAGTCAACATTGAACTGCATATTAACGATTTTATTTATTCCATCTAATCACTAATTGCTACAAAGGGTATGTCTTCTTCACAGGTAGAAGGTCCCTTTGAAACTAATGACTATTTTCATATACTCCCTCTGGCCTTGTTGTGCTGTTTTCTTAGTTAAACTAACAACAAAGTAATGTTTACCAAACACTATTTTTACTGTGTAGGTTTTGGGTTTTCCACTATATTTTTAATTTTTCTTTAGCAAAAAAGTAAAGATTTTGTAAATTTTAATACTTGAAAATTGAAAAAATCCTTAAAATATGATTTTCAGATATCTTTTTGTTGTTGTTGTTCAGTTGCTCAGTTGTGTCTGACTCTTTGTGACCCCATGGACTTCAGCACGCCAGGCTCCCCTGTCCTTCACCACCTCCCAGAGCTTCCTCAACTCATGTGCATCGAGTCAGTGATGCCATCCAATTCCCCATCTCATCCTCTGTCGTCCCCTTCCCCTCCTGCCTTCTATCTTTTCCAGGATCCGGGTCTTTTCCAATGAGTTGGCTCTTTCCATCAGGTGGCCAAAGTACTGGAGCTTCAGCTTCAGCATCAGTCCTCCCAATGAATATTCAGGGTTGATTTTCTTTAGGATGGACTGGTTTGATAACTTCAGTGATGATAACATCATTTCAGTTATTCATTGCTATATAACAAATGAGAAGTTTAAAACAAATGTCATTTATTATCTCACAATCCCTATGTGAGGAACCTGCTGTGAGAATCCCTATGGCTCAGGAACCTGCAAGTGATTTAAATGGGTTGTCCTGGACCAGGATCTCTCATGAGGCTTTTAGGAAAGCTGTCGGCTGGGCTGTCAAAAGTCATGACTAGGGGCAGCTCCGCAGACCACAGCTTCTGCTAGTTCTTGCCTGTGGGTCTCATCTCATGGGCTTCCCTTACATTGCTTAAGTGTCCTTGTGATATGTTATCTGACTTCACAACGACTGTAAGAGAGAGAGAGAAGGACTGTCTGAGATGGAAACTGCAGTCATTTACTACATAATCTTGGAAGTGACTTACTAAAAATTCTTCCAGATTTTATTCATTAAATGTGAGCCATATTGTCCAGCTCATATAGATGAACAGAGGGAGGGGATTACACAAGAATAATTACCAGAAAGCAAATCATTGGCAGGCATTTGGAGTCTGGCTTCTCCGACATCAATGATAATAGTGAATGTTACCATTCTGGAGCAATTTCTAGGTTTTAGATATTGTACTAGGTATTGCACTCATTATAACTATGCAAGGCTGATTCTTCTATCTGTCCTTCTAATTAAGAGGACTATGGGTAGCTAGCATAGTTAAATAACAAGGAATATTACTGATAACTGATAACTGGCAGAATCAGGATTCAAATTCAGGTCTGTCTTCAAAATCATTCATCTTTCTCCCCTTCAATACTTTGCTGCTGTTTTTCTGTTTTTGTTTTTTTAATCTGCAGCATTAATGATCTGTCCCATGCTAAGTCGCTTCAGTCGTGTCTGACTCTTTGCAACCCTATGAACTATAGCCTGCCTGGCTCCTCTGTCCACAGGATTCTCCTGGCACAAATACTGGAGTGGCTTGCCATGCCCTCCCTCCAAGAAATCTTCCCATCCAGGGGTTGAACACACATCTCTCAAGTCTCCTGCATTGGCAGGTTGGTTCTTGACCACTAGCACCATCTGGGAAGCTAAATATCAATGATGAGTGATCTAAATTATGATTAATTTTATTCCACACAGTTCTTGAGAAATTCATTTTGCTTTAGCATAGAGGAAATAACAATCTTATCAAATTATCCTGCTGTTCACGTTAATAAATTGGTTTAGGCAAAAGTTAAACCTTCAAAATCTGTCACTTTTCAACATGACACAAATAGATAAAGATTATAGAAGAAATCCAGCTTGCTAAATTCTGATAGAAAATGTTTGTGCTTAGAACTATTCTCCCTAGAATTCTGCAGAAATATAGGAGCTTCTTCATCTTTAGCTGCACACTGGGAGTTTGCATGAGCCTCCTGAGTTCCTGTTCTTCCACAGTGGCTGGAGAATAGGGAGTAAGTGATAAAAAGGGGCTGCTACTGCTAAGTTGATTCAGTCGTGTCCGACTCTGTGCGACCCCATAGACGGCAGCCCACCAGGCTCCCCCAACCCTGGGATTCTCCAGGCAAGAACACTGGAGTGGGTTGCCATTTGCTTCTCCAATGCATGAAAGTGAAAAGTGAAAGTGAAGTCACTCAGTCAGGTCCGACTCTTAGTGGAGGCTAAAATGAACTTTACTGAATGAGTTAATCTGTTGATTAATGAAAAGCACACTTTCCAATTAATTCTGCCAAGGTAATCCCATCTCCACATAACAATAAGTAGTCTAGAGTCTTCCCTCTGGATTAGGTGGATACGTTTTTCAGAACAGCAACTCAAGTTTCAGTAGCCAATATTTTAGAACAAACAAAATTAGAGCTGAAAATACAATGCAAAAGCTGAATTAACGATTGAAAGCTGAATTAACAATATGGCAAATATTATTACTAAAGATAATATAAAAATTTCAATATGTTTTTCTCTGATCATCATAGTTCCTATCATGATAACCATCACATCATCATCTGTCATGTTAATTACATTCACTTTCTGTCATTTATATCCTTCTGACCTCCATCTTGTGCTACCTTCAAGTCAACTATTTAAAAAAATAAAAGGAAAGAAGTGGATTTTAATTCATCAACCATCAGCATGCAGATCATTAAACATAGTTTTCTGTTACATAGAAAATGGAATGCAAAACAAAAGATAAATAGATCCCTTTTGAGGACAAAAGCTTCAAAAAATAAGACACTAGCAAAGAGAAATGTAAAACACCTGTGGAAATGTAGATTAAAATATATAATTTTATATTATTTTATAACATATGTTTTTTACCCAGCTAATTAGAAAATTCCAACAGTATGTTATAAATTCTTACAAAAATACTAATCATATGCAATTGCTCTCAAAACTCTAGTCTCCTTTGACCTCTAAACTATTAAAGATATATAGCACCTAGATTAGCAAAAGCATATTTCTTCACACTAACACAAATAAAGATCTCTGGTTTTTATTCTTTTACATTTAAATATTCAATATTCAAACTTAAAACTATTCACATTTCTCTAAATTATACATCTAGAACAGATCCTCCCCCAAAACATTATTTTTACCCAAAGAAGTATTAATACCTGTGTTTTCAACATATCACATTTTTGTTTCTTAGACAGTTTCCTTTTCAGGATAAATTTGGTCCATCTAATATCTTAATTTGATGGCAGCCACCCTATGGCTCAGCTGGTAAAGAATCCGCCTGCAATGTGGGAGACCCGGGTTCTATCCCTGGGTTGGGAAGATCCCTTGGAAAATGGAAAGGCCACCCACTCTGGGATTCTGGCCTGGAGCATCCTGGTTGCAAAGAGTCAGACACGACTGAGTAATTTTCACTTTTACCTGTCTTATGGTCTTTGGAATTGACAATTGTCAAATATTTTTGAAAATCTAAATAATTTTAATCCACATATTCCTAACTTCTTCTTAACACATCCAAATTAATTAGTAAGTATTAATCTTCCGAGGGACAATATTGTTGTTCCACTAATAAGTTACTTAATACAAATGTTCTTTGTACCTACCCTTTATTATTTGCTGTTTTTATTATTTTCTACCAAATTGTTTGAGTCTATATATGACCTGCTGGTCTATTTTTCTGCCCACCCTTTTAAACACCTGGATTTGGTACTTACATATGTAGACTTGTTTGATGACTTATTATGAAATATCAATCTGTTCATTTCTGAAAATTATATGAATAGAATTTTCCCCAATAAGCTTTTCCACTATAAAAAGATAACAAAAACTCTTTCCTTTTTCCATAATAAATTCACTACTTATCTCACAGTTATTCCACTGATTCTTTATGCATTGTCTTTCTTTCAACTGTTGTAAAGCTTTGCCATTGACCTTTTAGTATCTTACAAGTACACAATCAAAAAGTTTATTTCAGCTAAACTTCATTCCATTACATGCATTTATTCATTAAGCAAAGACTTATTGAGTGTCAGATCAAGTGCATAGACCTGATTGTCCACCAGCTTAGCCTGATAGTGAAGACTGATAAACAGAAAAATACAAACAGCCAAAATCACAGAGATATCAGTTTATTCAATGCCCATACGTGCTGTGCTTAGTCACTCAGTCTTGTCTGACTCTTTTCAACCCCATGGACTGTAGCCTGCCAGGCTCCTCTGTCCATGAGGATTCTCCAAGCAAGAACACTGGGGTGGGTTGCCATCTCCTCCTCCAGGGGACCTTCCCAACCCAGGGATTGAACCCAGGTTTCCGTCTTGCAGGCAGATTCTTTCCCATCTGAGCCACCTGGGAAGCCCCAATACCCGTATACTTAATATCTAAACACTGCCAGTGTAGTGGCTTCAGAGACAACAAGATAAAATCCCAGTCTCCCTCTATGATTGAAAGATGAATGTTTAACAAGTACACGGAAGTTTTTTTTAACAAATGTCACAGGTGCTAAATGAAAGTATATATACTGAAGTCTCGGATGAGAAAATAAACAGGTCTATTACAATTTTGTTTTAAGACTGAGTCTTGGGAGTTGACATTAGGTAGGACAAGCAGGTATATTCTAATCAAAATGTATGTAGGAGAAACAATGGGAATTTGAAACAAGACCACAGTGGCATGGATAGCAAGGATAATGCAGCCTAATAGAGTTTCAGTAATAGAATCAACTTGACCAAATTAATGTGGAAGAGTAGTTGACATAAAGGGCAAAGAAACAAACACAGACAAAAAAAAATTAGGGTAACAGCAAGTTTCTGCCTTAGACAATTAGATGCTGACACAGAGAAGGAAATGGCAACCAACTCCAGTACTCTCGCCTAGAGAATCCGGTGGACAGAGGAGCCTGGTGGGTTGCCATCTATGGGGTCGCAAAGAGTCAGACATGACTGAAGCGACTTAGTATGCATGTATGACACATGTACAAAGGTACAGGATACAAAAACTGCAGCAGATCTGAGGACTTAATAAGGTTAAGTTTTAAATATACTCATTTGAAAGTGAAATTTGGGTTTGGCACTCAGAAGGAAAAGTGGCTTAATATTATATTACGCTTCTCCAAATCTTTATTATATAAGTAGTCTAATTCATGGTGGTGGATAAAGAGGAAGACAAAAGGTACGGAAAGAAACCAAAGCAAAATAAAATCAATGGTTAATATTTAGAAGGTGGAAGAGAAGGAAATCATGAAGAAGAATAACTGAGAGTGGTTCAACCAGAGGAACGTAGAGTAAGTAGCCTAATAGGAAGTTTAAAAGAGCTGAAAGTCTTATGTTAAATATATGTAGGTACCAAGAGAGGGATGAGCTGAAAAGGTTAGTGGATTTGGCAACTAAGAAGTAATAATGATTTGTGAGAAACTGAAGGTGGATTTAAACTGAAAAAGTGAGGAAGTAAAGCAGTAGAGATATTCTGCATTTGACAAGGTTGGCTGTAGAGAGCATTACCATATTTTGTGGGTTCTCCTGTTTTTCAGATTGCTTACATGAAGATGTTTTTAAAGTAAACTTCTTCATTAATGCAAAATGGACATATTGCAAAATTGAACAGGTTCTAAGTGTACAGCTTCGTTGGCCTCACAAATTAAAAAATCTATGTAATCAATGTTTAGATCAAGAACTAGAACGCTACTAACTGTCCATCCCTTTCTGAACCCTTCCTGGTCACTACATCTCCAAAATAACTGTTGTAAGATTCTTACAACCAAAGATTAGTTTGGAACTCAATAAAGGAATAAAACATATATTCTTTTCTGTGAAAGTTTTTTTTTTTTTTCAGGTAAGCATCTAGTGGGATTGATCCATGGTTTTGCATATTGTTCATTTTCAATACTATATAGTATTCTGTTGAAGACCTAGCACCATATATTATCTGTCAAGTTGTTGATAAATATTGAACTTTTTTCCAGATTGAGGTTGTTAACAACAGTATTTTTTTTAACATTATACTACAAGTCTTTTTGTATATGCCACGTCATACCACACACACATGTACACATACATACAATGAAATTCCCATCCATCGGAGACGCATGTCGCTGTTGTTCAGTTGCTCAGTCACGTCTGACTCTTTCTGACCCCATGGACTGCAGCATGCCAGGCTTCCCCGTCCTTCACCATCTCCCGGAGCTTGCTCAAACTCACGTCCATTGAGTCAGTGATGCCATCCAACCATCTTGTCCTCTGTCGTCCCCTTCTCCTGCCTTCAATCTTTCCCAGCATCAGGGTCTTTTTCTAAAGAGCTCACTCTTCACATCAGGTAGTCAAAATATCTGAGCTTCAGCTTCAGCATCAGTCCCTCCAATGAATATTCAGGACTGATTTACCTTAGAATTGACTGGTTTGGTCTCCTTGCAGTCCAACGGACTCTCAAAAGTCTTCTTCAACACCACAGTTCAAAAGCATCAATCGATCGGCACTCAGGCTTCTTTATGGTCCAACTCTCACATCCATACATGACTACTGGAAAAACCAAAACTTTGACTATATAGACATTTGTTGGCAAAGTAATGTCTCTGCTTTTCAATATGCTGTCTAGGTTTGTCATAGCTTTTCTTCCATGGAGCAAGTCTTTTATTTATTTTTTTTCCATTTATTTTTATTAGTTGGAGGCTAATTACAATATTTTGTGGGTTTTATCATACATTGACATGAATCAGCCATGGATTTACATGTATTCCCCATCCCGATCCCCCCTCCCACCTCCCTCTCCACCCGATCCCTCTGGGTCTTCCCAGTGCACCAGGCCCGAGCACTTGTCTCATGCATCCAGCCTGGGCTGGTGATCTGTTTCGCCCTAGATAATATACATGTTTCGATGCTGTTCTCTCGAAACATCCCACCCTCGCCTTCTCCCACAGAGTCCAAAAGTCTGTTCTGTACATCTCTGTCTCTTTTTCTGTTTTGCATATAGGGTTATCATTTCCATCTTTCTAAATTCCATATATATGTGTTAGTATACTGTATTGGTCTTTATCTTTCTGGCTTACTTCACTTTGTATAATGGGCTCCAGTTTCATCCATCTCATTAGAACTGATTCAAATAAATTCTTTTTAATGGCTGAGTAATATTCCATGGTGTATATGTACCACAGCTTCCTTATCCATTCGTCTGCTGATGGGCATCTAGGTTGCTTCCATGTCCTGGCTATTATAAACAGTGCTGCGATGAACATTGGGGTGCACGTGTCTCTTTCAAATCTGGTTTCCTCAGTGTGTATGCCCAGGAGTGGGATTGCTGGGTCATATGGCAGTTCTAATTCCAGTTTTTTAAGAAATCTCCACACTGTTCTCCATAGTGGCTGTACTAGTTTGCATTCCCACCAACAGTGTAAGAGGGTTCCCTTTTCTCCACACCCTCTCCAGCATTTATTGCTTGTAGACTTTTGGATAGCAGCCATCCTGACTGGCGTGTAATGGTACCTCATTGTGGTTTTGATTTGCATTTCTCTAATAATGAGTGATGTGGAGCATCTTTTCATGTGTTTGTTAGCCATCTGTATGTCTTCTTTGGAGAAATGTCTGTTTGGTTCTTTGGCCCATTTTTTGATTGGGTCATTTATTTTTGTGGAATTGAGCTGCAGGAGTTGCTTGTATATTTTTGAGATTAATCCTTTGTCTGTTGCTTCGTTTGCTATTATTTTCTCCCAATCTGAGGGCTGTCTTTTCACCTTGCTTATAGTTTCCTTTGTTGTGCAAAAGCTTTTAAGTTTCATTAGGTCCCATTTGTTTAGTTTTGCTTTTATTTCCAATATTCTGGGAGGTGGGTCATAGAGGATCTTGCTGCAGTTTATGTCGGAGAGTGTTTTGCCTATGTTCTCCTCTAGGAGTTTTATAGTCTCTGGTCTTACATTTAGATCTTTAATCCGTTTTGAGTTTATTTTTGTGCAAGTCTCTTTTAATTTCATGGCTGCAGTGATTTTGGAGCCCAAGGAAATAACATTCAGCTTAAATAGTGAAAAATACTTCTCCAAAATGTAACTAGCAATTTTTCATCTTCTTTAGCAGTATACGAGGTTCTCATTGTTTCAATTCTCACGAACAATGGTCATAGTCAATCTTTTTATTAGCTTTTCTGCAGGATGAGTGCTATCTCACTGTGTTGTTAATTTACATTTCTCAGAAGACTAAAGATGTTGAGCAATTTTTACATGCTTATTCACGTATCCCTTTTTGTGAATTGCTCCTTCAAATATTTTGTCTATTTTAATGCTAACTTTCCTATTTTTAATTTGTCCGTGTGGTCTATATACATCAAAGGCTGGGAAGGATCTGAACTTTTGTCCTATTTGAGAGGTAAGAAGTTAGCCTGACACCATTTCAGGCTGAAACAAGACAAGAGATGCCTGGGTTAGAGACAGAGGATCTTATTACTCATAGTAAATCAAACATCAGCGCATTTTCACTAGCTTACCTTTACTCCAAGTTCTATGGGGCTGATTTTGGCCCATTCAATGTGATGAGTGAAGAGTTTTGAGTGTGTGAGGGATAGTTTTGTGACTGGGTGATAAATCTCCTATGATGGATGCTCTCTGTTCTAGATGAAGATGCCGTGTTTATTATTCTCCTCGGTAAGCATGACTGCTCCTTACTGTCCGTATCTTTCAAGGTTGCCTGTGATACAGATATTGTGGGAAGATAACCCAGGAAGAAATATGGGTACTACCTCACTTTTAAGTTGTACAGAAATGCAAAAAATTGATGAGAAATTCTACTTTAACAACATGTTCTACTTATAGTTTTCTTTACATATAGGTATTACAGATATCTACTTCAAATAAACAGCTCATCTTTTCATACTATTAATGGTGTTTTTAAGTGAATACATGTTCTTAATTGTAATGAAATCTAATTTATGGTCATTGCTTTTTTAATGTGTCATGCATAAAACTTTTTTGGACATAGTTATGAAGATATTTTCCTGTGTTACATTTTCAAAACTGGATGGTTTTACCTTTCACATTAAAATACAAATTGGGAGGTTAGCTGTCAATGCTCATCTTTTTCTATTCATGTGGTTATCCAGTCAAACTAGAACTATTAATCATAAAAGCCACCTTTTCCCTATTATATTGCTATATAATGACTGTCATAAACAGTGGACTCTGTATATGTGGATTTATTTTTGATTCTATACTGTTTCAATAATAAATTACTAAAATTGATGATGCCAGTATATCACTCTGGCTTAATGGTGGCTTACTAAAAATCTTGATAGCTAGCCTCACACGCTAGCAAAGTAATGCTCAAAATTCTCCAAACCAGGCTTCAGCAATACATGAACCATGAACTTCCAGATATTCAAGCTGGATTTAGAAAAGGCAGAGGAACCAGAGATCAAATTGCCAACATCCGCTGGATCATTGAAAAAGCAAGAGTTCAAAAAAAACATCTACTTCTGCTTCACTGACTATTTTAAAGCCTTTGATTGTGTGGATCACAAAAAAACTGGAAAACTCTTAAAGAGATGGGAATACCAGACCACCTCACCTGCCTCCTGAGAAACCTATATGCAGGTCAAGAAGCAACAGTTAGAACCAGACATGGAACAACAGACTGGATGTATTCATCAAGGCTGTATGTATATTATCACCCTGCTTATTTAACTTACATGCAGAGTGCATCATGAGAAACACTGGGCTGGATGAAGCACAAGCTGGAATCAAGATTGCCGGGAGAAATATCAATAACCTCAGACATGCAGATGACACCACCCTTATGGCAGAAAGTGAAGATTACTAAAGAGCCTCTTGATGAAAGTGAAAGAGGAGAGTGAAAAAGTTGGCTTAAAGCTCAACATTCAGAAAACTAAGATCATGACATCTGGTGTGATCACTTCATGGCAAATAGATGGGGAAACACTGGAAACAGTGACAGACTATTTTGGGGGGCTCCAAAATCACTGCAAATGGTGATTGCAGTGATGAAATTAAAAGATGCTTACTCCTTGGAAGTAAAGTTATGACCAACCTAGACAGCATATTAAAAAGCAGAGATATTACTTTGCAACAAAGCTTCATCTAATCAAGCTACAGTTTTTCCAGTAGTCATGTATGGATGAGAGAGTTGGAATATTAAGAAAGATGAGCTCCAAAGAATTGATGCTTTTGAACTGTGGTGTTGGAGAAGACTTGAGAGTCCCTTCAACTGCAAGGATATCCAACTAGTCCATCCTAAAGAAAATCAGTCTGATTGTTCATTGGAAGGACTGATGCTGAAGCTGAAACTCCAAGACTTTGGCCACCTGATGCAAAGAACTGACTCAATGGAAAAGACCCTGATGCTGGGAAAGATTGAAGGCAGGAGGAGAAGGGTTGAGATGGTTCAGTAGCATCCCCTAGTCTATGGACATGAGTTTGAGTAAGTTCTGGGAGTTGGTGATGGACAGGGAAGCCTGGCGTGCTGCATTCACAAAAAGTCAGACAAGACTGAGTGACTGAACTGAACTGAAGCCCTCCATTGGGGTTTTTCCTTCTTTAAGGCTATTCTTAGACCTATACATATCCATCTGCCTGAAATCATACAGCATTTATTCTAGTGTGGATCTGTTTTATCTTGGACTTTATTTGCTGGAAATGTATTTTGCATTCATTTTTGAGAGGTGGTGTTGCGGAAACAGTTTTATGTTGGCTGTTATTTTCTAACATGTGAAGAGGTCCTCTTACTGTCTCTGACTCTCATATTAATGTTGGGAAGTCAGCTGTCAGTGTTTTTTTTCCTTTTTAAGTAAATTTGATTCTTACCCCCTTTTTTGCCCCTCCTCACTGCTTTTATAATTTTCTCTTTAGATTTTAGTAGTTTTGCTAGGTGTCTCTGAGTAATTTTCTTTGTGTTTTATCTTATTGGTGTTCTAACATTTCTTTAACCTGTGGGTGTGATTTTTAAGTTTGTCTTGGAAATTCTCCTGCCATTTTCTCTTTAAATATTTTCTTTACTCTTTTCACCTATTTTCTCCTTTTCCATTATCTGACTTTCCATAGGTCGTATCTTTTTCATTGTGTCCTATTTGCATATCTCAGCTCTTTTCTTTTTAAAATTCTCGATTTCTGTATACTTCAGCCTGGATTTTTTTATTGATCTATCTTTATATTTGATAATCACCTCTTCTACTGTGCTACTTCCCTACTGAGTTATTAATTTCACTTATTTAATTTCTTCACCTCAAGCGGTTCTACTTGATCCTGTGTAATAGATTCCATTTAACTGCTGGAATCTCCTCATCCTCTGTTGTTTCTTGGGCATAGTCACCATAGCTATTTTAAAGTCTATGAATGATAATCCCAATATCTGGATCATATGTGTGTGGGGATGGGTGAGTGTGGGTGTCAAGTGTGGTGTGCGTGTGTTCAAGTTCTTCTCATGGTCTAGTTCTTTGGGTTGCCTAGTAATGTTTTTACTGAATGCCAGGCATTGTGTATAAAATAATCAGAGTTCCTAGATGATATTTTCATCCAGATAATATTTGATTCTAAAATGAGGACAAATCACCCAAATTGTGTCAGAGACTGAATGGAATCTGGTATACATTTCTTTTAAGATCCTGCTCCCAAGATATAATTACTCTCTAGATATCCCAATTAGTTAATGTGTTTACCAGAATCTACCATCACTGACAGGTCTTATATTCTAACTTTTGTAACCTTACTTCCATAAGACAGCTAGAAACTCTGCTCTGTACTTCAGTGACTTTTTTCTTGTCACTTAGACTTTTATCCTGTTCAGTTTATAAATCTGGCAAAAGCCTGAAGGATACAACAAAATATTGGGATTTATTTCTTGATGCTTCCCTGTTTTCAAAAATCTGTTGCTGTTTAATTGCCAAGTGATATCTGACTGTTACCCCATGAACTGTAGCCCACAAGGCTCCTCTGTCCATGGGATTTCCCAGGCCAGAATACTGGAGTGGGTTACCATTTCCTTCCTCAGGGGGTCTTCCTGACCCAGGGATTAAACCTGTGTCTTTTGCAAAGCAGGCAGATTTTAAGCGCTGAGCAACCTGGGAGGCACATTTTCAGAAATCTTGGCCCCTTAATTCTGGGGGCTTCCCTTGTGGCTCAGCTGGTAAAGAATCCACCTATAAGTGGGAGACCTGGGTTTGATCCCTGCGTTGGGAAGATCCCCTGGAGAAGGGAAAGGCTACCCACTCCAGTATTCTGGCCTGGAGTATTCCACGGACTGTACAGTCCTTGGGTTCGCAAAGAGTCAGACATGACTGAGCGACTTTCACTTTCACTTTCATATCCTCAAATTCCAGTGTTTTGTCTATCTCTATAAGATTCATAAAATTTCTCATAGTTCCTCTGCATCCAATCAGCAACTCTCTGTCCAAAGCTTCAGAATTTTCAAAATGCTTCAATATTACCGAATATATAGGTTCCCCTTTCTGTTTTGGTTCTTGTTTCACCAGAATCTTTTCTTAAGTCACAGATCTCGTGACAGCTCTCTGTTATCTTTAAACACAGACATACACACACACACACACACACAATTTTGTCTTTTAAACTCAATGATAACATTGGCCTACTAAAACCTACCATCATAGCCTTACATTTTAGCCTTTATCAAAACCATACATTTTCAAGGGACACTCAACCACTCTTTTGATTTTGCCAGTGAGAAACAAAGACATTTAAAATTTTTCTGATAATTAAACTTCTAAGAATCACTTTTTAGACATGTTTTTCCTAAATTCACTCTAGGCTGTTTTGACACACGTAATAAGTTCTTTACTTATTGTCCAGATTCTGACATTTTGTACATCTCATAAGTTGTATTACAGAAACTTTGGTTTAAGACTCTAATAAAACTTTAGAAACAGAAAATGTATCTTTGTGTATTTAGGCATCTGTTCTATTCTTTGTCTACAAATTTATTTACTTTCCTACCAAAAAATATGGGAATACAGGGAATATGGCCAGTTCTCTACCCTGTTCTTTAATTTTTGATGCCAGCAGAAGAATCAAAGTTAATTGCATTCCATTTTTTATATAGTGTAAGTCACTCAGTCGTGTCCGACTCTGCGACCCCATGGCCTATACAGTCCATGGAATTCTCTAGGCTAGAATACTGGAGTGGGTAGCCTTTCCCTTCCCAACCCAGGATTGAACCCAGGTCTCCTGCTTTGCAGGTGGTTTCTTTACCAGTTGAGCCACAGGGGAAGCCCAAGAATACTGGAGTGGGTAGCCTATCCCTTCTCCAGGGGATCTTCCTGACCCAGGAATCAAACCTGGGTCTGTTGCATTGCAGGCGGATTCCTTACCAACTGAGCTATCAGGGAAGCCACTCATCAATTAATGACTGAAAGTAAGATTAATGCTATTAGAAAACTGGCCATATTTCAATCAGTTCTATATATATACATATATATATACACATACATACATATACATATAAATTCCCTTATGTTTCATGTATTTATTATCTACAAAATATTGCATTATTTCTTTGCCTTGAATTTTCTAGGTATTTTCTAAATACCCTTCTTTGCCTTTGTACACATTTGTTTCAGTTATTTTATGCAACATAATGGATCTCCCCGCAAAAAAATGTGTTGAAATAACAGTAATCATTTACTGTCTCTCACAGATTCTGTGGCTCAGACAGTAAAATGTTAGCCTGCAGTGTGGGAGACCTGGGTTCGATCCCTGGGTCAGGAAGATCCCCTGGAGAAGGAAATGGCAACCCACTCCAATATTCTTGCCTGGAACATCCCATGAACAGAGGAGCCTGGCAGGCTACAGCCCATGGGGTCTCAAGGAGTCAGACACAACTGAACAACTTCACTTACTTATGGATTTTGTGGGCCAGAAATTAGCAAGAAGCTTGGTTCCTAGTTGTGTCTTGATGTCTCTCATGAGGCTGCGATTAGATACAGGATGGATCTGTATTCTTCTGAAAACTTGACTGGGACTTCAGGGTCCACTTCTGAAGTGGCACACTCTTGTAACTTGCAAATTGGTATTGGTTATTGGTGGAGGTCCTTCTCCACCTGGATCACTCCACATGGCCTGGGTTTGTGCAAAACATGGTAACTGGATTATAAAGGCAAATATATTGAGAAAGAATGAGGGAATGGAGAGAGAGAGAAGATACCTCACTAGCTCCAAGCAGAAGCTACATGCTTTTCAGGATCTAGTCTCAGAACACATAATCACACTGCATCACTTTTCTCACATTTTATTCATTAGAAGTGACTCACTAAAGGACCCATATTAATTGGGAGAGAAATTAAAATCCATGTTTCAAAGGCACAAGTGTCAAGGAATTTAAAAGCACTACAACATCAGCATGTGCTTTAGTTAAACTCAAATTGCAATTTATTCAATTATGGAAACTTGAAAGATAAAATTAATCTGGTCTCCACTGTTTCTGTGAATACAATTCTACAGAATTAATTTTCTGTAAGATACTGAATATATAACTAAGGTCTTAAAATATTTTTATATATTTTTCAAAAGTCTTAATAATCTTACTGTGTGAATTTCATAACATTTTGATTAGAAAGAACTGCTGCCTACAAGAACTCAGAAAACCAATTATTTCACATCAAAAACTAAAAAAGAAAATGGATAAAATACTGTCTGTTAAACCACATTCTATGTTCGAAGAAATTAAGAAATGTTTTTGCATATTATTATAGTGGAAATTTTTAAACAATGAAAAGACAAAAGAAGTTATCATTGAAGAATCATCAAAGTTCAAATATTATTGAGATCAAATAGTAACATTCTGGCCTTTCCTAACTTATCAATAAAATATTTGGATGGAGCAGAAAAAAAGTGTAATATAACACTGGGGAAATAACCTATGCATAGCATTCTTTTACCCAAGTCAAGGAAGGATACTTCCCATTGGTAAGCCGAATAGAAGGACAGCCTAATTTTTCCTCATGAAAGGTCTTTCACACTCTTCCACTTCCTGAAAGTGACTGAGTGGAAGAAAATCAGGTAAATAGGCAATATCATTATTATTTAAAGGCCTTTTACAAATTAATCAAATTAATTCAGTAGAGTGGTCCAATGAGAACAAAGGTGAGAAATAGCTAATGAACATTCACAAAACATATACAGATGAATAACATATATAAAAAATATGCCATTTAGTCAAAAATATATGTCATTAACAAAAATTGTAAATGGGTGAAATTAACCTTTACCTACTTAAACTCATAAACATGAGAAAGTAGGTGTTACAGGTGTCAAACTCAGGTTTATAGCTTTGGCAGGTCGAAACTTTCTGTGGTTCAGCTATCCTCTATAGAAAGATGACCATCATCCCCACTCACAAACTATGATTTTGGTCTCAGTATTTAACCCTTTGCATTTCATTTTCCTCATCTGTAATTTTGGGATAATAACAGACTATACGTAATACAGTTGCAGGGATTGTTGGTGGTGGTCAGTCACTCAGTCGTATCCGACTCTTTGCAACCCCATGGACTGCAGCATGCCAGGCCTTCCTGTCCTTCACCATCTCCCGGAGTTTGCTCAAACTTATGTCCATTGAGTCAGTGATGCAATCAACCATCTCATCCTCTGTTGTCCCCTTCTCCCCGTGCCCTCAATCTTTCCCAGCATCAGGGTCTTTTCTAATGAGTCCACTGTTCACATCAGGTGGCCAAAGTATTGGAGCTTCAGCTTCAGCATAAGTCCTTCCAATGAATACTCAGGACTGATCCTTGCAGTTAAAGAGACTCTCAAGAGTCTTCTCCAACACCACAGTTCAAAAGCATCAATTCTTTGGTGCTCAGCTTTCTTTATGGTCCAACTCTCACATCCATAAATGACTACTGGAAAAACCATAGCTTCGAATATACAGATCTTTGTCAGTAAAGTAGCGTCTCTGATTTTTAACATGCTATCTAGCTTGGTCATAACTTTTCTTCGAAGGAGCAAGTGTCTTTTAATTTCATGGCTGCAGTCACCATTTGCAGTGATTTTGGAGCCTAAGAAAATAAAGTCTCTCACTGTTTCTGTTGTTTCCCCATGAAGTGATGAGACCATGAAGTGATGAGACTGCCATGAAGTGATGGGACCAGGTACCATGATCTTAGTTTTGTGAATGTTGCATTTTTGCCAGCTTTTTCACTCTCCTCTTTCACTTTCATCAAGAGGCTTGTTAGTTCCTCTTCGCTTTCTGCCATAACGGTGGTGTCATATGCATACCTGAGGGTATTGATATCTCCTGGCTATCTTGATTCCAGCTTGTGCTTCATCCAGCCCAGCATTTCACATGATACATAAGTTAAATAATCAGGGTGACACTATACAGCCTTGACATACGCCTTTCCCAATTTGAAACCAGTCCGTTGTCCCTCATGTCTGGTTCTAACTGTTGTTTCTTAACCTGCATACAGGTTTCTCAGGAAGCAGATAAAAAATGGTCTGATATTCCCATCTCTTGAAGAATTTTCCACAGTTTGTGGTGATCCACACAGTCAAAGGCTTTAGCATAGTCAAGGAAGCAGAAGTAAATGTTTTTCTGAATTCTCTTGCTTTTTCTACTATCCAACAGATGTTGGCAATTTGATATCTGGTTCCTCTGCTTTTTCTAAATCCAACTTGAACATCTGGAAGTTCACAGTTCATGTACTGTTGAAGCCTCACTTAGAGAATTTTGAACATTACTTTGCAAACATGTGAAATGAGTGCAAACTGAAAATTAATATATGGCATCTAATGGTGCTTAAAGTCCAGCATATAGTATTATTTTATTATCATTATCTTCACAATTCTATCATGTTTATTGTTATCCTCATGGTCAATGAATTGTACATCCTTAAATACTGCTGGCAGGAGTGTCACATGGTTCTTCAGTTTTGAAAAATAACATAATAATAAGTATAAACTCCCAAGGTCTTGATAGAGATGGACAGAACACTCAAGGGAAGGGAGGGTGATGATAATGATTTATTTCCACCTCTCATTGCCCCAACCCTTCCAACTTGAACTGAAGGGATAACATTTGGGAAATAATATAGTTAAGGTTGACAATAAATCAGGGTGAGTCAGGTTAGTTTGACTTAAATTATATCAGTTAATAATAAACTCAGGTAATAGGAACTATTTCTTAATGCTTCCTCAATGATTCCTTTACTTTCTCCCAGTAACTTAGACCAGCTAACCTCAGGCTGAAATGTGAAGTATTCTACTTCAAGTCCTCTTATTACTTAACTAAAATGATTATATTTATTGAGAAGATAAAAAATATGATCTATTCTGTCTGGAAATACATGTTATTAGATACCTCATCTCTAGTTTGGTTTCATTTATTATGTAATAATTCATTATGCTCTTAAGATACTAAAGTAAATGTACTATATATATTTGTAGACCACAAGTTACTAATAAAATAGGTAATGATTAGGACCAAGTTTGGTAGGCTGATTAGGTAAAGACAGGGTCTTGAGGGTTAAGTAGAACTTTATGATAGAAGGAGTGATGGGCACAAAATGCATCCATTTTTTCCCCAAAGACAAGAATTCATGAGGAAACAATGAGTAAGATAAGGCAGAAAAGATCTGTGAATATAATTACATAGTCTTTCAGTCATGAGCACATGGTCTTATGAAGAGGATTCAGGTCAGAATACTGGAGTAGGTAGCCATTCCCTTCTCCAGGGGATCTTCCCAACTCAGGGTTCGAACCCAGGTCTCCCACATTCCAGGCAGACTCTTTACCAGCTGAGCCACCAGGGAAGCATGCAGAGGATAGATAAAGTCAAGTATGCCTCAGCATGGGGATGTGCTCATTCGTGTCTGAATCTTTGCAACCCCATTGACTGTAAACTGCCAGGCTCCTCTGTCCATGGGATTGCCATTTCCTTCTCCAGTGGATCTTCCCAACCCAGGGATTGAACCCATGTCTCCTGCATTGCAGGTGGATTCCTTACCCACTGAGTCATCGCAGGAAGCCCATTATTACATAAACTGACTTCAATTTAAGATTCATGATTACCTGTTAAGGCCAAGGGGAATGAGGTTGAAAGTTTAAGGTAAATTTAAAGGTGCAGCTAATTTATCTTTTACTGGATCTCCTTGGTGAGAAATAAACCACATGGTTTCTATTAGGTAAAAAACATTAATTTGTTGTTCAGTCACTCAGTCATGTCCTACTCTTTGCGATTCCATGGACTGCAGCACTCCAGGCTTCCCTGTTCTTCACCATCTCCCGGAGCTTGCTCAAATTCATGTCCATTGAGCAGGTGATGCCATTCAACCATCTCATCCTCTGTCATTGCCTTCTCCTCCAGCCTTCAATCTTTCCCAGCATCAGGGTCTTTCCCAGTGAGTCAGCTCTTCACATGAAGTAGTTAAAGTATTGGAGCTTCAGCTTCAGCATCAGTCTTTCCAATGAATATTCAGGGTTGATTTCCCTTAGGGTTGATCGATTTGATCTCCTTGCAGTACAAGGGAAATCACAGGAAAAACTAACCAAACTGATCACATGGATCACAGCCTCATCTAACTCAACGAAACTATAAGCCATGCTATGTATGGCCACCTGAGGTGGATGGGTCATGGTGGAGAGTTCTGACAAAACATAGACCACCACAGAAGGGAATGGGAAACCATTTCAGCATTTGTGCCTTGAGAACCCCATGAACAGAATGAAAAGGCAAAAAACGTTAATACCACTCATCTAACTAAATATTTGTTGATTAAATCACTGCTGCAAAAAAAGGCTGTAAATTAGAAGCTTCATTAGGTAAAAATATTTTATTTTAAGCCAGAGTTTTTTATTGCTGATTTAATATAAAATCATAAAAATATTTTTAATATATCATAGATATATTTTATTGTTAGTATTTCCTTTGGCACTTTTCTAGAATGAGTAAATCTACCATAACCAAATGCTTATCAATTTCCTTGATTTTATTTTTTATCAATATGCATCTTTTAATAACCAAATTAAAAGTATGAATTGGCTATGAAAAAAAGGTTAACATGTCAAATGAAAGGAAATGCTTTTATCAAAGCATCAGTTTTTCTTTAAGGAAACCTGAATGTAGTATGCACACATCCATATCTATACTCACATACACTTGCACATTTAGAAAACTTACAGTATGAAATAAAAAACATGGCAAAATTTGGTTCACAAAAGTAAGATACAGAGAAAGGAGAATTTAAATTGAATAATTTGTATATGCTACAGATTAATATAATATTGGATAATCTTAGAGTGAAATTCCATTTATATACTGAAAATAGTTTAAGTAAATAGGAAATAAGTTGTGATTTTGCAAATCTTTATATAATATTAACATACTACTTGAGACAGCTCTTACAGTTCTGAAATTGAATACCTTGGTGTATAATCAGAAACAAGTATTTACTTTTGTGCATGAGCAAATTTAGAACTATATATATCCAAGACACAATTTGAGACTGATCAGAATTTTTAAAAAATCTGTAAGGGATGAGTTTGATAAATTTAAACTAGAATTGTGATAGAGAAGTAATCAAAGCCTCTTGCTCTTGGGCAGGGTGTAGTCACCATCTGAATAAGTCGAATTGTTTGCATTTGAATAAGTCAAATCTTACAGTTGAGAAATAAATGGTTTCTTACATATGCTTATATGTTTTATTTTGTACAAAAACCTCATTTAAAAAAAATCCACTATTGCCTTTAGAGTGCTTTCAAATGCTATTCTATTTTTAATACTTTGTAATTTTCTAGTATGTATTTTGTATT
Organism: Cervus canadensis; assembly: GCF_019320065.1. NCBI lineage: Eukaryota > Metazoa > Chordata > Mammalia > Artiodactyla > Cervidae > Cervus > Cervus canadensis. The sequence goes on along the minus strand of NC_057397.1, from coordinate 70,616,730 downwards.
AAATGATGGTATAGGAGATAATATTGAACAGAAGTCACGCACCAGTTTCAACAGAGAAATTCACTCTGACCAGATTCAGACTCAGGTCTTCATATTTTTCTCCTTGTATCCTGCAACCTGAGTAAAATGGTCTAAAGCATAGGTGTGCTCGTTTTATTCTCTTGTTAAAACTCACTTGGTGGATTCTGCCTGATAAGTAGCTTCAGTCGTATTGAACTCTTTGCCACCCTATGGACCATAAACCGCCAGGTGCCAGTGTCCATTAGATTCTCCAGGCAAGAATACTGGAGCGAGTTGCCATGTCTTCCTCCAGGGGATGCTCCCGACCCAGGGACTGAACCCGTGTCTCTTAGATCTCCTGCACTGGGAGGTGGGTTCTTTACCGCCAGTTCGCTAGTGCCACCTGGGAAGCCATAATGGGCCACAATAGACGTCAGCTTCATCAACTTGTCACTAAATAATTTTAACAACTTAAATAAAACCGAACTTTGTAATTTAACTTATCACTCCTAGTTATATTTAATTCTCTCCTTTTCTAGACCAGGGGTCTCAACTGAAGGTGATTTTGCCCCTACCTTCCCCTAGTGGACAGCTGGGAAAGACTGGAGACAGATTTGACTGGAAGACATTTTTGGTCGTTTATAATTGAACTTGCTACTAGCATCTATGGATAGAGGGCAGGGATGATGCAATTAATGTATAGGAAACTATTCCTTGGCACCCAAAATTATCTGGCTCAAAATGTCAGTAGTGTTGAGGTTGAGAAACTGTTATAGACAGAGATGTTCAAATTATTTTACATTCTATGATTCTTTCCATATAGTTTCTTTGTCTCAGTATTTCCTTCTTCCCATTTCTCTGTCAAAATTTAATTATCTCTCAATTCAAACACTGTTTTGCATGAAAAATTCTATTCAATGCAAATGGCATATTTGATTATATCTGTACTCTTAGCAAGACCCTTTCTATAATATAATTCTGACTGTGCAGTAGACACAAGTAAAACAATATCCGTAACATATGTAAATTATGAAGCACAGCATAATAACATAAACCTGAAAATCCATTATCCCAGCTTCAAAATAAATTATTGCCAACTCCTTTATATCTACTTATATACAGTCCATATTTCATTCTTCTTCCTTTAATCACTGTGCTTAAAATTGTGACATCTTTCCTTTGCTTTGAAAAGCACATGTATATGCCTGTATCTTGTTTTGCTTCTTTTTGAATCTTAGAGCAAATAATATCATATTGCATCTCAGTTCACTTCAGTCACTCAGTCGTGTCTGACTTTGCGACCCCATGAATCCTAGCTCGCCAGGCCCCCCTGTCTATCACCAACTCCTGGAGTTTACTCAAACTCATGTCCATCGAGTTGGTGATGCCATCCAACCATCTCATCCTCTGTCGTCCCCTTCTCCTCCTGTCCCCAATCCCTCGCAGCATCAGGGTCTTTCCCAATGAGTCAGCTTTTTGCATGAGGTGGCCAAAGTACTGGAGTTTCAGCTTCAGCAACAGTCCTTCCAATGAACACCCAGGACTGATCTCCTTTAGGATGGACTGGTTTGATCTCCTTGCAGTCCAAGGGACCCTCGAGTCTTCTCCAACACCACAGTTCAAAAGCATCAATTCTTTGGCACTCAGCTTTCTTCACAGTCCAACTCTCACATCCATACATGACCACTGGAAGAACTATAGCCTCGACTAGATGGACTTTTGTTGGCAAAGTAATGTCTCTGCTTTTTTTTTTTTTTTTAATTTTTTTTTAAAATTTTTATTTATTTATTTTTTTGTCATACATTGATATGAATCAGCCATAGATTTACACGTATTCCCCATCCCGATCCCCCCTCCCACCTCCCTCTCCACCCGATTCGATTCCTCTGGGTCTTCCCAGTGCACCAGGCCCGAGCATTTGTCTCATGCATCCCACCTGGGCTGGTGATCTGTTTCACCATAAATAGTATACATGCTGTTCTTTTGAAATATCCCACCCTCACATTCTCCCACAGAGTTTAAAAGTCTGTTCTGTATTTCTGTGTCTCTTTTTCCGTTTTGCATATAGGGTTATCGTTACCTTCTTTCTAAATTCCATATATATGTGTTAGTATGCTGTAATGTTCTTTATCTTTCTGGCTTACTTCAGTCTGTATAAGGGGCTCCAGTTTCATCCATCTCATTAGGACTGGTTCAAATGAATTCTTTTTGACGGCTGAGTAAAATTCCATGGTGTATATGTACCACAGCTTCCTTATCCATTCATCTGCTGATGGGCATCTAGGTTGCTTCCATGTCCTGGCTATTATAAACAGTGCTGCGATGAACATTGGGGTGCACGTGTCTCTTTCAGATCTGGTTTCCTCAGTGTGTATGCCCAGAAGTGGGATTGCTGGGTCATATGGCAGTTCTATTTCCAGTTTTTTAAGGAATCTCCACACTGTTTTCCATAGTGGCTGTACTAGTTTGCATTCCCACCAACAGTGTAAGAGGGTTCCCTTTTCTCCACACCCTCTCCAGCATTTATTGCTTGTAGACTTTTGGATAGCAGCCATCCTGACTGGCGTGTAATGGTACCTCATTGTGGTTTTGATTTGCATTTCTCTGATAATGAGTGATGTTGAGCATCTTTTCATGTGTTTGTTAGCCATCTGTATGTCTTCTTTGGAGAAATGTCTGTTTAGTTCTTTGGCCCATTTTTTGATTGGGTCATTTATTTTTCTGGAATTGAGCTGCAGGAGTTGCTTGTATATTTTTGAGATTAATCCTTTGTCTGTTTCTTCATTTGCTATTATTTTCTCCCAATCTGAGGCTGTCTTTTCACCTTACTTATATAGTTTCCTTTGTAGTGCAAAAGCTTTTAAGTTTGCAGATGACATGATCTCTACATAGAAAACCCTAAAGACTCTACCAGAAAATTACTAGAGCTAATCAATGAATATAGTAAAGTTGCAGGATATAAAATTAACACACAGAAATCCCTTGCATTCCTATATACTAACAATGAAAAAACAGAAAGAGAAATTAAAGAAACAATACCATTCACCATTGCAACAAAAAGAATAAAATAGTTAGGAGTATATCTACCTAAAGAAACAAAAGACCTATACATAGAAAACTATAAAACACTGATGAAAGAAATCAGAGGACACAAACAGATGGAGAAACATACCGTGTTCATGGATTGGAAGAATCAATATTGTCAAAATGGCTATTCTACCTAAAGCAATCTATAGATTCAATGCAATCCCTATCAAGTTACCAACGGTATTTTTCACAGAACTAGACCAAAGAATTTCACAATTTGTATGGAAATACAAAAAAACCTCGAATAGCCAAAGTAATCTTGAGAAAGAAGAATGGAACTGGAGGAATCAACCTGCCTGACTTCAGACTCTACTACAAAGCCACAGTCATCAAGACAGTATGGTACTGGCACAAAGACAGAAATATAGATCAATGGAACAGAATAGAAAGCCCAGAGATAAATCCACGGACCTATGGACACCTTATCTTTGACAAAGGAGGCAAGGACATACAATGGAAAAAAGACAACCTCTTTAACAAGTGGTGCTGGGAAAACTGGTCAACCACTTGTAAAGAATGAAACTAGAACACTTTCTAACACCATACACAAAAATAAACTCAAAATGGATTAAAGATCTAAATGTAAGACCAGAAACTATAAAACTCCTAGAGGAGAACATAGGCAAAACACTCTCCGTCATAAATCACAGCAAGATCCTCTATGACCCACCTCCCAGAATATTGGAAATAAAAGCAAAACTAAACAAATGGGACCTAATGAAACTTAAAAGCTTTTGTCTCTGCTTTTTAATATGCTATCTAGGTTGGTGATAACTATCCTTCCAAGGAAGCATCTAGAGCTCTGCAATTTACTCTTTTTACTCATTATTGTGTCAAGAATCATCTATTTTGTTAACTATATCAGTAGTAACTATACTTCCCTGCCACTTGATTGTCCATTTTAAAAATAAATAAATAATAGTTATATATTTATTCTTTTGACAAACATATTTTCAAGTCTAGTTTCTTGCTCTTATATATGACCCTGTTATGAAGCCATTCTTGTGCATGTGTAGTACAGATGTCCTTTTCATTAGAGGGGACTGGAATGCAAAAGCAGGAAGTCAAGAAACACCTGGAGTGACAGGCAAATTTGGCCTTGGAGTAAAGAACAAAGCAGGGCAAAGGCTAATAGAGTTTTTCCAAGAGAACGCACTGGTCATAGCAAACACCCTCTTCCAACAACATAGGCGGAGACTCTACACATGGACATCTCAGATGGTCAACACCGAAATCAGATTGATTATATTCTTTGCAGCCAAAGACAGAGAAGCTCCATCCAGTGAGCAAAAACAAGACTGGGAGCTGACTGTGGCTCAGATCATGAACTCCTTATTGCCAAATTCAGACTTACATTGAAGAAAGTAGGTAAAACCACTAGACCATTCAGGTATGACCTAAATCAAATCCCTTATGATTATACAGTGGAAGTGAGAAATAGATTTAAGGGACTAGATCTGATAGACAGTGCCTGTGAACTATGGACGGAGGTCTGTGACATTGTACAGGAGACAGGGATCAAGACCATCCCCAAGAAAAAGAAATGCAAAAAGGCAAAATGGCTGTCTGAGGAGGCCTTTCAAATAGCTGTGAAAAGAAGGGAGGGGAGAAGCAAAGGAGAAAAGGAAAGATATACCCATTTGAATGCAGAGTTCCAAAGAATAGGCTTTAGCTTTATGTGAACCAATAACTTCCAGATGTACAAGATGGGTTTTGTGGAGGCAGAGGAAATAGAGATCAAATTGCCAACATTCATTGGATCATAATTAAGCAAGGAAATCTCAGGAAAAAATAAAATCTACTTCTGCTTCATTGACTTTGCTAAAGCCTTTGACTGTGTGGATCACAAGAAACTGTGGGAAACTCTTAAAGTGATGGGAATACGAGACCTCCTCACTTCTCTACTGAGGTACCTGTAAGCAGTCAAGAAGCATCAGTTAGAAATGGACATGGAATAACTGGTTCCAAATAGGGAAAGGTGTACTACAAGTCTGCGTATTGTCACTCTGCTTATTTAACTTACATGCAGAGTACATCATGTGAAATGCCAGGCTGGATGAATCACAAGCTGGAATCAAGATTGCTGGGAGAAATATCAATACTGCTGGGAAAGATTGAAAGCATAAAGAGGCGGGGCAGAGGATGAGATGTTTGGATAGTATCACTGACTCAACAGACATGAATTTGCAAAAACTCTGGGAGAGAGTGAATGACAGAGGAGCCTGGCATCCTGCAGTCCATGGATTTGCAGACAGTCAGAGTCGCCTTAGAGGCTGAACAGCAACAATAAATTCCCTGTCAAGTTACATTGAGTCCTTTCTGTATCTTCAAAAATACAAGACAGATTGATCTAGACAATATTCCCACAGACCATAGCACTTCTAGGTCTCTTGGTAAATCTGTTTGGCAACTATCTCTTCCTGTTCTCAAATATCAAAGTCCAAAACCTGCGAGCATCTAAAAATGTTATGTTGTCTAGTATATACAGCTGCAGAATGAGCATAAAAGGTTGGGGGGGGGTGGAAAATAAGTGACTAAGGCCTAGGTTTACCACTTGGTAAGCCTGTATTTGCATGCCAATGACAAAATCTCTCTTATTGAAGGTTAACTTTCCCTGGCTAGCGTCAGGCATGTCCATTGACTCAAGCATCTTAAACTTGGCCTATTCAAATAATTTTGGGGGTCAGATATAGAATTTGAGCATTCCACATTTAAGGATTATATTTAAGCATGATATTGGTCAGTATTCTTCAGAGAAACACAGTCGATAGGATATACATGGCTATATTACGGTAGTTCACGAGGTTCTTGAGACTAAGAAGTCCCATTATCTACTCTCTGTAAACTGAAGAACCAGGGAACCTGAGAGTATAATTCAGTTTGAGTCCAAATGCTCAAGAACCAGGAGTTCTGAAGTATAAAGTCAGGAAAAGAAGTACTTTTTATGTGTTTTAGGTCAAGAAGGGAGACAGAATTCACCTTTCCTCTTTTGTTCTACACTGGTCCTCAGTGGATTGGATCATGCCTGCCTACATGGGTAAAGGAAGATCTTTACTCAGTCTACTGAATCAAATGCTAATCTCTTCCAGAAGTAACCCACAAACACCCAGAAATAATATTTTAACAGCTCTCTGAGCATCCCTTAGCCCAATCAATTTAACACATGCAATTAACAATCATAATCCAAAATCACTGCAGATGGTGACTGCTGTCATGAAATTAAAAGACGCTTACTCCTTGGAAGGAAAGTTATGACCAACCTAGATAGCATATTAAAAAGCAGAGACATTACTTTGTCAACAAAAGTCTGTCGAGTCAAGGCTTTGGTTTTTCCAGTAGTCATGTATGGATATGAGAGTTGGACTATAAAGAAGGCTGAGCGCAGAAGAATTGATGCTTTTGAACTGTGGTGTTGGAGAAGACTCTTGTGGGTCCCTTGGACTGCAAGGAGATCCAACCAGTCCATCCTAAAGGAGATCAGTCCTGGGTGTTCATTGGAAGGACTGATGTTGAAGCTGAAACTCCAATACTTTGACCACCTGATGCGAAGAGCTGACTCATTTGAAAATGCACTGATGCTGGGAAAGATTGAGGGCAGGAAGAGAAGAGGATGACAGAGGATGAGATGGTTGGATGGCATCACCGACTCAATGGGCATGGGTTTGGGTGGACTCTGGGAGTTGGTAATGGACAGGGAGGCCTGGCATGCTGCGGTTCATGGGGTCACAAAGAGTCGGACACGACTGAGCGACTGAACTGAACTGAATTATTCAACAGATTTAAGGATTTTGATGTCTCAGATGAAATATTCACCACCATCTCTCTGTCTTTAGTTTTAGATAGACTATCCCAGGAGCTCTGAGCACCTTCTGATTACCTTCTGACTTTACAAAGTCACTTTTACACTAATAAACAGAGCCAATGCAACGCATTCTTTTTGCCAATAGAATAGCTAGTAGAACTACATGGTAAAATAAGCTATGCATCTATATATTTCTCAGTTATAGTTCTATACATTATTTTAATATATAAAATTTCTGTTTGGAGATTATCAGTTTGGACTCCTATGACTGTGGTAAATTACTAGCCTTTGTGGTAAGTTCATGTTTACATTGACTTTTACCACTTAAAACTTCATACTGTAGCCAAGGAAACCATATGATAATGATGACCAAAATGAATTTTAACATTTTGTTAGAGATAAATTTTCCAACCCACGTTCAGCCAATGCATACTCTTCAAAAACCGTATCACAGTAACACTTTTCTATTTAGAATTACTATTCAGATATTTTGCTTATTCACTCCATAAATAAAAAGGCCTTGGGGGGAGGGGAAAGGCATTATACTTACTAAAGGTGAGTGTGGGGGTGTACTCCTTTATTTATTTTAATGTAACCATTGCATAATTCACTTAATGAGTATTGGATTGAGTTTTCAAATAGTATCATGACTATAAGTAAATTGATAGGAAAGTGGATAACAACGAATTAAGGAGTACTGGCAGCCTAAGTCACTGTTTATCTCTTTAGAGGTAGACAGAATTCAAATTGCCTTCATTAACTGAGCAATATGCTGAGGAAAATGAGCTTCGTACTTATCAAGAGGCTCTTCTATTTGCATTTTTGCTAAACTTTCAAGTTTCTCTGTTTTCTAGGTGCTTAAGAGCTCTGAATGGTCTTCCCTGGTGTCTCAGAGGTTAAAGCGTCTGCCTGCAATGCGGGAGACCTGGGTTTGTTCCCTGGATCGGGAAGACCCCCTGGAGAAAGAAATGGCAACCCACTCCAGTACTCTTGCCCGGAGAATCCCCGTGGATGGAGGAGCCTAGTGGGCTACAGTCCACGGGGTCACAAAGAGTTGGACACGACTGAGCTCTCTCTTTCTCTCTGAAGAGCTCTGAATAGGAGAGAAAAGAAAATTTTCAGGTAGGTAAGCCAGGGGATATTGGAGGACTAAAGAAACAAAAAAAATTTATTAATGAAGATGTCAGAATTGTGCCTGTATATCTGTGATACAAAAAGGCAGTCTTAGGGAAAGAATCTAGACTGTACAAATGCATTAATTCTCCACACATTCATCAGTACCACAACAAAGCTGGAGGTTTTTCCTTTGATAAATGATCAATACTTCATACGACATTACCCTAGCCACCCTGCTGTTGCTAGTTAAAAGTGTGAATTTCAACTAAGCAGTAAATCTTTATGGTGTTATATCTTGAACAGTGAACTTCTCACTTAATCTTGCCTGCAATTCTGAACACTATTATTCTGCAGAATCATTTTCTTTAAGCTCACTCAATAGGAAAAATATTCTTACTGGACCAGTAGAGAAATATCAATATTTTAATCCAAATGAAACACTAAATATTAAATAATTGTTTTGTTTGGGTTTTTAATGATATGCATATGTACAGAATTATTTTACTTCTATGGCATAAGTGAAGAGGCAATCAAATGTATTAATACATGTTGCTGTTGTTCAGTTGCCCAGTTGTGTCTGACTCTTTGCGACCTCATGGACTACACAATCCCTGCCCCTGTCCCTCACCATCTCCTGGAGTTTGCCCAAGCTCATGTTCATTGCATCAGTGATGCCACCCAGCCATTTCATCCTCTGATGCCTTCTTCTCCTTTTGCCCTCAATCCTTCCCAGCATCAGGGACTTTTCCTGTGAGTCAACAGTTTGCATCAGATGACCAAAATACTGGAGCTATAGCTTCATCATCAGTCCTTCCGGTGAATATTTAGGGTTGATCTCCCTAAAGATTAACTAGTTCGATCTTCTTGCAGTCCAAGGGACTTTCAGGAGCCTTCTCCAGCATCAGAGTTCAAAGGCATCAATTCTCTGGTGCTCTGCCTTCTTTATGGTCCCACTCTCACAACCGTACGTGACCACTGGGAAGACCATGGCCTTGATTATATAAACCTTTGTTGGTAGAGTAATGTCTCTGCCTTTCAACACACTGTCTAGGTTTGTCATTGTTTTCCTGCCAAGAAGCAACCGTCTTCTGATTTCACAGCTGCAGTAGCCACCTGCAGTGATCTTGGAGCCCAAGAAGAGGAAATCGGTCACCACTTCCATCTTTCCCCTTCTATGTGTCAGGCAGCAATGGGGACAGATGCCATGATCTTACTTTTATTTTTTTTAATGTTTAGCTTTAAGCCAGCTCTTTCACTCTCCTCCCTCACCCTCATCAAGACACTCTTTAGTTCCTCTTTGCTTTCTGCCATTAGAGTGGTATCATCTGTATATCTGAGGTTGTTGTTGTTTCCCCCGCCTATCTTGATTCCAGCTTGTAACTCATCCAGCCCTGTCTCATGATGTGCTCAGCATACAGGTTAAACTTAAAAACAGGGTGACAGCAGACAGCCCTGTCATACTCCTTTCTCGACCTTAAACCAATCAATTGTTCCATACAGGCTTCTAACTGTTGCTTTTTGACCCGCACACAGGTTTCTCAAGGGACAGGTAAGATGGTCTGGTATTCCCATCTCTCTAAGAGCTTTCCAAGATACATGGACTGAGTTAAAAGTCCGCAGATTTAATTGTACATGTCTAGCTCCTATTTCCTATTTTTTAAAATTCTTTCCCACATATATATTCCTAGAAAGTCTTCAATCACACAAACCACATAAGCATCCATAATACCAATCATACTCAACTCAGTGGGAAAATTCTCATTTTCTATGTCACTTCAAACACCTCTATACCTTAAAAAAAAAAAAAAAGACAGTTTTAAAAAGTATTGGTTCATGTCTGGAAAAGTTCAGCTAATAGAAGACACATTTAAAGGATCTGTGAGGCTTTCTTGATGATTTTAATGTTTTAACAGAAAATATAGACCATTTAATAGGCATCATTTCCTTATATAGAATTTTTTTAAAAATTAAATTTATGAGGCCCTAAAGTCAAATTAATACAACTTCAAAGATATAAATATAAAATATTTTAACAATTAGACTCATTATTGGAATAAAATACAATTTTTTTCTTTTCAGAAATTTAGAAGAATATCTTTTCCCTGAAAGTAAACGCAGTTTTTCCTGTGTCAGCAAAATTCTACCATTATAAGTGCTACTTTTCTCAATTATTTGGAATGTATATATTTTTCAATCATTTAAAACCATTTAAGCAATTGCCTTGAGGAACTGTGAATTACTTCATTAGAATGTCTGTGTGATACTAATAAAAATAGACATTTTATTTTAAATGAATTATGTATCAAACCACTATGGGCCAACTATCATGTTGTAAATATTTTATTATTAGATGCTCAGGTATAGAATAAGTTAAACATGCCCGAATATGCACTGCTTATGCACTTGAAGCACCACTCCTTACAATATTTTCAGCACTGCAATGTAAGATAAAGAATTTGAAATCAAGTGTACAGTTTGTTAGCAGCTTCTTGAGCTAATGATCGGCTAGCCAGGAATATACATCTGTTTGACTCCAAAGTATCTGGCTTTTCATTGGACTATAGTGAATTCTCCCAGCATAATTGCTGTTATTCTTCAAACCGGTTCTTAAAAATGAAATCATAATTTTATATTATAGAAAATACACCTATTACAATAATTCAAAAGATCATCTTGTTTAATACTAAGTTTTGTATTTCCTTGTGGAAAATAGGATGTTATTTATTATATTTTCTTTCTTTGAAAATTAATGTTATTTTAAGTTTAACCCAATGTAGTTCATTCTATCCATAATGTATTTGAACCCTGCATGATCTAAAAATGCAAAGATATTACACTAATCCAGCTAACTACATCTTCTAATGGACTAACAAAGCTTAACTTGATGGCTGGGCTTAACTCATCAAGGAGGAATTCATAGTTTTACTAATGGATTAGTTGTCATTAAACAATGCATACTTGAATTTTAAATTCTATTGTGGTAAAAAACAAAAATATTTGTCTTGATTATAAGGATTATGGAGATGCTGATTTATGAATCTTATAAATCTAGAATTTGTAATTCTGTGAATATTTTTAAAACACAATTTGAAGTATGAATTGTTTCCTAGAAAGAAACACATGCTTCCTGTATCAAGCAGCCATATTTTTAGCTGTTGAGCTTTTTTTTTTCTGCCCAAAGAATTTCATTGACATTAATTATATAATAATAAAAACATTAATATTCAATGAATGAGAATTTTTCAACATATACTTTTACTCTAACAAAGAAAATTTCCTTATGTAATTATTATAATACATCCATGAAAAATATATTCTCTTTTTTCAAGCTATACTTTTTTATTTGAGCAGATTTTAAAAAGCTTCATAACAACTTCTTATATTGTTTTGGTAAAATGCTTCAAATCCTCTTTTAAAATGATAAAGTTTATTTTTTTTTTTTAATTTTTTTTCCATTTATTTTTATTAGTTGGAGGCTATTTACTTTACATTATTGTTGTGGTTTTTGCCATACATTGACATGAATCAGCCATGGATTTACATGTGTTCCCCATCCTGAACCCCCCTCCCACCTCCCTCCCCATCCCATCCCTCTGGGTAATCCCAGTGCTAAAGAAACAAACATTTTCAACATTCTTGTTTCAATATTCTTGTTGCAGGCACTGTGTTAGGTACTAGAGACCTAAGTCAAAACTGGGTTTGTAGATTATAAGAAAGAACATTGAAGTCCAATGAAAATTAGTAAGAATGTCACCCCCTAAATATGTCAGTTCAAAGAGACTTCTGAACTATAAATTTTTTCATAGATCTAGAAGTAGGAAAAGACTAATAGGGGTCTTTAACACAACTTTTTCCAAATGTGTTCCATGGAACACTATTGCAGAAGACAGTAGATTCACAAAATAAATGAATGCTTCTTGTGGTCAAATAATCATGGTGCAAAATCAATGGTGGAGAAAACTGCTGGTGGTTTAGCATGAATCGAGGGAGTGGTGCATGTGAAGTAAAATGTCTGTCTGAAGAAAACCTCTTGTGGAATTGTTTGAGTTGTAGCTGAACTAGCTGAGCTTTTTCATTATTTTTGCATATCAGAATAATTGCAAGGATTAGAAAACTGATAGATATGCTGCAATGGAGTTGTAAGAATCTGGTTTCTATAAAAGTAAAGATATCATACAAAAACAATAACTTATGTAGTTGTATCGGATTGGGACACCAAGGAAAGGATAAGAGACAAAAGAGAAGCAGAAAAATTTTACAGATTAGAAAGGTGATAATCCACACACACACACAGAAAAGATATGGTAGAAGCTACACCACCAATGTCAAACAAGGTTAAGTTTCAAGTGGAAACAATGGAATTAAGTGTTTAAAAAAACAGTAGAATTTGCTTAATGCATGTCTCATGACTTCAATATTATAGAATCTTCTAAATGACTTATTATAGAAAACAAAATTTAATTTAGAGTATTTATACAGTACACTGTAAAGGTTTAATCTTTAATCAAAAGCCACATGAAAAATTACTATTGTGTAATGACTCACACATATGCTTGTTGTAAAATGTTATAAAAGGCCTCATATTGTTTGGTGATTCTAAAAACAAATTATTTGTTGAGCTTAAGATTATAAATTAGCAAATTACTTGGGCATTCTAAAAAAATAAAATAATAAAACTATGCACTTACCATCATGATTAGGATTTCCTAGTGTCCATGGCTCATCTGAGTCAAAATGAGTATCTCCCCCAATTCCTGGTCCAGGGAAATAGGCGTGTGCCAAAAACCCTCCCTCTCCATCAAAAGGAGAACTGTCTCCATGAAAGCCAGATGCAAAAATGATGGTTATATCCACATCACGTTTGCCATTTTCTAATTCACTGTAGGGAACTTCCTCAAATGTCAGAGGAGTGACATTCTGCCACACGTCAAAGGCACGGCGAATAGCTTTGCGGGTTTCAGGGTCTCCCACTTTTGGAGTTACGTTCTTTATACTGAAATTTAGAAAAAAAAAATGATCAGTATGACTTTATTATATATAACCTGACACATTGACTTTTTACATATTTTCATCACTTCAGCTGAGTAAAGAAATTAGAAAATGTCTCTTAGTAAGTAGGAAAAAAACTAATTCTTTCTCTCTCTATAGCTAAATATCACTATGCTGGGTCATTAAATTCTCAGCAGTATAGTAATCAATCTACCAAGGCTATAAGAGATCTTTTCTGCAGAATGGTTAACACTGGGGTAGTTAGATCAATCATCACTTTGTCTCCCGAACAATAATAGAAAAGTGGCTTTGCCAAATGATCAAACAGGTACAGCAGTTTTAAGCTGAAATAAAAAATTCAATTTATGTATGGTAATAATTACTTTTAGGGGCACACTATTGTGTACACACATTACTTCCAAACAATGTCTTTATGCTCATATCATGAATAATTCAGTGAACACAAAGTTATTTCTGTTTTCAAATAAAAGGTCAGTTAACTACAGGTTCTGACGTCAACTCTTCTCTTATATATTTAATTATTCATGGTCAAAGCCATGTGAGTGAATAGCTTTTTAATACAAATATTTAACAGTTATATGAATTTAAAGAGGTAACTTGGACACTATTAACTTATTTTTCTTGAGGCCAATAACATGTGGGAAAAATTATAAATATTTTTTTACTATTTAGCACTGATCAGATATTTCTCTTTTATCACTTATTTTACAATTTTCTAAATAGAACATGAACTAAATAAATATATATGTATACACTTAAGTATTTTATATTGTGGTAGTATAAGTTCATACATCTTTTCAAAAAGTAAAGAGTAAATTTCACACGGGTTATAAATAAGTTTCAGACCATTTCAACCAATAATTTTATACTGATGAATCCATGAGTTTCACTAAGGGAATATCTTAATGCATAGTGAAAGTGAAAGTGAAGTCGCTCAGTCGTGTCCGACTCTTTGCGACCCCATGGACTGTAGCCCACCAGGCTCCTCCGTCCGTGGGATTCTCCAGCCAAGAATACTGGAGTGGGGTGCCATTTCCTTCTCCAGGGGATCTTCCCAACCCCGGGGTTGAACCCAGGTCTCCCGCGTTGCGGGCAGACGCTTTAACCTCCGAGCCACCAGGGAAGCCCGTAGGAGGGTATAATATTCTGGTGAATATTATTATTTTTTTATTGTATGGAGGCTGAATGATATAAAAATTATGATGTCTCTATTACATGCCATAGTATATACAGGATTTGAAATTTTAAATAGCAAAAATGACTTTGCTATTTTCAACTATTTAACTATATGGAAAAATATTCAGGATAATTTCTGGTGGAAAAATAATATGCAGATTGTATTTTAACTCATCTGTAACTATGTCAAGATAATTACAAACATTAGGCAGGAAATTAAGCATTTACAAAAAACATTTAATTGAGCATTTACTGTGAGCCAGGTGAGTATCTCACACCTATCATAGAAACAAAGGATCTGAGAGTTAGGTGAATTTAGAGAAAATTTAGAATGGTAGAGCTAGTTTTTTAACCCAAATATCTTGACTCAAGAATCAATTATATTAAACTCTAATCTAGACTACACAAATAAAACAAGGTTTACACTATTTTCTAATCCATATTATAGACCAGACTTATAATGAATATTTGATGATAAATATCATCTATTATATACAAAGAAAATAAGGAGGCAAATCAAGTGAAATTATTTATTTTTATTGGAGTATAGTTGATTTACAATGTTTTATCAGCTTCAAATGAACAGTAATGTGAATCAGTTATACAGATATATATGTTCATGCTTTTTTAGAATCTTTTCCCATATAGCCCAGATACAGAGTATTGAAAAAAGTTCCCTGTGATATACAGTAAGTTCTTAGTTATCTATTGTATATATAATAGTATGTATATCTCAATCCCTATCTCCCAATTTACCCTCCGCCACTTAATCCCTAGTAACCACAAGTTGGTTTTCTACATCAGTGATTGTACTTCTGTATTGTAAATAAGTTCATTTTTACCTTTTTTTTTTTTAGATTTTACACATAGGAAATATCATATGATATTTGTCTTTCTCTGTCTGACTTATTTCACTCAGTATGACAAAGTTTAGGTCCATCCATTTTGCTGCAGATGGCATTCTTTTGTTCTTTTATAGCTAAGTAATACTCCATTGTAGATATGTACCACTTCTTCTTTATACATTTCTCTGTTGATAAACACTGAGCTGAGCTTGTTCCCATGTCTTGACTACTGTAAACAGTGCTACAGTGAGCACTGGGATGCATATATTTTTTTGAATTATGGTTTTTCTCAGGGTATATACCTAGGAATGGGATTGCTAGGTCACATGTTAGTTCCATTTTTACTTCTTAAAGAACCATCATATTATCCTCTGATGCTAAATTCCGATGCTGTAAAGAACAATATTGTATAGGAACCTCGAATGTTAGGTCTATGAATCAAGGTAAATTGGAAGTAGTCAAACAGGAAATGGTAAGAGTGAACATTAACATTTTAGGAATTGATGAACTAAAATGGAGTGGAATGAGTGAATTTGACTCAGATGACCATTTTATCTACTACTGTGGGCAAGAATCCCATCATAGTCAACACAAGACTCTGAAATTCAGTACTTGGATACAAACTCAAAAATGACAGAATGATCTCTGTTTGTTTCCAAGGCAAACTATTCAATATCACGGTAATCCAAGTCTATGCCCCAATCAGTAATGCTGAAGAAACTGAAGTTGAATGGGTCTATGAAGATCTACAATACCTTCTAGAACTAACACCCCTAAAAGATGTCCTTTTCATTATAGGGGACTGGAATGCAAAAGTAGGAAGTCAAGAGATACATGGAGTAACAGGCAAATTTGGCCTTGGAGTACAAAATGAAGCAGGGCAAAAGCTAATAGAGTTTTGCCAAGAGAACGCACGGGTCATAGCAAACACCCTCTTCCAACAACACAAGAGAAGACTCTACACATGGACATCACCAGATGGTCAACACTGAATTCAGATTGATTACATTCTTCGCACCCAGATGGAAAAGCTCTGTACAGTCAGCAAAAACAAGACTGGGAGCTGACCGTGATTCACATCATGAACTCCTTATTGCCAAATTCAGACTTAAATTGAAGAAAGTAGGGAAAACCACTAGACTATTCAGGTATGACCTAAATCAAATCCCTTATGATTATACAGTGGAAGTGACAAACAGATTCAAGAGATTAGATCTGATAGACAGAGTGCCTGAAGAACTATGGATGGAGGTTCATGACATTGTACAGGAGACAGGGATCAAAACTATCCAAAAGAAAAAGAAATGCAAAAAGGCAAAATGGTTGTCTGAGGAGGCCTTACAAATAGCTAAGGAAAGAAGAGAAGCTAAAGGCAAAGGAGAAAAGGAAAGATATTCCCATCTGAATGCAGAGTTCCAAAGAATAGCAAGGAGAGATAAGAAAGCCTTCCTCAGTAATCAATGCAAAGAAACAGAGGAAAACAATAGAATGGGAAAGACTAGAGGTATCTTCAAGAAAATTTGAGATATCAAGGGAACAATTTCATGCAAAGATGGGCACAATAAAGTACGGAAATGGTATGGACCTAACAGAAGCAGAAGATACTATGAACAGGTGATAAGAATACACAGAAGAACTATACAAAAAAGATCTTCGTGACCCAGATAACCACGATGGTGTGATCACTAACCTAGAGCCAGACATCCTGGAATGCAAAATCAAGTGGGCCTTAGAAAACATCACTACAAACAAAGCTAGTGGAGATCATGGAATTCCAGTTGAGCGATTTCAAATCCTAAATGATGATGCTGTGAAAGTGCTACACTCGGAATGCCAGCAAATTTGGAAAATTCAGCAGTGGCCACAGGACAAGAAAAGGTCAGTTTTCATTTCAATCCCAAAGAAAGGAAACGCCAAAGAATGCCCAAACTACTGCACAATTACACTCATCTCACACGCTAGCAAAGTAATGCTCAAAATTCTCCAAGCCAGGCTTCAGCAGTATGTAAATGGTGAACTTCCAGATGTTTGAGCTGGATTTATAAAAGGCAGAGGAACCAGAGATCAAATTGCCAACATCCGTTGGATCATCAGAAAAGCAAGAGTTCCACAAAAACATATACTTCTGCTTTATTGACTATGCCAAAGCCTTTGACTTTGTGGATCACAACAAACTATGGAATTTTCATACAGAGATGGGACTGTCAGACTGCCTTACCTGCCTCCTGAGAAATCTGTATGCTGGTCAAGAAGCAACAGTTAGTACTGGATGGGACAATGGACTGGTTCCAAATTGGGAAAGGAGTAGGTCAAGGCTGTAGATTGTCACCCTGCTTATTTAGCTTATGTGCAGAATACATCATGCGAAATGCTGGGATGGATGAAGCACCAGCTGGAATCAAGATTGACAGGAGAAATATCAATAACGTCAGATATGCAGACGACACCACCCTTATGGTAGAAAGCGAAGAAGAACTAAAGAGGCTCTTGATAAAAGTGAAAGAGGAGAGTGAAAAAGTTGGTTTAAAACTCAACATTCAGAAAACTAAGATCATGGCACCCAGTCCCATCACTTCCTGGCAAACAGATGGTGAAACAATGGAAACAGTGACAGACTTTTTTTTTTTTGAGCGCTCAAATCACTGCAGATGGTGATTGCAGCCATGAAAATAAAAGACACTTGCTCCTTGGAAGAAAAGCTATGACCAACCTAGACAGCATATTAAAAAGCAGAGACATTACTTTGCCAACAAAGGTTTGTCTAGTCACAGCAATGGTGTTTCCAGCAGTTATGTATGGCTGTGAGAGTTGGACTATAAAGAAAGCTGAGTGTGGAGGAATTGATGCTTTTGAACTGTGGTGTTGGAGAAGACTCTTGAGAGTCCCTTGGACAGCAAGGATATCAAACCTGTCAATCCTAAAGGAAGACAATCCTGAATAGTCATTGGAAGGACTGGTGTTAAAACTGAAACTCCCAATACTTTGGCCACCTGATGGGAAGAACTGACTCATTTGAAAAGACCCTGATGCTGGGAAAGATTGAAGGTGGGAAGAGAAGGGGACGACAGTGGATGAGATGGTTGGAGGGCATGGCCGACTCTATGGATGTGAGTTTGAGTAATCTCTGGGAGTTGGTGATGGACAGGGAGGCCTGGCGTGCTGCAGTCCATGGGGTCGCAGAGAGTCAGACACAACTGAGTGACTGAACTGAACTGATACTATCCTTCACAGTGGCTGTACTAATTTACATTCCCACCAAAAGCAGAAGAGGGGGGCTGTTCCTTCACATCCTCTCCAGCATTTATTGTTTATAGAATTTTTGGTGATGGCCATTTTGACCAGCGTGAGGTGAAACCTCATTGCAGTTTTGATTTGCATGTCCCTAATAATTAATGATATGGAGTATGTTTTCATTTCTTCTTTGGCCATCTATGTGTTTTATTCAGATAAATATTCTATTTAGATCTTCTGCCCATTTTTTGATTGGGTTTTTTAATTTACATTGAGCTTCATGAGTTTTTTTTTTTTTTTAATTTATTTTGGAGATTAATTCCTTTTCAGTTGGTTCATTTGCAAAGAGTTTCCCCCAATTTGAGGGTTGTCTTCTGTTTTGTTTATGATTTCCCTTCCTAATTACCTGTTTGATGGCTGATTGAGCATGCAGATTAATGTTTTAACTTTGAAATTTGTCTAATTTTCCTCGCAGTCTTATATTTTCTTCCCCACCTTAGCAGATTGCAGAACTATTTCAAAGAACATACTACATCATGGGTATTGCTCTAGGTGCTAGACATATTGCTGTGAATAAGTCTCTGATCTTGTAGAACTTATTTTAGTGATAGGAGATAAACAATAAAAATACAATTATGTATGGTTATAAATGAGTGGTGAGGAGGTGAGATAAGTAGATGATAAATGGGATATCAATGACAAATAGAGCCCTACTTGCCTCAGACTGAATTTCCAGCCAGTTCAGATAATGCGTCTGTTTAGTGAACTGGTGGCAAATGACCACTCAGGACAGTGATATGAGTTGAAAGAGAATTGGCAGGGAGTGTGTTATATTCTGTGAAAGCAAACCACGGGAGGGTTTTAAGCAGAGAAGTATCCTGGTGTTATTCCAGTTTACAAAGATCAGTACTCCTGATGAAAAATGACAAGGGGGACAAAATTGGACACAGTAAAACATTTCAGAAGTTTAAGCAACAGAAATTAGAGACATGTACTAGAGAGGCTATCATGGAGATGTGAAGAGTTAGACCATTTCAGTTTATGCTCTGCTGATAAATTTTTAATGGGAATTAATGTTGGATTGAATGTGCAGTGGAGAAACTGCTTTATTTTCAAACAGGATAACCTTACAATAAAGAAAATAAATGAAATTGTATTGGTATGATAGACATATAAGCATACAATGGTTCTGAGAATAATGAAGCAATATAATAAAAAATAATAAATGTGGAGTACGATTTGGACTTGAAAACACATCATTATGTTTTTCAAAGCTATGCACTGATGAGTTTCCAAAACGTGCTTAACTACAATATTTGTGATGTCATTAATAAATACAAGACACGAGTATCTTTTCAAATTACAGTTTTATGCAAACATAGTCCCAGGAATGGGTTGCTGGATCCTATGGGAGTTTTATATCTTTTTTAAGGACCCTCAACGCTATTCTGCATAATGGTTGTAGCAACTGACATTCCCACCTGCACTCTGGTGTTCACTGCGGCACTGTTTCCAGTGGCCAAGATAAGGAAGCAACCTAAATGTCCACCAACAGAGGGATGGATAAAGAAAATGTGGCACATGTATACAATGGAATATTACTCAACCATAACATAGAACAAAACAATGTCATTTGCAGCAACACAGATGGACCTAGAGATTACCATGTAAACTGAAGTCAGACAAAGACTAATTTCATATGACATCACTTATGTGTGGAATATAATAAAAATTATACAAATAGACTTTTTTACAGAACAGAAGCATACTCACAGACCTCAAAGTCAAACTTGTGGTTACCAGGGAGCAAACGTGGGGGAAAGTGATAGATGGAGAGTTTGGGATTGACATAAACATGCTACTATAACTAAAAGTGACCTACTGTATTATACATGGATGTCTACTCAATATTCTGTGGTGATCTATGTGGGAAATGAACCTGAAAAAGAATATATATATATATATATATATATTTGTGTGTATATACACACAATATTTACATTATTGTATATTTACATTACTGTAAATCTGAAACTAACACATAACTGTAAATCATCTCTATTCTAGTAAAAAAATATGTATGATACATTAGTGCACTTCAAAGTTGAACCTGGAATTCTGAATTAGGTGCACACAAAAACAATTTAGAAATCTGAATGCCATTAAGAGATGCATTTTGTGTTTACTAATAACTGAAATAATTAAGGGTGCAGAGAGATCATGTGATATTAAAAGTAAAATAACTTATTCTTGATATTCTAGTATATAATACATAAAATTGCTAATATATATTTGCAAAAATATGATACAATAAAATAAAAAATGTTATATTTTAAAAACAAAGTAATTTAATTTTAAAGTGCTTTTACTTTATCTTTCTTGGCAGAAATACAATGGTTATAGTTAACATTTTTCATTTTAACAAGACAGTATTTTCACTTTTTAAATTCTCTACTGGGCATTTTCATGATGCTATCTTAATGATTCTCTTAAATTTCAGTTTGGTAAATTTTATAAACTTTACCTTAATAATAATAAATATTATCTTTAATAATCACATCTTACACAATGCTACATAATAAAATTGACCAAATGGGAAATTTAAGACATCATTTTGCAACAGAACAATTGGTACTGAAGGCAAACTATGTTAACTTATTTTTAAGGTTACTGTTGAAAGTCAGGATTCACTAGTTTTAACTTCATTGAGTTGATACCAATTCATTTAATTAAAAAAATTGTATACTAATAATGGAGTATTTTTCCTTCCTGCTTTAACAGAGTGATGAATTTTTTCCAAAACTAAAGTATCAGTTTCTCTATAATATTAAAGTAAGGAAAAAAAGTAAATATTTTGGTGTTTGGTAGTATATACTAGCCAGCATATGAAAAGGCAGAAACATTGCTTTGCTGACAAAGGTCCATCTAGTCAAAGCTATGGTTTTTCCAGTGGTCATATATGGATGTGAGAGTTGGACTTATAAAGAAAGCTGAGCACTGAAGAACTGATGCTTTTGAACTGTGGTGTTGGAGAAAGCTCTTGAGAGTTACTCGAACTGCAAGGAGATCCAACCAGTCCATCCTAAAGGAAATCGTCCTGAATATTCATTGAAAGGACTGATGTTGAAGCTGAAACTCCAATACTTTGGCCACCTGATGTGAAGAGCTGACTCATTGGGAAAGACCCTGATGCTGGAAAAGATTGAAGGCGGGAGGAGAAGGGGACAACAGAGGATGAGATGGTTGGTGGCATCACCAACACGATGGAGATCAGTTTGAGCAAGCTCCAGGAGCTGGTGATGGACAGGGAAGCCTGGCGTGCTGCAGTTCGTGGGGTCGCAAAGAGTCAGACACGACTGAACGACTGAACTGACTGATTATACACTAAAAGTTTAGAAAAAACTTAGACTCTGCTTTACAGTCTCAGTAGTGTAGTGAAGTCGCTCAGTCGTGTCTGACTCTTTGCGACCCTATGGACTATAGCCTACCAAGCTCCTCTGTCCATGGGATTTTCCAGGCAAGAATAATGGAGTGGGTTGCCATTTCCTTCTCCAACAGAAGTTCTCAATAGAAAAACAAAAATTTCTCCATAATAAGTGAAATATTAAGTTTAGTTCACTATTTCTAGGGTAATTTTTTTTTAATGTGAGAATTTGACATTTAAAGAAACTAAATTTGGGGAGAAAGACTTACTAACAAAACTCTATCAACTATGGATTTTTCTTTACTAGAATTTTCTTTACTAGTTCTGTAAAATAAATTAACGTGAAATGTAAAATTATCATACATTTGTTCATTCGAACATAAGTTACAGGAAATGTGAAACAAGGGCATTGACAAAGGTTTCATCACTTTCAAATCAAGTAAACTCTAGGTACTCAGGAGACAGTAAATTTTACCCAATGCCTAAAATTACTTTGTAGAGTCAGAATTCTCTAGTTTTAACATATTGGGTGCATACCAATTCTTTAATAAAATCTTATATACTGATAATGATTATCCCCCCTAAAGTTTTGATATAGTGATGAATCTTTTTCAAATTTTGAGTACTGTTTTTCTCTAATTTCAATATAAGAAAAAAACTTGAATATTTTGACATTTAGATAAGACACAGAGGGTATATGATATACTTATGTCAAGATATTTTGGTATGACCAAGTCTAAATAACTTTTACTCAATTTAGTAGAGAAAAATAGTTGTTCAGAAAAGCATGCTATCATTTGATTAAAAATGACTAGCAATTCAATGGAATTTATTATAGCTGGGAAAATAGACAACTGCTAAGAATATAAAAGAGTAAAAATAATAAACTACGTATTTAAATTATCAGCAGATCCTTATCCAGAATGTATCAAAATATTCTATCAGAGGACAACTAAATAGATTAATTTACATTTACACATATTATGTTTCTATAGTTGATGAGGCTTTATTTTGTTTTTTAAAATACAAGAAATCATCAGAGTAGAGATTGACTATAGAGTCTCTCTAGGAAAGCTGATGTTAAATATTTGACTATTTCCAAAGATGCTAGCTTTCCACGTAGGGCATTTGTTGCTGTTCAGTTGCTAGGGCATGTCTGACTCTTTGCAACCCCATGGACTACATGGGTCTTATTTATATAGTGGATACACAGATTGGTCAAGAGGATAATCAAGTTCAGTGAGCTCACTGGGTTGAGAGAGAATGATGAGAAATGTTTCCAGAAGCAATTTTCTTTAGCAATTTCTAGGTTTCTTTTCTGGGTATGTATTGGTAGAGTAAAATAATAACTTCTAGGGTTATAACCTCAGTAGTCACAGAAGCATGAACTTGAAATCAAGGTTAGCTAAACGAAGAATTTACTAGGGAAATCTATACAGTTAATACAACATAGTACTATCATATCAATTAATAAAACTACTCATTGATTTTTAAATAGATTTATCTGGCAGTTGATACCAATCCCATTGGCCATTTATTACATAAAATATTTTGGAGTTTATATTTTACAGAGAAAAGGAATTTAGGCTAAATATATTTTATATAATACTCAGTAAACCTGGGAATTGGAGATCTGTGTGATAAAGGTAGGACTCATTAAGGTCATGTTAATATTTTGGAGAAAGTTTAATCAAAGTCTACTAAGAATTCATTAATTAATTCAACAACTATTTATTGAGAAGAAGCTCTATTACATAACATAAAATGGGTATGGTCACTGATGAACTGAAGCTCCTGTATGGTCTTGAAGTAACACAAAATACACTGTTTTACAATTATTCACTTTCCTACCTGTCTCCCATACTAGACTACATTCTCCACAGGAACAGGGCCTTTGCCTAACTCATCCGTCTACTGACAGTTCTGCCTCAAAATGCTGTTCAATAATCATTTACTGAATCAGTTCAGTTCAGTTCAGTCGCTCAGTTGTGTCCGACTCTTTGCGACCCCATGAACTGAAGCACGCCAGGCCTCCCTGTCCATCACCAACTCCCGGAGCTTACCCAAACTCATGTCCACTGAGTCGGTGATGCCATCTAAGCATCTCATTCTCTGTTGTCCCCTTTTCCTCCTGCCTTCAATCTTTCCCAACATCAGGGTCTTTTCAAATGAGTCAGCTCTTCACATCAGGTGGCCAAAATATTGGAGTTTCAGCTTCAACATCAGTCCTTCCAATGAACACCCAGGACTGATTTCCTTTAGGATGGACTGGTTGGATCTCCTTGCAGTCCAAGTCGCTTTCAAGAGTCTTCTCTGACACCACACTTCAAAAGCATCAATTCTTCTGTGCTCAGCTTTTTTATAGTTCAACTCTCACATCCATACATGACCACTGGAAAAACCATAGCCTTGACTAGATGGACCTTTGTTGACAAAGTAATGTCTCTGCTTTTTAAAATGCTGTCTAGCATGGTTATAACTTTCCTTCCAAGGAGTAAGCGTCTTTTAATTTCATGGCTGCAATCACCATCTGCAGTGATCTTGGAGCCCCAAAAAATAAAGTCAGCCACTGTTTTCACTGTTTCCCCATCTATTTGCCATGAAGTGATGGGACTGGATGCCATGATCTTAGTTTTCTGAATGTTGAGCTTTAAGTCAACTTTTTCACTCTCCTCTTTCACTTTCATCAAAAGGCTCTTTAGCTCTTCTTCACTTTCTGCCATAAGGTGGTGTCATCTGCATATCTGAGGTTATTGATATTTCTCCTGGCAATCTTGATTCCAACTTGTGCTTCCTCCAGCTTCCTCCAGAAAAGCCCAGCGTTTCTCATGATGTACTCTGCATATAAGTTAAATCAGCAGGGTGACAATATACAGCCTTGATGTACTCCTTTTCCTATTTGGAACCAGTCTGTTGTTCCATGTCCAGTTCTAACTGTTGCTTCCTGACCTGCATACAGGTTTCTCTAGAGGCAGGTCAGGTGGTCTGGTATTCCCATCTCTTGAAGAATTTTCCAGTTTATTGTGATCCACACAGTCAAAGGCTTTGGCATAATCAATAAAGCCAAAAATAGATGTTTTTCTGGAACTCTCTTGCTTTTTCGATGATCCAACAGATGTTGTCAATTTGATCTCTGGTTCCTCTGCTTTTTCTAAAACCAGCTTGAACATCTGGAAGTTTATAGTTCACGTATTGCTGAAGCCTGGCTTGGAGAATTTTGAGCATTACTTCACTAGCATGTGAGATGAATGCAATTGTGCAGTAGTTGGAACATTCTTTGGCATTGCCTTTCTTTTGGATTGGAATGAAAACTGACCTTTTCCAGTCCTGTGGCCACTGCTGAGTTTTCCAAATTTGCTGACATATTGAGTGCAGCACTTTCACAGCATCATCTTTTAGGATTTGAAAGAGCTCAACTGGTATTCCATCACCTCCACTAGCTTTGTTCGTAGTGATACTTCCTAAGGCCCACTTGACTTCACATTCCAGGATGTCTGGCTCTAGGTGAGTGATCACACCATCATGGTCATCTGGATCATCAAGATCTTTTTTGCATAGTTCTTCTGTGTATTCTTGCCACCTCTTCTTAATATCTTCTCATTCTGTTACATCCATACCATTTCTGTCCTTTATTGAGCCCATCTTTGCATGAAATGTTCACTAGACCATTCAGATATGACCGAAATCAAATCCCTTATGATTATACAGTGGAAGT
The DNA here is from genome assembly GCF_019320065.1 of Cervus canadensis. Taxonomy (NCBI): domain Eukaryota; kingdom Metazoa; phylum Chordata; class Mammalia; order Artiodactyla; family Cervidae; genus Cervus; species Cervus canadensis. The sequence goes on along the minus strand of NC_057397.1, from coordinate 70,591,324 downwards.
GAGAAATAGATTTAAGGGACTAGATCTGATAGACAGAGTGCCTGATGAACTATGGATGGAGGCTTGTGACACTGTACAGGAGACAGGAATCAAGACCATCCGCAAGAAAAAGAAATGCAAAAAGGCAAAATGGTTGTCTGAGGAGGCCTTACAAATAGCTGTGAAAAGGTGGGAAGCGAAAAGCAAAGGAGAATAGGAAAGATATACCCATTTGAATGCAGAGTTCCAAAGAATAGCAAGGAGAGATAAGAAATCCTTCCTCAGCGATCTTTGCAAAGAAATAGAGGAAAACAACTGAATAGGAAAGACTAGAGATGTTTTTAAGAAAATTAGAGATAGCAAGGGAACATTTCGTTTACTGAATGACAGACACCTAATTATCCAAAATCAAACTTTGTCAAAGAAAATTGACCATAAAGATTCAAGTAATAGGTGAATGGCCACCAGTACTTCTATTACATTTATAACCAGCATGCATATTATGCATCTGTTATATGTACCTTTAAGAACACATACATGGTATGACCTCAGAAGTTCCCATTTCTAGGCATCAAACCCTGAGGTCATTAAAGTGGAAGACACAGGGGTCTAGACATTCCATTTAAATAGACTGATTATAGAAAGCTCCTTCCAAGCCCACATTTTAAATATAGGAAGACATCTTTTTTTTATTTTTTCATTTATTTTTATTAGTTGGAGGCTAATTACTTTACAATATTGCAGTGGTTTTTGCCATACATTGACATGAATCAGTCATGGATTTACATGTGCTCCCCATCCCGATCCCCCCTCCCGCCTCCCTCCCCATCTGATCCCTCTGGGTCTTCCTAGTGCACCAGGCCCGAGCACTTGTCTCATGCATCCAGCCTGGGCTGGTGATCTGTTTCACCCTTGATAGTATACTTGTTTCAATGCTATTCTCTCAGAACATCCCACCCTCGCCTTCTCCCACAGAGTCCAAAAGTCTGTTCTGTACATCTGTGTCTCTTTTTCTGTTTTAAATATAGGGTTATCATTACCATCTTTTTAAATTCCATATATATGCGTTAGTATACTGTATTGGTCTTTATCTTTCTGGCTTACTTCACTCTGTATAATGGGCTCCAGTTTCATCCATCTCATTAGAACTGCTTCAAATGGATTCTTTTTAATGGCTGAGTAATATTCCATTGTGTATATGTACCATAGCTTCCTTATCCATTCGTCTGCTGATGGGCATCTAGGTTGCTTCCATGTCCTGGCAATTATAAACAGTGCTGCAATGAACATTGGGGTGCATGTGTCTCTTTCAGATCTAGTTTCCTTGGTATAGGAAAAGAAGAAGTTAAACTCTCACTGTTTGCAGACGACATGATCCTCTACATAGAAAACCCTACAGACTCTACCAGAAAATTACTAGAGCTAATCAATGAATACAGTAATGTTGCAGGATATAAAATTAACACACAGAAATCCCTTGCATTCCTATATGCTAACAATGAGAAAAGAGAAAGAGAAATTAAGGAAACAATACCATTCACCATTACAGCAAAAAGACATCTTAAACTTATATAATCAAACTTTCCAACCATTCCACACATGTTCCCTAACTTCCCTGACAAGTGAATACATTTCCTGGTTTATATGTTTCCAATGATGGGAAAGACTTTTAGGATAAATGGTTTAATTTTCCAGTAGCTCAAAATATTAGATTTTTTGGAAAGCCTTTAAATATTTGAGAATAACAGGAAATTTCTCCCATAAATACTTCTTCCACCATGTTGAGAATCCTTGGCTCTGATCTTGAGTTCTTCCTCATGCAAACTGTACTCAAGATCTCTTAATATTTTGATTTATTTTGCCAAGAAGCAGCTAAAATATGGTGGCACAAGGCAAAAAGGATACATGAGATAAGACATGGCCAGCAAAGCAAAGAAAAAAAATTAGCATCTCCACTTTTTGAACACTTTGATTTCTATAGCTCTAATCTGGACACCCCAGCTTTTTATTTTTTGAGCCACATTATACTTTTGGCTCATAATGAGCTTGCAATCAACTGAAACCTAGATTCAACTACCCTGACTCCAACTTTTATCTTTATTCTGTAATGGCACTTTCAGCAATCTTTTTCATGAATAATTATTTTTTGAGCTCCAATGTCATATTTTGTATTTACTTTCCTAAATATAATAAAATAAAAAAGTAGTAGCAAATGATGTTACTTATCATGCACAAGGCAACTTCTTAACACCTTACATATATTAAAAGACAATATGCCTTAGCTCTCACTCTCAACTTTCTCTTATCCTATCATAATATTCTCAACAAGTTCTGGGATTTGTCTGATAAATTAAAGGAGTTAAGATACTAATCAGAATGTATTAAGCACTAATTATGTTTTGAACACTGTGCTTTTTTTTCTTCCCCCTACTGTCTGACTTGTCCCCCAAGCTTTATGAGGCAGGTGTTGTTATAATACTCTCTTTTCACACAGGGGAAATGAGACTTAGGAAGGATGAGTAACTTGATTCTGACTTTACAGAGAGCAAGTATCAAAGCAAGGATTCAAATCCAGATCATTCTTACTCCAAAACTCTTAATCACATGATGTGCATATCAATAATAGAACATTTAAAAAATAATCTGGAAGTTTATAGGGATAAATACCTGATTATTTGAAAGTTCAAAACTAGCTGAGACAATTGTCAGTATAGGGACTCAACAAAAATACAATTATGATCAGTTCTAACCATAATCATTCTCAACAGTTTCCCTCTTTCTTTCTTTTTAAAATGAATGGTATAGTTACTGCCCAATGATATAGAGAGACTAAACAGGGTATGTCATCAAAAGTTTGGAAATTAGATCAGACAAGGAATAATATCTGAAATTAAAACACTAAATATCAACATATATAGTTGAGTGAACTTTATAGGTCTCAAATTGATAATATACTTTAATCCAACTAGTATTTTTTGATTTTTATATGGTATGAAGACTCTAATTTCATTGTTTTTAATATAAATAATCAATTATCACAGAATAACTTAATAAGTAAAATAGTCCATCCTTTCTCCACTGATCTACACAGTCTACTCTGGCATAAATCATTTTTTTTTAAATAAAGGGATCGATCTATTTCTGTGATCTCTTCACTGCTGGACTGTTTGTCTATCTCTCTGTGCTAATATCACATATTGCCTTAATTAGTATTGATTTAAGAAAGTCTTCATATCTAGTAAATGGGAACATTTTTATTAATATTGGACCTTCACTAATAATCAGATATTTTCTAGTCAGTTTGTTAAATTTAAATAAAAATATTATTGGGAATTTTGTTAAAATTGCATTCAATTTATGAAAAATTTAAACATTTATTATACTGAGCCTTTCTATTAAGAGCAAAATATATTTTGCTCTAATTTACTTTTTGTCTTCTTATGTCATTTAGTACAAGTTCCTAATTTTCTTCTTAAAGCGTTTACACATCTTTTGTAAATTTAGTTTTTGTTCTTATATTTTCGTGTCTTTTTTTTAAATGTCATTTAAAATGTCATTTTTTTAAAGATTATACTCTGTGTGAATGTCTGTGTACCTTGTATATTGATCTTGTAAAAACACTTCTAGTTTCTGCTCTAACATATAAAGCGTTTGGCAGTTGTAATTCCAAACTTCACAATAAGGGGGAAACAAATGCTGAGCAAACAAAAAATAATTCTTAGCTCCATCAGAGAACTGCAGTTACAGAGCGAACTGGCACCCCCAAAACTGGAGAGACAGAAGACTACAGAGAATCAGAAGCAAAAGTCCCTGAAGCATTTTGCTGTAGTATAAGAAAAAATTAAAAGGCTGAGATAAATTCCGCAGATACAATTCCCAGAAGTCACAGCCACCTAAAAAGCAGATTTAATCACAGGGCTATAGACTGCTTCCTCACCCTAATACCTTGTACCGCATCAGTGAGGCTCAGTATAATACCCGTGGATTATAAATGGGAAAGCTGCAAGACACAAAGTCTATTTCAGTGTTTCTAGAGGAAGGAGGAGAAGATGGCGGAAGAGTAGATGGACTCAGAGTAGTCTCTCTCCACAGGGATGCATCAGGAACACATCCACAAATGCAGCAGTTCTCACAGAGCATCAGCTGAGACCTGGCAGAGTCCCTGACCAGTGGAAAGGAATATATGGACCCAGGCACAACTCAGGAGGTTGAGGGAAAGGAAGGAGGAGGAGAGTGAATAGGACCTGGCCTGCAACCCGGAGTCGGGGAGCAGAGGCCGGGGAGAGAGCCCCACAGCCGGTCAATTGATTCGGACAGAAGAGAAGCATTTGAGCAAACTCCTGTGGATGATACACATGCAGAGAGGGGGATAAAACCACCACTCCAGCTCCAGCTCCAGGGGCACAGCGACAAAGGAAGGGGTCTGAAAACCTTTCCATCAGCTGTCTAAGCTATAGATTAAATTCACACAATCAACTAGATGGACTCGACGTCTATAGAGTGAAGCAGCTGATCTGTGACAGTCCGAATGAAGTAAGAAACACACAGAACAATCTGCCATGGATGATGTCCTTGGACAGGGATGCAAGTCTACCAGTGCACACGGTGGCTGGGAGCTGGATCGTGGGGCTCGGGGAGCAATCTCAGTGCAAGGACCGACGATGACTGCAGGGAGACAGCTCAAGGGGGCAGGGGAGAGGAAGTTCATGATGAAGAGTGTCTTTGGAAGAAATCCTGGAGACCATGGAAGCAGGGTGCTACTGCTGAGTCATGTGGAGGAGTATGGCCATCACTGTAGCCTCCCTCTCCTCACACGCATGCACTGGCAACTGAGCACAGAGAAGGACCCCGGCCAGGGGTCTTTGAGCAGCTGCTGGCCCAAGCAATGGAGAAGGACCAGTCAGGAAGGCACGTTGGGTGTCAGCTGCCAGAGGCGAGAAAAGAATCCTAATAGAGTCATATCGCCCGTGCCCGTGGCCACTGGCTTCTCTGCACATCTGGCACCGCCAAGCCTCCTGCAGTCAAAGCAGCTGCACCACCTCCAGGCCCGGTCTTCACTGGAGCAGACTCAAGTCCTTTAGGGCATCCTTGGAAGCAAACTCCTGTGGGCGATGCACATGCAGAGATGGGGATAAAACCGCCACTGAGCTCCAGGGGCAGAGCGACAAAGGAAGAGGTTTGAAAACCTTCCTATCAGCTGTCTAAGCTACAGGTTAAATTCACACAGTCAACTGGATAGACTCTATGTCTACAGAATATATAAAAGGACAATGAGTGTTTCCACAAAAGAAAACACTCTAGCTCTGGCAACTGGGGTCACTGGAGACAATCAAATGCAGGAGAAGGGCCAGATAGAGTCCAAGCCGTCCCCACATCAAGTCCAGGGACCAGGCCTCCCCAGCACTGGAGGGTCTCCTTGGGAGGCACAAGGGAGCTGTGGCTCACAGTGGGAGAAGGGAGACCCGAGAAAAACATTTATTTTTATCCTTATGTTTTCATTTGTTCTGCAATTCATTCTGGAATTTTTTTTTTCTTTTCTCTTTATTCTTTCTTTCTTGTTGTGGTTGCTGGTTAAAACAACAAAGCCTGGATGACAATACATCTGTTTACAACATGGTCAACCAAATATTGTAAGCTCACTGTTGAGGCCCTACCACTCAGAAAAACAGCAACAACAAAGATTCCTTTCAAAATATTACTGCTCACTGACAATGCATCTGGTAACTCAAGAGCTGTGATAGAGATATACAAGATCCATGTTGTTTTCATGACTACTAACACGATATCCATTATACAGCCCTTGAATTAGGAAGTGATTTTAACTTTAAAATCTTAATATTTAAGAAATACATTTTGTAAGGCTATAGCTGCCATAGATAGTGATTCCTCTGATGAATTTGAGTAAACTGAAAATTTTTTAGACAGAATTCACCATTCTTTATGCCATTAAGAACATTTATGATTCATTGAAAGATATAATATCAATATTCATAGGAGTTTGGAAAAAATTCATTCTGATCTTCATGGATGACTTCGAGTGTTTCAAGACTTCAGTGGAAGAAATAACTGCAAATGTTGTAGAAATAACATGACAATGAACAGCAAACATGAGCTTAAGGATATGACTGAATTGTTACAATCCCATGATAAAACTTTAAATGATGAGAAGCTGATTCTTACTGATGAGCAAAGAAAATTGTTTCTTGAAATGGAATCCACTCTAGGTGAAGATGCCATGAAGATTGTTGGAATAACAGAAAAAGGATTTAGAATATGATGTAAACTTGGTTGATAAAACAGTGGCAGAGTTTGAGAGAACTGACTTCAGTTTTGAAAGAAGGGCTACTGTGGGTAAACTGCTATTAAACAACACTGAATGTTACAAAGAAATCACCCATAAAGGAAAGAGTCAATCAGTGTAGCAAGATTCATTATTGGCTTCTTTTAAGAAATTGCCTCAGACCATGACTTTCACCAACTGCCACCTTGATCACTCAGCAGTTATCAACAACTGAAGGTTAGCAATTTTTAATCAATAAAGTATTTTTAACTAAAGCATGCACATGGTGCTTTGGACATAATGCAGTTGTACACTTAATAGGCCGCAGTGTAGTGTAAACATAACTTCTATACTTAGACATACTGATAAGCCAAAAAATCATGACATTTATTTTATTTGCTATTTCTGCTTGACTGATATATTCACTTTACTGTGCTGGTCTAGGACTGAACCCAGAATAGTTCTGAGGGAGGCCTTTGATGGCAAACTAATTCTAAAGTTTATGTGGGAAGGTAAGAGGTGCTGAATACACACCAAAATACTGAAGAATAAAATCAGAAAATTGACAGTATCTGATATCAAGACTATAGTAATCCAGAAATGTAACACTGTTTTATGAGTAGACACATGATTCAATGAACCAGAATAAAGAGCCCAGAAATTTACCTACACACATAGGCAACTGACCTTTGATAAAAGATCAAAGGCAATAGAGAAAGGATGGTCTTTCTAACCTATAATAGTGCTAGAAAAACTGAAAATTCATGGGCAAAAAACTTGAATTCTAGACAACTGACTTTACACCTTTCACAAAAACAAAATTCAAAACTGGATCATAATCTTAAATGTAAATGTAAAACTATTAAAATTTTAAAAGATAACATAGGAGAAATTCTAAGTGACCTTTGGTTTGGATATGCTTTTTGTTTTTTTTTGATAAAACACCAAAAGCACAATATAGAAAAGAGAATAATTGATAAGTTGGAACTCATTAAAATTAAAACTTCTACAAAATATACTGAAAAGACAATGGAATGTCAAGCCATGGACTGAGACAACAAATTGAAAATATATCTGATAAAATATTTGTGATCCAAAATATACATAGAACCCTTAAAATAACAACTCAAAAGTTGATCAAAAGATCTAAACAGTCATCTCACAAAAGATGATGTGCAGATGGCAAACAAGTAAAATATGAAAATATGCTTAGCTTCACAATTCGTTAGAGAATTGTGAGTTAAAAAATTGAGTAACCACTTATTAGAATCCAGAACATTGACAGCACTAAATCTTGACAAACTTGCAGAGTAACAGTAAGTTTCATTCATCACTGGTAGTAATGGAAAATGGTATAGCCACTTGGAAGATAGTTTGGTAGTTACTTAAAAAGCTAACCATAGTCTTACCTTATGATCAGCAAAATTCCACACCCAGGTGTTTAGACAAATGAGTTGAAAACTAAAGCCCACACAAAAACCAGAATGCATGTTTATATCAACCTTACTAATAATTGCCCAAAACTAGAAGCAACCAAGAAATCTTCAGCAGATGAACAGGTAAGCAAGCTGTGATAAACCCATACAATGGAATATTACTCAGTAATACAATAAAAAGAAATGAGCTATCAGGTCATGAAAAGACAGAGGAAACTTAAATGCATATTATTTTGTGAATAAAGGTAGTCTGAAAAGGCACAGCCGAAATGGCTATGGTTGGTGTTTTCAACCATATGACATTCTAGGAAAGGCAAAAACCATAAAGATATTAAAACCACCAGTAGTTTCCAGAGAAGAGGGATGACTAGGTGCAACAAAGGATTTTCAAGGCAGTGAGACTCTTCTGTGTGATACTGTAATTCTACAGGACTTCCCCAGTGCCTCAGTGGTAAAGAATCTGCCTGCAATGCAAGAGACATGGGTTTGCTCTCTGGGCTGGGAAGATCCTCTGAGGAGGGCACAGCAACCCACTTCAGTATTCTTGCCTGGAGAATCCCATGGAATGAGCAGCCTGCTGGGCTCCCGTTTACAGATAGCAGAGAGTCGGACATGACTGAAGTGACCACGCATGCACACACGCGGGCACTGTAATGCCCTATGATATGCATTTCTCAAAATCTGTAAAACTGTGACACAAATAGTGAGCTTTGGTGCAAACTATTGATTTTAGTCAGTAATATAGCAATACTGGCTCAACAATTGTAACAAACACCTAATAAGAGAGAAACTGTGTGAGTGTGTATATAAGTTGGGGGTGAGGGGGTTGAGAATAACTGTATTATCTGCTCAACTTTTCTGTAAACCTAAAATGGCTCTAAAAATAAAATCTATTTTTTTTTAACCTGGGTATATTTTATTATTTCTAAAAAATTATCTAGAGTTTATTCTGGGTGTTCTGTTAGAAAGTAATACAACTATGACTAAAGATAGTTTTATTTCTTTAAAAATCCTTACATCTTTTATTTTATTTTATTACCTTACAACTATAAGCAGCTGTGCAATGTTGTTGGAAGCGGGTAGAAAGAGCAAGTACTTTATTGTTTTCCTTAATAGTATTTTTCCCAACACCTCACATTATAGTGTTCATGTTATATGTGAAATACATAAGGCAGTGGTGATTTTTGTCTTTGTAGATGCCACTTTTCTGATTAAACATCTTCTTTGCTTTAATTCCAAATTATCATAAGTGGAATTAAATTTTCTTGAACACATTTCTGTATCTATTAAGGTGATCATATAGAGAATTTCCTTTAATATACCCTATTACTTTTAAGACAGAAGGGAGACCAGCCCTGGATTACTAAATTAGGTTGAATGACCATGGCTTATACTTCTCTTGCATCCGGTTGCTTCCCTTTCAAAACGGGCATCGCATTCATATGGCTGTTCAACTTCTCCATATGACTGTAATACCACGAGGAAAGGTGAAGTCTCTAGGCTTTATTTATTGTTATACCTCCAGAACCTAGCACTGTTCTTTGTCCAAACTGGGACTCAAAAAAATGTTGTTCAATTAATTAGTGAATAAATATGAACATCTCCACCAGGAGCCAACTGCCACTCCAGATTGAAAGATACTCTCATCCCCTGGGCATCCTTCATTGCAGACAAGAACAGAAGATACATTGCATCGTTGTCAAAAATAGAAAGTGAAATGGTTGCACTAACACTAAAAGTTAATTAATAATTCAAAGACATATTGTTTACATTGCAATTATTTACGTACTTTGATAATTTTTTTGATCATGAATACTTGTTAAAGAATGTTGTGTATTAGAATACTCATTTGAAAATTTCTCAGAATATTAGAATTCACTAAGGAAGCTGGAAGATCGAGTTTACAAAAGTGTTTCAAGAAATGCCTGTGTACTGGGCCCCCAGATGGACAACTTAATCTCTTAATTGCAATTTTTGGTTCCTTATGTTACCAGAACATCACTATATGTTACCATGGAGTCAATGTGTATAAGATCTCAACAAAAATGTCAAATAGTTGTAAAAAATGGTAAAAAATAAATAAATAAATAAATCATGCTTAGCTACTTTACCTGTAAGTGATGTGCTTGTGCTGCCACTTCTGGCCTGTTAACGCGTACCGCTTTCGACGAATATTAAATTTGGAGCTCCCTCTTGTCTGGTCAGGCACACCGCATCGAGGCTTCTTCATCCAGCTGCAAAAAGCAACATTTTCCAGTTATTACCCAACAAATCTAAAGATTAATTTCAAAAAGAAGCCCAATGAGAAGTTATGACAGTGATAATAAAACCGGGAAAAGAAATTAATAAAGGACATTTTATTAAATATATATATTAAAAATTTATTTAAGAAAGGAAATTTTGTGTTTTATCGCATTTGAATCTAAGAAAAAAGTACATGTTTTTTCCTAAATGATCAAGAATAACTAGTTTATAACTCATATCCTTTACATAATTTTTCTAATTCACTTTGAGTTAAATGTGGAATAGGTATTCTGAAGCTTCTAACTAGAATCTGTTGTTAACAAGATATATGACTTTGGGTAACTCTCATTCATAAAATGAGACTTTGTACAATTAATTATAATTAAGGTCTCTTATAGCTTTACATTCAATAATTTTAAAAATCTACTACATGGCCTTCAATTCCAGGACTCAAGGAGATATGTAGATGACACCACCCTTTTGGCAGAAAGTGAAGAAGAACTAAAGAGCCTCTTGATGAAGGTGAAAGAGGAGAGTGAAAACGTTGGCTTAAATCTCAACTTTCAGAAAACTAAGATCATGACATCTCGTCCCATCACTTCATGGCAAATAGATGGGGAAACAACGGAAACAGTGACTGACTTTACATTTTGGGGCTCCAAAATCACTGCAGATGGGGACTGCAGCCATGAAATTAAAAGACACTTACTTCTTGGAAGGAAAGCTCTGACCAACCTAGACAGCATATTAAAAAGCAGAGACATTACTTTGCCAACAAAGGTCTGTCTAGTCAAGGCTATGGTTTTTCCAGTGGTCATGTATGGATGTGAGAGTTGAACTATAAAGAAAGCAAAGCACTGAAGAATTGATGATTTTGAACTGTGGTGTTGGAAAAGACTCTTGAGAGTACCTTGGACAGCAAGGATATCAAACCTGTCAATCCTAAAGGAAATCAGTCCTGAATATTCATTGGAAGGACTGATGTTGAAGCTGAAACTCCAAAACTTTGGCCACCTAATGCAAAGAACTGAGTCAATGGAAAAGACCCTGATGCTGGGAAAGATTGAAGGCGGGAGGAGAAGTGGATGGCAGAGGATGAGATGGTTGGATGGGATCACCAATTCAATAGACATGAATTTGAGCAAGCTCCGGGACAAGGAGGCCTGGTGTGCTGCAGTCCATGGACTCACAATGAGTTGGACACGATTGAGCGACTGAACTGAACAAGGAGATATATGCTACTCTTTTCTAGCTTACACATAAGGAAATTATTTTAAAAATCCAAATAACATTTGCCTTTTTCCATTTTTTTCTTCTTTTCATTTTAAGCATTATTCCAATTTCTAAATAACAGCCATTCTCTGAATCCTTCATAATAATCAAACTTAATGCTTAAGAATTTTTTTCTGAATATGAGGTTTAGTATCACACAAATAAAATTTAAATATTAACATTAGGAAAATAAAATGTTGGTTTTGACTTATTGATTGTTAATGCTTATATAGATACAGTTGTCTAACTTTTTTTTTTGGAAGGTCTCATTTGACCATTGTCATGTTTTCTATGTACTTTCCTCTTGTCTACCGAGAAACATTTTCATGATTTTGATAAGTTTTTCACTAGTGACTCATAAAATAACTTTACCATTCATTTTATTTAACAATTACAAACTAAAGCAGAATCTTCATGATGTTACATGGTTCAGAAAGTAGAAATGAGAAAAGAATCAATTTTCATTATATTTCATCAAATATTTAATTTCTACGCTCTTTATATAGAAACTAATTGACTACAGAGGTGACTGTCTAAAGATGTCCATTCCATGAAAATGAGTGGAATAGTTAACATATTACATGGATAAATCAGCTAACCAGCTTTTATAAACATAATAGTGTCATGCAACAATGAAAGCACAATTTTTACTTTTTAAGAAAGACATCACTTTCCTGATAAGCATTATACGTTTGTCCTCTTCTATTCTGTTGCCAGTAATAATGTAAACACTGGGGTTACCAGGCTTAAAAACACCATTCTCATTTATAATGCACTGTAGAAGTACTTAAGCAAATCACTCTTTCCTTTTTTTAAAGTCTCCAAACCAACTGAGATGTCTTGCAAATGCTAATGTCTAGAAGGCTATCCAGCTCTATGAAGCTGAAGTCTCTGGAACTAAGAACTGAGACGTCTTACTTCCCAGGACTCTCTTAATCACTAAATTTGAAGGACATTTCACTAGACTATAATAAACAGTCAAGGGCAGGGGATCTACATACTCCCAGTACCTGTACAATTCCTAGCATTTAAAAGATGCTTAATAAACAGGCGAATAGAGACATTTTTAATGAAAACATATTTTCATTATATTCTATAAGATCTAGATATACTCAGCTAACAAATATTAAGCATTAATGATGGACTTATGAAAATTTTAATGGCTTTTATATATGAGTATTTCATTAATCATACTCTCAACCAAAAATTATATTTCTTAGGTAAGTACTTATTCTGACTTATCTCCCTGAAAGTATTGTGAGAACAAATAATATTTAATTATTACATATTAATAAATATATTTAATGTGGGATGTGACTACACTTACATTTAACTAAAGAAAAGATTTAAGCAAACACTCCACGAGGAAAAATCATTTTAAAATGGATAGTAGGAAAAAATAAAAAAATAAAATGGATAGTAGGATAAAAGTTTACAATTTGTATTTATACTGATATTTTATCGGGATAAGGTATATTTTCAATGAAGATACATTCTCTAGAATTACTTCCACAATACACAAAATTAGAAGATGAAAATAGTCATGTTTTTTTCAACATTCAAACTTATTAATGTGAATCTCCATTTTAAGTTCTGCACATGTTGGCTCAGTAAAAATTTTCTCAGTGAAGCACTGCATATTCCAAAGGACAAGGGTTTTAGGGATGAGTATTAATTTGGTTCCTATGCTCAAAGATGTCTCTGCTAAGTTCCTTATGTATTTCTTTAGCTTTTTCCCATTTCATATAATTTTTTCTTATGCTCCAATTATTTATTTACTCATTCCATCCTGATCCATTTTCCTACAATATTTTTAAGCTTTTATAATATGCTAAGAGATATATGAAAAACATCTGGATAAAAAGATAAGACAAGCTCTTGAAGAGCTCCCAGTCTAAGTTAATACAGCATGATAGAAAAAAAAAATTACAGTATAATTGGTTAAGTATTCTCACATCTCCATATAGCCATCTTGTCATCATTTCTAACTTTACATGTAATTTAAAAATTATGATTTTCCATCCCCGAATTTGCAACAATTCCTCTGACAACTTATCTCAGCCATAAGTCTTTATAAATGTCTAAGTCAGATATCCAGGTAACATCTTCCACACATCTCTTCTCACCTCCCATCAGTCATCATGTAGTCTCTTCTGCCTCCAAAACTTCTCTGAATCTCGCTCTTACCAGCGCCTCCTCACTCCTAAAGATAAATCTTTTCAAAGCACTGATGTGTTTCCTCCATGTTCTGAGTACAAAATGCTTTTACAGACAGACTCTTACTCAGGCACACTCAGCAAGGGTAAGGCTTGTTCCCTTAATTCCTAAGATCCACACAAGTTCCTACAGAACTGTATCACTGATCCTGCTCTTGACGCCAGCTGTCTTGCTCTTCACACTGTTCGCTGAACCCAGGGTAGGCAAGGCATGAGCTAAGAGGATGGAAGGAGACGTGAGGAGCCATAGGAACTGCAGACACGTTTATTCGCTCCTGGCTGACACAGCGGCCGTAACGCAGCCTCTCTACTGGTTGCTGCCGCAGCTGTAGCAGCAGCCACAACATAACCATAATGGAGCCATAACACGGCCATGACAGGAGCTCAGGAAAACAGCCACGACGCCACCCCAGTGTAGCCCCAGTGCTAGCAGCCAGGGCTTTCCTGGGGAAGCTCTCCCAGGCCGATCGCACAGAGCAGCTCATGAGCAAATGAGTACATCGAGAGCAAGCAAGTACCTCGTGACCAAGTGAATACCTCGTGACCAAGTGAGTACCTCACGATGAAGTACCACTTGACCAAGCGAGTACCACGTGACCAAGCGAGTACCTCCTGACCAAGTACCTTGTGATGAAGTACCACGTGACCAAGCGAGTACCACGTGACCAAGCAAGTCCCTCATGACCAAGTGACTACCTCGTGATGACGTACCATGTGACCAAGCGAGTACCACATGACCAGGCGAGTACCCTCATGACCAAATGAGTACCTCGGGATGAAGCGAGTACCTCGTGACCAAGCAAGTACCTCGTGATGCGCATGCCCAGTGCTATAAGTGATCTCAGCTATTACATAAAGATTATTTACAAAACGTGGGGCCACAGTGAGAGGCTGTGGGGCAAGACCGCCTGACTATGTCATCTTGGCTAATTTGCTCTTTCCCTACAAGAACCAAATCTCTTTCTGCCTTTGTATACAGTGACTTCTGTCTGGAATGCTTTTTCCGCCTTGTTGACACTGACAATCCTGATATTATTTAACTTCCACAGGTACAGGTTACCATCTCAACACAGCATGTATTACAGTGTATAATCAAGGTGAACATGCTGTCTCTGTCTCTCACCAGCCTGTGCATCTAGCCAGAGAGCACTGTATGGAGCCCGGACCCAGTGACCTTTCCAATGAGGAACATGAAGGAAATGAATGAGGAACATGAGAAACATGAAGCAAATGAATGGTCTTCATGTAATTTTTTTTTTTTTTTTTGCACATAATGACCCACCCCCTACTAGCCTAAATGTTTCTTAAGGACTTTGTAGCTCATAGTTCTGTGCCTTCAACAAATGCTTCTATAGATGGATATTATGTGGAAACTTTTATATATGATTAAATCATAAACTAGGTGACTTAAGTGTAAGAAATAAACACAAGAACAGGCATAATGTAATATTAACTAATAATTTAACTCAAAGAACACTTAATGGGCATTGGTCAAAATAATTCTATGTTAACCTCACCAATATATGTATCTAAATATTCTGGCACAGAAATATTAACAGGTATTAACTATCAAAATATGTCAAGTCTCCAAAATATGATCAGAGCATATGGTGACACTAAATGTGACATGCAGTGTGTGAGTGAAATCTGTCCTCAGGATTTTTATGTGATTCCAACTGTTTATTCATTAATTATATAAGCATTTGTTTCCCTTACAGTTTTTAAGTTCTCCATGACATAAAGAGTGGTCAGTGTTTATTATAACTTATCAGTGAATTAAATGCTGTCTAACACTAAAGGCAAAATTAGCATATAAATGTTGCTCTTCAGGTAAAGTCTGGTGATCCACTTCTAGTTACCACACACCAAAATGTTAGTTGTATTCACATATCAATTTGCTAAATCCCATATTTACCTATACAGAAGAATGCAAAACTGCATGCAAAAAGTAAAATTGGTGGATTGTCTCACCTAAGGTAATAGCTTCATCATATGAAAAGAAAAGGTGTTGAAGCGCATTTGTGTGTGTGTGTGTGTGTATTATTTTCAAGTAGCACTTGTTTGTGAAAGTATCGTTACTAAGGCACTGCTCTTTTTCAGTGGGTCAACACACACACACCCCTGTTTCTCTGTTGACTTGCAAAGAATTTTAACTTGACATTCCAAAACAAACAAAGACATGGGGAATGAGCACTGGGCTGAGGGTGCTAGCCTGCAAGAGAGACATTTTGTAAAACCAAGGTATAAATGATGGCATCACCCAATTTTCATAAATATAATACTGTTATTAAGTATTGATTTAACTGTTTAGAACCCAGAACACTTTTCAACTAGTTGGGCAGATCATTAATATCATCATTTAAATTAATTCAACTTAAAAATTAAAATAATTAAAATCGATTTTCTTGTGAAGAGTTACATTATATAAGTTGAAAGCAGTAATTCTAGAGCCAAACTACCAAGGTCTCCCTTCCAGCTCCACTGATTCACAAGCACTGTGCTATTATTAGTCAACCTACAGTTTCTTTCTATCCTTTAGTTTCCTCTTCTTTGAAATGAAACAATTGTACTATGACTGAGTTAATGTGAGAATTAAACTATTTAAATCATATGAAATACTTAGAACAGTTCCTGGCACATAGTAATGTTATTATTATTAACTAATAATTATAATACTTAATACTATTTTACAAATATCAGGAAGTGGTTGTACTTCTTCTACTACAGGAAGTAGTAGAGGCAGCAGTATGCAGATATCTATGTTCCTACATTTTTCAATTCACTTTGACTTGCATGTTGACCTAAGTGAAAGTTGCTCAGTCATGTCTGACTCTTTGCAACCCATGGAATTTTCCAGGCCAGAATACTGGAGTGGGTAGCTTTTCCCTTCTCCAGGGGATCTTCCCAATTCAGGGATCAAACCCAGGTCTCCCACATTACAGGTGGATTCTTCACCAGTTGAGCCACAAGGGAAGCCCTAAAACACTCTGTTATTCAAGACAGGGATAATCCCAGTATTTTGATAACAAACATAACTACAGATACATTATCCTCTTTTATATAAATATATATCCTGGTTTTATATAAATATATAACCACAAGCTTCTAAACAAATTTGCGGTAATGCTAAAAAAACAATGAGTTGGGCATTTATGTCCACATATGGGCTACCCATTGTATGATTCCAAGAGGTTCCTTCAAGTTGTAGTCCATGCCCCTGATCCCCTAGTGGAGCTGCAGAAAGGCACCTCCTCAATAGAATAAGATGTGAATGTTGCCCTTTGGGGTTGAGGTTGTGCCACGCAGTGGCTTTGTGCACATATAGCTAACTTTACCAAGAGAAAAAAATGTCAAAAATATATATTTTGTGCATTATGTATTAGTAATCTCTGAAAAATATTCATCAGCATAATATATTAAGCAGGTTTCTATCCTCCAAACTTTTCCAAGTTCTAGTGAAAGATAAGAATAATATCTACTATCAAAGTTGACCAAGAAATCTTTCTAAAAATTTTAAAAAGTTGCTTATTTTTATTGCCTTAAAAATTCTTAGGCTTTGCTTGTATTCATAGAGCCAAGTTCAACAATCATGAAGGAGATTTTTCAAAAGTAAATTAACTTAGGGCTCAAAATGTAGATAGACTGACAGCTCACTCTAGTCCAGAATCTCTTTTTTTCTATCAACTCATTAGCTGCCTGCATGGACACACATGTTATTCTAAAGATGAAAATGCAAAGTTAAACTACTTAAAATCCCATGCACAGAGAATAAATGTACTAAGACCCCATGATCTGCAATGTGAACAAAAGCTCTGTTAATAGTGTCAGCTCTTATTTAAGCTTTCACACCTCACCTTTAACTGGGCTCTAATGACCCTTCATTTAGCTATCAACCAACCCTCTGTAGTTACCGAAATGTGCATTGACTCAAGCTATAATGTTATAACTTTGAGCACCATTGCTATATTCAAAAATAATAAGGAAAAAACTGTAAATACTGATAGATCTAACCTTTACATCCAAATTAAAAATGAAGAGTCTTAATAATTTAGACAAAAAATAAAAATCATGAAACATGAACAAGTAAACCAAAAAACTTATGTTTCTTGATATATCTAAATAAATATTTGAATTCCAAAATCAAGAGTTCAAATATCACAATAGTTTCATGATAATTCTCTGAATAAAGCTATTTATTTCATCTTTAATTTTCAATTAAGACAAGTTTCTGGGCATGGTTTAAACAAATTAAACAGAATTACTGAGATTATTATATCTATACAAATGTATAGATATATATGTTTCTGTAAATATATATATATATGTATGTGCATTCACACACACACACACACACACACACACACACACACACTGTATATATGGAGAGATAAACAAAATGAAAGATCACCTTACAAATCCCATCTCAAGTATTCTTCAGGGGATAACATCGTACACAGGAAAAGTTAAACTAAAATTTAAAAATACTATTAATATTATTAAAACATTTTAGATTCTTATCACCTTATTATATTTTGTGCTCTTGCAAAATACCTCATTTTATGTATAAAACAGAGTATTCCACTTATGGAATTTAACTAAGCTTGCTTACTAAAATTAGTTAAGCAACCAATAATTCAGAAAAACCATTGCAATATATGATAGTGAGCTCACTTTGGGATGGAGGCAATGTAAGTATTTATTACTATCTCTACAATACTAATGCTAATTAATTCAAAAGCTATATATTGAAAACATACCACTTAAAGTAATAAACAAATTTGTTGTTTGGAAATGGTTAACTTCTTTAACATAATATAGGGATGATCATAATTGGCATCATCACTTTTAATTATCCAAGAATGATAGACTGAATCCATCAAATGTCTGTCAAAAGAAAACAATTGACTGAAACAAGAGTCTAAAATTAGATAAAAATTTATGGAATCTGAAAATGAATCCCAAGACATTACTTTAATACTGATGAACAACTTTAGGTCTCCAACTATACTACATGTTTTATCTAATAAAACTTAGATAAAAAAATTCATAGCTTATAATTTGACTATGTAAAATAATAGAATGCAATTTCAGCATGGATTGTTACCACATGTACATTTGATATTACAGAAGCTCAGAGAATTGCTTAGATTGTGTAATTACAAAAATGGTACATAATCTGAGCTGAGCAACAAATACCTCAAGACTGGGGGCTTCCCTGGTAGCTCAGCTGGCAAAGAATCCGCCTGCAATGCGAGAGACCAGGGTTCAATCCCTGGGTCGGGAAGATCCCCTGGAGGCGGGCATGGCAACCCCCTCCAGTGTCCTTGCCTGGAGAATCCCATGGACAGAGGAGCCTGGCGGGCTGCAGTCCACGGGGTCGCAGAGTCGGACGTGACTGAGAGACTAAGGACAGCACAGGGGATTTATCAGAGGAAAGAACAGACGAGAGGCAAATGAAGCCACAGGGTTTCCAGCGTGAGCGACAATGAGAATGACGCTGAGGACAGAGCAGGCGTCACAGTCTAGGAAGGGCCGATGATGAGCATCTAACAGGGCTTCAATGGGTTCACCTAGAAACAACCACCAGGCGTAACACTCCATGTAAAGGCAACGGTGCTTTTTCAATTCCAAAATAATTAAGTTAGAATAACATTCCTTTAAAGAAAAAGACACCAAAAACAAACAAACAAAAGCAGAAAAACCAGTTGGTTTTAAATTTAAGGCTGCTTATTTAGTTGATCTTTCATTATAATGCTGTAACTCACAAATTTTACTTGAACGCCTACATGCTGACACCATTATTTCTCTTGGTCTGGAATCTGATCCACTGTATGCCAGAAAAAGACCCATGTCTTCCTCTACACCTCTGTATTTTTTACATCATCCTGACAAAGAAGAGTTACAAACTGTTCAGACCCCTTTCCACATGAAGGGTTCAGATAAATCCTACACACATTCCTCTTCCATTATCTCCTGACAAAGGCCTTTTTTTAGCTACTTTAGAAAATCAAACCTATCCGCCTTGAGTCTTTTCAGTGATCGGCAGGGGCTCTCAAATGTGGGGGAGACACAAATGACACCTTTTATAGGACCCAGTTTTCTCATTTTAGCATCTGGTAACAGGCATAACTAAAATAATTTGTTTTCCAGGTCACAGTTTATTGTTTTTAAAACTGAGCCATAATTTTCATAAAAAGTTATCAGCTTTGCATTAGGGAACAAGAAATCTTGTCCACAACACTTTTTAAATTGTTGGGATGAAAGAGTTCTGTATCATACACAGCAACAAAACACAGGACTTGCTGGAGATTTTGCTTAATAATCTAACAATATATTTATTTTGGATAACAGGTATGTTATGACTAAAATGAAAATTTGGTAGTATACTATTAAGAGAGAATTACAATGATAATAGGGCAGCAGTACCAAAATTCTATTTTGGTAGAAATAGAAATTCTATTTCAAAATTCTATTCCCAATATTGATAACAGGTTTCTTATTTTCAAAGAATGCATTATATTAATGCTTCATTCTGTTTTCACAGATGCAAATCAAAGTTAATATTTAAGTATCTCTTTCCAAATGGTAGGGGAGGTAATGTATTTATTTTTATCAAACTGCTTGCAAACTGTTTAATCTTTAATCATTTGTTATTTGTTTTCTTATTTTGATGAAACAGAAATAGTATGACTAACATCATACTTATACCATAAGTATAAGTATTAGAAGCAAAATACAATTTTAAAATCATATATTAAATTAACTTAATATGTAAGAATTAATTATGTATACCTGAGCCCAGACATTTTATGTATTTAAGAAAAACATTTCATTTCTCAAAGGTACACAGCATGGGATAGTGGGAAGTTCCCCAAGTAAATATCAAAAATTCTGGACTCTGAAACTAATTTGGACTTCACTTAGAATTTGACTTTCAGTTTTAAAAAAGTAGAGAGAGAAATATATTCTTATCTTCCCTATTGTGTAGGGTTGATATATATTGATCATTATAAATGCTGAAGTATTTTGAGTATCAAGGACTCAATGGACACAAATAACTCTTCCCTGCACGGAAAGAATGAATCATCTCCTCCTTTGCTATCTAGAAACAGTGTTACGGAACTTACAGTGTACTTGTGGCAAAATAATTTGTGACTATGTCTAGCTATACAGTTGACTTGAAGTTCCTTTTATTTCTAATAGAAAAACTAAATTTTTATTGACTTTAACATCAATGAAAAATATGTTCAGACATAACTGTCAATAAACTACAGCATCATATTGTTATTGACAATTATTAATAACAACAAGGCAAACATTTTGGTGAATACAGAATATCATGAAAAAAATCACAGAATGCAAAATAACACTTTATTCCTTTTGTTTATCAGTGTTTCCACAATTACTATATTATTTTACTCTCAATTTTTAAATAATGATTTTTATACCTTGCCCATATGCACATAATTCATTTTTTCCCCCACTGAAAAAAAAAAACAACCAAATATCCACAAACTTGTCTACCGGATTTTTTTAACCGAAGTTGATTTTCAAATGTTAATCCTTTGGTTAACTTCTGTCTCATTGTCTCTGCTTTTCCTCATTTTATCCTCTGAAAAAAATGGAATCTTTGGAAAATCTTTATACTCATTATTAGGTTTTCTTTTCCTCTCCCACTGAAAAGGACCTTGGTAACTAAGGCACATTCTTCTTTGTGTTATAACACTGATCATAATGTTTTGCTACAAGATGTACTGTACTACTCAGGCAATTTTCTATATTTCTTTAATTTGTATCTTTCACTCAGAACATAACATGGAGCAGAGATAATAAAGATTCAATAAAGAATCAAGTATAAAATCAGTTGTGTTTGCTATATGATAAAAGCTGTATCTGTTTTGCTCTGATTTCTTTTAAGACAGCCAGATACAATATTTTATACTTTTGTGTTTTTATCACAACTACTCCTCGGTTGAAACAGTTATAAATACAGAACAGTATGTCCTTAATAAGTATTGGTTTTTAGCATAGAAATATCCTTAAGATATGATCTGCTGAACTGTCATTAAAATGAGTCACCAGTCTACATGAAACCAGACTTACCAAGATGATTACTTGTCTTATTTTCATGCTTCTTCATTTAACTTTTCCTCTGCCAAAACTAACATCTTATTTATTTTGGGGATGTTTTTACTGAGATAGTGGTATCAATTATTTCTCCAAAATCATCGTTTTATAAAATCCAAGAATATCTGTATTGAGTCTGTTGACTGATATGACTGTGCAAGTTAGAATTTATAAGCTCATCAGCAGTATAATCCTTATTCAAGATTTGTTCATTCTCTATACGTTCAGGTGTTTATTGGTTTCAGAAACCAGAATATCTACTACATTATTCTTGATGTCGTCTTGTTCAGGAATTATTCAACTGTGAATCTCCATAGAAATTACTTGTGGCAAACGTTGACTTGTATCTTCCAGAAGCTTTTCCTTCCACCACTGCCACTGATCCCCCTTGCATATCTCATGATGACTGTCATAGTCCATACTGAGTTGTGTGGTTGACCCCCTCCCGCCCCCCCAAAAAAATCACAGTGGCATTTTGACCTGGTTTATCTTTTCAAATTGGATTCTGTGAATGACTTGCTAAAACACATGTGGATTACTAGATCTACTATGAAATATCTGTGTTGTTGGCCCTTTCACACTGTATTTTCTTAACAAGTGGTGGGAACGGGCTATAAGGGTAGATTTTAAGAGAGAGTAATTGCTGCAATTAAGTTCCTTTGAAGAAGAGACTAGGTTTTTTGAGTCTCCACATGCCTCTTTCACAGATAAAGTGCCCAGGAAAGAGTAACTGATTGAATAAATAAATGAACAAATGATTGCTAAAACAATAAATAAAACAGCAAATATTATTAAAGAGTAGAAATAAGCCCTTTGTTACTAAAAGATTGAAAGCACAGACTTCAGTGAAAACTCTTCCCTTGATTTCACCAGTGTGAGAACTGTCACTAACAGAAAGCTAGTAAACTATTGGCGGGCTCTCTGACTCTCTCCCCATCGAAAACAGAGCTCTCATTTGCTGTTTCTCATTTTCCTTGGTTTCAATATTTCGACCTTGGTCGATTTCAGGCTACTGTGATGACGTCCTTTAGGGAAAGAGACGTGCACGCTCCGCTTCCTCCGGCGGCAGGAGCCAGCACCGGCGCATCACGCATCACCATTCTTGTAGTGGCTTCCACTGTACATCTGTTTGGACTCCCACTGTTGGTATTTTCTTTCCTATTTGGAAAATGTATTGCTAAACTCCAGGTAAGTAAGCTTAATTTTGTGTTTGTTTGTTTGTTAATGAAATCTCAAGGGAGTTCAGAGTTAAAGTAGAGCTTAATAGATTCTTTGGGTCAACTTAAGTTCCAAAGAAATGCACACGAGACAAATCATTCCATTGGTGGCTGGTGAAGTTCACTTAAGAGTTCTTCAGACTACTTAGTTTGGCTCAAGAACTGAGACAGAATGAATGCAGGTGCCCTTTACTTACTCAATTGTGTTTCGATCCACTTTTCCTGTCATGTTGATGCCGTAGAACTGCTGCATGGCGGCTAAGGCGGACTGCATGGTCTCTGCAGAGCGCAGCACCGACATCCTCGGGTCACTCGGTGGAAGGTAGCCGTACTTCTGTAACCAAACCTGCAATAACAAGCACAGTAACCTTCAGATCAACTTCACCATTTTACAGGATTTGTATGGTGATCTGTTTATGTCTACAGGTGACTTTAAACTTCATTTCCTCTTTAAGGGCATATCTTATTTAACTGCTTTGTCTTTATTAGCTTTAGGCACTTTTTCATAATTTCAGGGCTTGTTACAGATCTAACAGATCCACAAACTCTAATTGTAAAGAAAAAGATTAATCATTTGTCACAAGCTTAGACAGTATAAGGTACTACAGTAGATACTGGATAAAATCACAGATAAGATCATTTCTGCCCTCGAGGAACTCAAGTTCCCAAAATGAAGATATTTTTTTCAACAGTATGACCCCACTGAGACGTCTATGCAGGAAGGGGAAGTTAACGTACATGTGCCACATCTAAAGTGTCAGTTTCCTGACCAATCAGAGCACTGACCACAGCTCCCATAAGCATCATCACATGTGACCAGTTATTCTATAATGACATTCAGGGTGTGAATTCTATGCAACTGGTCTAGCCAAATGTAACTAGATATCTTCAAGAACAGAGGACTGCTACTCATGTAAGGGATCTCCTTTCACTTATTTACCGTGGTTCACCTCAAACCAAATCAAGCAAGTGACCAAGCTTTTCATATACAGATGGAATCAGACTATTTTGTTAAGAGTATCTGGCTCTCTCCTTAAGGATTTCCTTATTCCAACTCTGTTCAGTTCTAGGGAAGAGAGATTTAGGGGGATAGTGAGAGGAAGATGTTGGTGTTGAGCCTGGTCATAATTACAGCCAAAAATCAGAGTCATTTCAGGTTAGATTTGTTTTAAATAACCAAAACTTGGGTTATTTGAGGGAGTTGGGGAGAATCTCTACCACGGAGCAGATGGTTTCTAGTCTTACAATTCCATGCGTTCATTTTAAATGCACAATTATATGCCCAGCCCATATCTTATCCCATTGTCTCTTATTTCAATTTTCCGTAGAGCTCTAAGATTTCTTAAAGCGCAGTGAACTATCTGTCAAATGCAGAAAGGCCAAGTAATTCTGACTTTGAAACAGAATAAAAGTTTCTCTATTGAATGGAAGATATTCACCAGTATGTGTTTCCCCTCATACCTGAGCCTACTCATCATACAAATAATAATCCTATGAAATTGCAGCTTTCCCCTGATACCTGAGACAATTTCATTATGACCTTATGGAATTTATGACCTTAAAACACAAAAACTCTTATTTTCTCACTGAACATAAACAGTAATTATAGAAGTTAAATTTCACCAAAAGAACTCGATATTAAATACATCAAAGTCTTAACATGTAAAATATAAGGTAAAATCTTTTGTGGTATGTCCAAGAAATCAATCCCCGAAAAATACAGCACAACCCCTTGAAAATAAGATAAAACATTTATTCTAAAACTATTTAAGAAATTACCAAATGCATCACTGTCAGGAAGGTTCATTGTTGAAAATCCATCTAGTAGATTCATCTACCACATAGTGAAAACATGTGAAGACACTCTTCTCATCTAACCTATAGTGAATAGGCTGCCAGGGAAGACACATATTTAGTATCCTAGTCAACTGGAATAATGCAGTATGAAACAGACCTTTTTCCCCCTGAATGAAGGAGAAAGATTTAACTGGCAAGATATTATTTGCTAGGAAATTCAATATGATTGCCATTCAATTTCACCCAAATTAGAAGATTCCATCGTGCTTTTTAACAGTACACATGCACAAATATTCTGAAATTGAACTCTTTATTTCCCCAAAACATTTTGTTTGCATCCATTCCTTATTCGCTATAGAGCTGACGTTGCTAGGTTACACATGGGTGCTAAGCTACTGGCAATCATGTTTATGAGAATTGCAAGAAGAAAATTGTTAATAAGCCCTATGATTTATATATAAATAGAGAAACTATAAAATGTATAAATTTAAGTGCACAGTGAAAAACAGCATGTTCTAAAATATGCATATTTGATTTATGACTTAGCCTTTCAAACAAATGAGTTAGAATCACATAAAAAAATGAATGGTTATATTTCTCCAAGTTTTATATCATATCATTCATCACAAAAGGCTTTTTTTCCAAATGAATGAGATGTGAATAAATGTTTTTAATTGTAAAATATCAGAAAGGCTAGCTCTACCATTTTATGATCCTGACTAACAAACCAATGTCAATAAGATAATGGGTTGCTTTGAGTTGACCTGATCATTTTTAATATCATTGTTGTATGTTAGTCAAGAAATTTTCTCTGACATCAACAGCTGACCAGGAGTAATTCTCAATTGAAATTTGCAATGCATCTCCCCACAAAAGAGTGGAAAATCAAGCATGACTATATTTGGTATCATATTAAAGTATGAAACCAACAAGCCCTCAATAATATTCCTTATTGAAGTAAAACGCTGTAGACAGCCTTACTCCAGGTCAAGTTAAAAAGCAAGTGACTAAATCTACAATGCTTTCAAGTATAAATTTTATCTTGTATGCTTATATACATATACAGTATTCAATGTGGAAAATATAGATGAAAAGAAGTACCTGCTTAATTTTTTTTTTAAATCACCAAGGGGTAACTTCTCTTGAGTTCACTTTTGCTTTATATTATTTCAATTAAGCTGTTGAAACCACAGCAGTCTGAGAGTCTGATCATTTTTGGTATGATAGGGAAAAGGTCTGTACAAAATAGTCCTAAACAGTAAGAAGCTAATGTTCTCTGGATAAGAATAATTTGGTCAACATGGTGATGCAAAACTAGCCAAATAAAAGCTGAACTGTACACTCAGCATCAAGGGAAGGAAACCTCTCTGGTCAAAATTTACAGTGCTTTGTAAACACTGATACTTGTTACCAATGAATTAAGATCAGGTTCAAATAGTGAAGATCAGGAATAAACACTGACTTGAAATCATCATATAAGCATAGGAGTCTCTGGGATAAGTAAACTTATTTCCCCCTTATAGAATAAAACATGCTTATTGTACAAATAGAGCAAGCTAGGTGGCTTAGCACTTCGTCATTCTGTAATAGTGAATGGGAAATTGGGATACAAAAAGAAGTGATGCAGGAAACAACCTTCATTCATAACTCTTTTTTGCTTTCTACTAAATTATAATCTCTTATTTGATTAAGAAAAACTAAATCTACAAAGTAAAACTTGAAGGTATGCCTTATGCTACCAAGTCTATACCATAGACCTCCATCCTCATACATTGTTATTTTAAATATATTCCTATTTTCAATATTAAAAAACATATTGCTTCTCCTGGTTGATTGAAAATAAATTTGATCTATAATTGTTTGTGCCTTGATGCCTTTTTCAATGTTTTCAAATGCACATACTGGATAATCGAGGAAAATTTTCTTCAGGGGTGTGCATTTGGGGGAAATGATAGTGAACTTGTATGGTCGATGTGAGGGTTGAGAATGTATAAAGTCACTAGCATAATGTTTGTTCAGTAAGTCATATCATTATTTTATGGTTACTGACTTGTCTGAGCTCTTGAACTTTTTCCTAATGAAATTTAGATCTGTCCCTGGAATGAGCAAGACTGAAAATGGAAGTGAGATGTAAGTAGTCAGAATTGTGAGGAAAGGGAAACTACAGAGAATACAGAATCATATACTGCTTGATTAGTCCCCAAGTCCCAAACAAAAGGGCAGATATAAAACACGGCCATCGGTTTCTTTTTTATTTTGCTCAAGGGATTGGCATGTGTATTCGAGAGCATAGAAAAAGTGTTGAGACAAAGGTTTCTCTGAGGGAAAACTTGACTCCTTTTACTGTCTGGGATTCAGCCTATCTCATTACACCCAGAACAACCAACTACAGAAATTCAACTGGTTCAACACAATTTAAGCTTGAATTACATTCTCTCTGTATTACTAATATATTCAAATACCTTGCTGTCTTGGAGACAAAACCAATTTCCTCACTTAGTGATTATCTAAATGGAGGTACAACCAGGAGTCTGTTTTTTTTTGCAGAGCAAGAAGATATATCAGGCAATAAAAGGCCAAACCTTTAATATTAAGTTCTGTGCCAATAGATTTTGCCATTACTAGAGTGTGATATAAAGAAGGAGGAGCAGGCACTCAATGTTTCAGTAAACTCTTTGGGAAAGAATGTCTTTGTCACTAATATATAGTGTAACTGTATAGTGAAAATCTATATTAGTTGATTCAGCTATGCATATCCATATAGCAAGGTGGTACCCTGAAATATGGCTTTAAGTAGTAATAACAACATAAAGGAGACATGAATAGTTCTTATGCCTAATGGAAAATGTAAGAGAGCACTTCTAGAATATATACCCTTATTTCATCTCTCAGGCCAGTAATAAAATCTAGAGAAATAAATCTCGATCCAGCTGTTGAGACTAATAAGTTTTGTTATTGTTGTCTGAAGTCACATTTGAATTTTTGTGACCCCATAGACCACAGCATGCCAGCCTCCTCTGTCCTCTACCATCTCCTGGACTTTGCTCAAATTCATGTCCATTGAGATGGTGATGCTATCTAACCATCTCATCCTCTGTGCCCCCTTCTCCTTTTGCCTTCAATCTTTCTCACCTTCAGACTCTTTTCCAATCAGTCAGCTCTCTGCATCAGGTGGCCAAAGTATTGGAGCTTCAGCTTCAGCATCAGTCCTTCCAATGAATATTCAGGGTTGATTTCCCGTAGAACTCACTGGTTTGATCTCTGCAGTCCAAAGAACACTCAAGAGTCCTCTCCACCACCACAATTCCAAAGCATTAGTTCTTTGGTGGGAAGCCTTTTTGATAGTCGAGCTCGCACATTCAGACATACAGTTCAGTCACTGAGTCGTGTCAGATCTTTGTGACTCTATGGACTGCAGCACCCCAGGCTTCCCTGTCCTTCACTATCTCCTGGAGTTTCCTCAATCTCGTGTCCACTGAGTCAGTGATGCTATCCAACCATCACCAAATGTTAAAACCATAGCTTTGATTATACAGACCTTTGTTGGCAAAGTGGTATCTTTGACTTTTAATATGCTGTCTAATTTTGTCATAGCTTTCTTTGCACAGAGTAAGTGTCCTTTAATTTAATGGCTGTAATCACCATCTGCAGTGATTTTGGAGCCCAAGAAAAATAAATCTGTCACTGCTTCCACTTTCTCCCCTTCTATATGCCTTGAAGTGATGGAACCAGATGCCAGAATCTTAAGTTTTTTTAAATGTTAAGCTTTAAGCCAGTTTTTTTTTTTTTTCACTCTCTCTCCTCTTTTAACCCTCATCAAAAGGCTCTTTAGTTCCTCTTCGCTTTCTGCCATTAAAGTGCTACCATCAGCATATCTGAGGTTGGTTATATTTCTGCCAGCAATTTTGATTCCAGTTTATGATTCATCCAGCCTGGCAATTCACATGCTGTACTCTGCATATAAGTTAAATAAGCAGGGTGACAATACACAGCCTTGTATATACTTGTATGTACTCCTTTCCCAATTTGGAACCAGTCTGTTGTTTCATGTTTTGTTCTAACTGTTCCTTCTTGACCCACAAATAGGTTTTTCAGGAGACAGGTAAGGTGGTCTTATATATCCATCTCTGAGAGTTTTTCAAAGTTTGTTGTGATCCACACAGTAAAAAGACTTTAGTGTAGGCAATGAAGCAGAAATAAATGGTTTTCTGGAATTCACTTGCTTTCTCTGTAATCCAACAAATGTTGGCAATTTGATCTCTGGTTCCCCTGTCTTTCTAAACCCATATTTTGTATCTGGAAGTTCTAGATTCATGTACTGCTGAAGCCTAGCCAAAGGATTTTGAGCATAATCTTGCTAACATGGGATCTGAGCACAACTTTAGGGCAGTTTGAACATTTTTCACATTGCCTTTCTTTGGGATTGAAATGAAAACTGACCTTTCCAGTCCTGTGGCTACTGCTGAGTTTTCCAAATTTCCTGACATACAGAGTGCAACACTTTTACAGCATCAACTTTTAGGATTTTAAATAGCTCAGCTGTAATCTGTCACCTCCATTAGCTTTGTCCATAGCAATGCTTCCTAAGGCCCACTTGACTTCACACTCCAGGATGCCTGACTCTAGGTGAGTGACCATACCAACGTGGTTATCCAGGTTGTTAAGACTGTTTTTGTATAGTTCTTCTGTGTATTCTTGCCGCTTCATTTTAACTTCTTCTGCTTCTGTTAGTCCTTACTATGCCTGTCCTTTGTCATGCCCATCCTTGCATGAAATGTTCCCTTGATACTCCAATTTTCCTAAAGATTCTCAGTCTTTCCCTTCTATTGCTTTCCTCTATTTACTTGCATTGTTCATTTAAGAAGGCCTTCTTATCTCTCCTTGCTATTCTCTGGAACTCTGCATTCAGTTGAGTTTAATCTTTCTCTTTTCCCCTTGCTTTTCCCTTCTCTTCTTCCCTCGGCTATTTTTAAAGTCTCCTCAGACAACCACTTTGCCTTCTTGCATTTGCTTTGCTTTGGCATGGTTTAGGTCTGCCTTCTGTACAATGTTAAACCTCCATCCATAGTCCAGGCATTCTGTCTACTAGATCTAATGCCTTGAATCTATTTGTCACCTCCAATGTATAATCATAAGGGATTTATTTTAGGTCATACCTGAATGGTCTAGTGGTTTTCCCCATTTTCTTCAATTTAAGCCTGAGTTTTGCAATAAGGAGCTGATGATCTCCAGGTCTTGTTTTTGCTGACTGTATAGAGCTTCTCCATCTTTGGTTATAAGTAACATAATCAATCTGATTTCTATATTGATTGTCTAATGATGTTCATGTGTAGAGTCATATTTTCTGTTGTTGCAAAAGGGTGTTTCCAATGACCAGCATGTCCACTTGACAAAATTGTTAGCCTTTGCCCAGCTTCATTTTGTACTTCAAGGCCAAACTTGCCTGTTATACCAGCTATCTCTTGACTTCCTACTTTTGCCTTCCTATACCAGATGATAATATGGACATCTTTTTTTGGTGTTAGTTCTAGTAGGTGTTGTAGGCCTTCACAGAGCTGGTCAAATTTGGCTTCTTCTATATCCGTGGGTAAGCACAGATTTGGATGTTGAATTGTTTGCCTTAGAAATGAACCAAGATCATTCTGTCCTTTTTGAGATTGCACCCAAGTACTGCATTTCGGACTCTAGTTGACTACAAGGGCTACTCCATTTCTTCTAAGGGATTCTTGCCCTCAGTAATAGACACAATGCTCAGCTGAATTAAATTCGCCCGTTCCCATCCATTTCAGTTCACTGAGCCCAAAGATGTCAATGTACAATCTTGACATTTCCTGCTTGACCATGCCCACTATACCTAGATTTGTGGAACTAACATTCCAGGTTCTTATGCACTATATTTCTTTACATCATCAGACTATTTTCACCACCAAACACATCCGCTACTGAGTGTCATTTCCGCTTTGGCCCAGCCACTTCATCTTAGCGGAGCTATTAGTAATCGCCTTCTGCTCTTCCCCAGTAGCATATTGGACACCTTTCAAGCTGGAGAGTTCATCTTCTGGCATTGTATCTTTTTGCCTTTTCATACTGTCCGTGGGCATCACCGATTCAATGGACATGAACTTGGGCAAACTCTGAGAGACAGGGAGGGACACGGAGGCCTGGCATGCTGGAGTCCAGGGTTTAAAAGGATTCAGACATGACTTGGAGACCAAACAACAACAACAACTGTCTGTGGGGTTCTCCAGGCAAGAATACTAGAGTATTTCCTTTTCAGAGAATCACATTTTATCTAACTCTTCAGTATGACCTGTCCGTCTTGGGTGACCCTGCATGGCATGGCACATAGCTTCACTGATTTATGCAAGCCCCTGTCACGACAAAGTAATGATCCATGAAGGTGTTTATCAATGCTCCCATATAAAACTAAGATATTGCTGCTCAGTTACTCAAATGAGTCACAAAGGCAATAGCCATATTAAAACCTCCTCACTGACAGGCCTCAACACGCAGGGACAACACATTAAAATGATGCACAGATAAGCTAACCTTCCTCTCTGAAAAAAATTAAATGATTAATAAATTTATTAGGGCATGAAAGGATGTATTTTAGATATTACAGACATTAGTGGAGAGGAAGCAATGGGAGGTAGATTTAGAGTTTTATTTAACCTGAAAACTCACTTTGCCAGTCCATATTCCTAGTTGTGACAGTTATATCAGGTATAGTTTTCATTTCAGCTAATGTTTGGCATGGTCAAATGCAAGTTTCACATACCCAGTGATTAAACAATCTCAGTTATAGTATTTAGTATGGAAGAACATGGAAAAGGGTGATAAATATATTTTTATAATAACACTTCCACTTATATATATATATATTTAATTATATGGGGAAATAATACAGTTTAAAAGTTACTGGCTTCATGTTAAACTTAACATTTTTAATAATAAAATATTTAAACTATTCTGATATAATTAACAGAGTTTCTTAATAAAATGCAACTGAAAGGGTGCACTTTTAATAGGACAGTTATTAATATTGTCAAGTTAGTTTCCATTTCCAATATGAGACTTCTAAACGTATTTGTTAATTCTGTTATTAACCAAAATAAGCAATAAAATCTGATCATCCCTTATCTTTTGCTACCATCAGTAAAATTATTTAAATTTGAGGACATTTCCACTTATATTTCATATATTTACTGAGTATAAAGAATGGTAGAATATAGAACCTGAATTTTCTAGTCTGCAACGTGGATTTAAATATGAATTATAGCTACTTATTAGCCCAAAAATGCTTCCCTGGTGGCTCAGTGGTAAAGAATTTGCCTGCAATGCAGGAGACTGACTCAAGAGATGCAGATTTGACCTCAGGGATGAGAAGATCCCCTGGAGGAGGGCATGGCAATCCACTCCAGTATTCTTGCCTGGAAAATCCCACAAACTGAGGACCCTGGCAGGCTACAGTCCATAGGATTGCAAAGAGTCAGATATGACCAAAGCAACTAAACATATTAATCAAAAAGTTTTGTGGGGATAATCATTCAGAATAGGTCAAACTGAAAATTCTTAGGGTAAGTTAATGAGGCAGAAATCAGCCCCATTGGTAAAGAAAACCTCTTGGAGGGTTGGGTCACCTCAGGCCAAAAAACTACCAGAGACGGAGTGCAACCCCACCCGTCAGCAGATAATTGGACTGAAGCTTGACTTCCCTGGTAGCTCAGTCAGTAAAGAATCTGCTTGCAGTGCAGGAGACCTGGGTTTGATCTCTGTGTGGGGAAGATCCCCTGGAGAAGGAAATGGCAAACCACTCCAGAATCCTTGCCTGGAAAATCCCATAGACAAAGGAGCCCGGTGGGCTGCAGTCCATGGGGTTGCAAAGAGTCAGGCACAACTGAGTGACTAACACTTTACTTACTGACAAGGTCCTGCCCACCAGAGCAAGACCCAGCTTTTCCCACTACCATCCCCCCCAATCAGGAAGCTTAAATAAGACAGAGATAAATATTAAAAGTAATAAGGGAGAAAATGACAAATAACATACAAGGGAACTCCCATCAGGCTATCAGCTGATTTCTCAACAGAAACTCTACAAGCCAGAAGGAAATGGAATGGCATATTTAAAGAGATGAAAGGGAAGAACCTACAACCAAGAATAGTCTACCCAGCAAGTCTCTCTTTAGATTTGATGGAGAAAGCAAAAGCTTTCCAGACAAGCAAAAGTTAAGAGAATTCAACAACACCAAATCAAATTTACAACAAATGCTAAAGGATATTCTCTAGGTAGGAAACAAGAGAAGGAAAAGAAAAAGAAAATAAACTCAAAACAATTAAGGAAATAGTCATACTTATTGATAATAACCTTAAATGTAAATAGATGCATGTTCACCAACCAAAAGACAAACTGGCTGAGCAGATGAAAACATGTGTGTGTATGCACTTCCACTTACCACATGACTCTGCTTCACCCCCCAAATTGTAGGTAATTATTTTACATGGTTAGTCTAATCATGTTCCCATTACGTTTTGCAATTGTAATCTTTTATTTTTTGTCTGGCTATTGACGTAAAAACTGATAAACAACTTTTACTATTGTGATTATGTAACTATTACTGTGGAACATTCTGAAAGAGATGGGAATACAAGACCACCTGACCTGCCTCTTGAGAAACCTGTATGCAGGTCAGGAAGCAACAGTTAGAACTGGGCATGGAACAACAGACTGGTTCCAAACAGGGAAAGGAGTACATCAAGACTGTATATTGTCACCCTGCTTATTTAACTTATATGCAGAGTACATCATGAGAAACGCTGGGCTGGAAGAGGCACAAGCTGGAATCAAGATTGTCGGGAGAAATATCAATAACCTCAGATACGCAGATGACACCATCCTTATGGCAGAAAGTGAAGAAGAACTAAAGGGCCTTTTGATGAAAGTGAAAGAGGAGAGTGAAAAAGTTGGCTTCAAGCTCAACATTCAGAAAACTAAGATCATCGCATCCGGTCCCATCATTTCATGGCAAATAGATGGGGAAACAGTGGAAACAGTGGCTGACTTTATTTTTCTGGGCTCCAAAAATCACTGCAGAGGGTGATTGCAGCCATGAAATTAAAAGACACTTACTCCTTGGAAGGAAAGCTATGACCAACCTAGATAGCATATTAAAAAGCAGAGACGTTACTTTGTCAATAAAGGTCCGTCTAATCAAGGCTATGGTTTTTCCAGTGGTCATGTATGGATCTGAGAGTTGGACTATAAAGAAAGCTGAGCACCAAAGAATGGATGCTTTTGAACTGTGGTGTTGGAGAAGACTCTTGAGAGTCCCTTGGACTGCAAGGAGATCCAACCAGTCCATCCTAAAGGAGATTAGTCCTGGTGTTCACTGGAGGGACTGATGTTGAAGCTGAAACTCCAATACTTTGGCCACCTGATGAGAAGAGCTGACTCATTGGAAAAGACCCTGATGCTGGGAAAGATTGAGGGCAGGAGGAGAAGGGGACGACAGAGGATGAGATGGTTGGATGGCATCATCGACTCGATGGACATGGGTTTGGGTAAACTCTGGGAGTTGGTGATGGACAGGGAGGCCTGGCGTGCTGCAGTTCATGGGGTCACAAAGAGTCGGACACAACTGAGCGACTGAACTGAACTGAACTATTACTCACTTAATACCTTTGTATCATGATTGGTCAACAGAAAAATAATAGAATTCTGTACCATCAAAACTACCATATAATATAAAACCTGTAATCACTTTTTAAAATCCAGATGCATATCAGAATTATCTTGGAATTTTTTTAAAACTACAAATGCCCAGGTATTGCTTTTTATTTATTTTTTTTGGCCAGAGCTCCAGATATGTTTCTAATGAACAGCCATGTTTAAAATGTTTAAAAACAACTGGACTATAAGGGGATCTTTTACTTCTATCTAATTTGCTTCACTTTTTCTATTTCATATTCAGTGCTCCCATTTCATTTAGCTTGTGTTTTCCAATTTCTTCCTTTATTGTTTTTTTTATGTTCTTTTTCAAGTCTTATACAGAGTAGTAGGAAGTTTTTGTATACACATATATAAATATTATACATAATATATATTTTAGAAAACATTAATATTAGCCTAACTAAAAAAATATGACATTTTGATTCTACTTGTTTGACTTATTAGAAATAGAATGCTAGATTTCTAATTTACAAAAATAGATACGCAACAAGCAACAGAGATTTACTCTGTAGCACAGATATAGTCAATATCTTTTAATAACCTACAAACAAAAATAATTTCAAAAATAATATATGTGTATATACATAACTGAATCACAAAAAAGAGAATTCTACTTTTTCAAATTTTGTAATGTTTATCTTTTGCCAGTTTTTTTAAAATGTCCTATGGATATCTAAGAATGTATGAGATACAAAATTTTAAGTATATTTGTGCATGATATAGTTAATATAAATTATTAGAGGGTTCCACAGTACAAGGGGCTTAGAGCGTTACCTTCAGGAGTTAGCTTGATGCCAGAACATTAAAATAAATAAAAATAACAGGCAGCTATATTTAAATGGATTCACAGATTATCATTTTAAAAAGTAGAAATTGTATAATATTTTGAGATGTGAAATGACCAAGAAAATATTTTGTCATCATGTAGGTGTTTCCTGCCTATGTGTGTGTACGTTCAGTCATGTATGACTCTTTGCAACTCCATGGACTGTAGCCTGCAGGCTCCTCTTTCCATGGAATTTTCCAGGCAACCACACTGGTGTGGTTGTCATTTCCTACTCCAGCAGATCTTCCTAACCCAGGGGTTGAATCCAGGTCTCTTGTGTCTTCCTGCATTGGCAGACCTATTCTTTGCCACCATGCCACCTGGGAAGCCCATTTCCTGCTTTACAAAGTACATAAAAAGTTGTCACTCTTAAATAAAGTTTGCATTTCTTTTACAAAAAGACAAAGTATATACTGTCTTTTTTTTTGTAAAGACAAGTAGTTGCAAATACAGTTGACTCCTGAACAATGTGGGAGTTAAGGGTGCTGGCCCCCACCGTCCTCAAAAATATGTGTTTAACTTTTGTGGTTGTTGCTCAGCCCCACAGTCATGTCTGACTCTTTGCGACCCCATGGAATACAGCACGCCAGGCCTCCCTGTCCCTCACCATCTCACGGAGTTTGCCCAAGTTCATGTCCACTGCATCTGTGATGCCATCCAGCCATCTCATCCTCTGACGCCCTCTTCTCCTTCTGCCCTCAATCTTTCCCAGCTTCAGGGTCTCCAAAATATCGGAGCTTCATCTTCAGCATCAGTCCTTCCAGTGAATATTCAGAGCTGATCTCCCTTAAGATTGACTGCTTTGATCTCCTTGCTGTCCAAGGGACTTTTGGGAGTCTTCTCCAGCACCACGGTTTGAAGGCATCAATTCTTTGGTGTTCTGCCTTCTCTACGGTCCAGCTCTCACAACTGTATGCGACCACTGGGATGATTATACAGATCTTTGATGGCAGTCATGTCTCTGCTTTTCAAAAGTGTCTAGGTTTGCCATCACTTCCCTGCCAAGAAGTAACTGTCTTCTGATTTCAAGGCTACAGTCACTGCCCGAAATGATTTTGGAGCCCAAGAGGAGGAAATCCATCACTACTTCCAACTTTCCCCCTTCTATTTGAAATACAGTAATGGGGCCACAGGCCGTAATCTCAGTTTTTTTAATACTTAGTTTTAAGCTGGCTGTTTCACTGTCCTCCTTCACCCTCATCAAGAGACTCTTTAGTTACTCTTTGTTATAACTTTTAACAACCCCACAGTGTAACTACTAATAGCCTATTATCATGAGGTCAGTGATTAAGTGGTAAAGAATCTGCCTGCCAACACAGGAGACACGGGAGACATGGGTTCCATCCCTGGGTCAGGAAGATCCCCTGGAGAAGGAAATGGCAACCCACTCCATTATTCTTGCTTGGGAAACCCCATGGACAGAGGAGCCAAGTGGAGGCCATAGGGTCATAAAGAGTAGGACAGACACAACTGAGTGACTGAGCACATGACCAGAAGATTTCCTGACCACATACACTGTTGAATAATACATATATTGTATCTTATGTATATATTTCACTATATTTTGTATAGTCATGGCATACCTTTTAATTTTGGTATTTCTAGGCTATGCTGTTCATCTGTAAGCTTTCTTTTTTTCATATTACCATAAATTCCCCCCAAAATTTCCAATACACACATTGAAAAAGTTTCAAAATGGATTAAAGGCCTATATGTAAGACCGGAAACGATAAATCTCTTAGAAGAACACATAGGCAGAACACTCTTTGATATAAATCACAATAAGATCCTCTATGACCCACCTCCTAGATTATTGGAAATAAAAACAAGAATAAACAAATGGGACCTAAT
This sequence comes from Cervus canadensis, assembly GCF_019320065.1. Taxonomy (NCBI): domain Eukaryota; kingdom Metazoa; phylum Chordata; class Mammalia; order Artiodactyla; family Cervidae; genus Cervus; species Cervus canadensis. The sequence continues at coordinate 70,554,352 of NC_057397.1, read as the reverse complement.
TAAACTTAAAAGCTTTTGTACAGTAAAGGAAACAATAAACAAGGTGAAAAGACAACCTTCAGAATGGGAGGACAAAATAGCAAATGAAACAACCGACAAAGAATTAACCTTCAAAATATACAAGCATCTCATGCAGCTCAGTACCAGAAAAACAAGCAACCCAACTGAAAAGTGGGCAGAAGACCTAAACAGACATGTCTCCAAAGAAGACATACAGAAGGCTAAAAAATACATGAAGAGATGCTCAACATTACTGAATATTAGAGAAATGCAAATCAAAATAACAATGAGGTATCATTTCACATGGGTCAGAATGTCCATCATCAAAAATGTCTACAAACAATAAATCCGGAGAAGGTGTGGAGAAAGGGGACCATCTTACACTGTTGGTGGGAATGCGAACCGGTACAACCACTACAGAGGACAGCATGGAGACTCCTCAAAACCTAGGAATAAAACCACCATATGGCCCAGCACTCCCACTACGATTGCTGAGAAAACCAGAATTCAGAAAGGCACATGTCCTCCAATGTTCACTGCAGTACTGTCTGCAATAACTAGGACATGGAAGCAACCTAGATGCCCATAGACGGATGAATGGATGAAGAAGTGTGGTCTATGTATACCATGGAGTATTACTCAACCAGAAAAAGGAACACATTTGAGTCAGTTCTAATGAGGTGGAGGAACATAGAGCCCATTATACAGAGTGAATTAAGTTAGAATGAGAAAGACAAGTATCATATATTAAGGCATATATATGGAATCTAGAAAGATGGTACTGATAAACCTATTTGCAGGGCAGCTTGGGCGATACAGACATAGAGAAGAGACTTATGGACACATGGGGGAAGGAGAGGATGGGATGAATTGAGAGAACAGCACTGAAACATACACATTACCAAATGTAATATTAAACAGCAGGGGAAATTTCCTGTATGAGGCAAGAAGCTTAAATTAGGTGCCCCGTGACCACACAGAGGGCGGGATGGACTTGGAGGATGGAGGGAGGCTGCAGAGGCAGGCTACATAAGTGCACATGTGGCGGATTCATGTTGGTGTATGGCAGAAATCAACACCATAATGCAATTATCCTCCAATTAAAAATACATTGAAAAGAAAAGTTTGCATGTATGCAGGGCAGGGGCTTCCCAGGCGGTGCTAGAGGTAAAGAACCAGCCTGCTAATGCAGGTAAACGTAAGAGATGTGGGTTTGATCCCTGGGTTGGGAAAATCCCCTGGAGGAGGGCATGAAAACCCACTCCCGTATTCTTACCTGGAGGATCCCATGGACAAAGGAGCCTGGTGGGCTACAGTCCATGGGGCTGCAGAGTCGGAAATGACTGAAGCCATTTAGCACACACGAACATGTAAGCAGACCTGTACGGTTCAAACCTGTGCTGTTCAAGGCTCAGTTGCAATAACTCAGTAGTTATTTTGTTACTATATATTAAAAAAATAAATTTAGTCTCCCCTATTAAGATAAAAGTGATGTATTAGCAATTCAGGTGAAAAAAAAAAAAAACCAGCTTTTGAAAGAAAGATGCACCATGTAGAGAGTATTTTAAAGATGCATGTTTGGAAATTTTCTATTATCACATGTCTAAAAGATATAAATACATTAGCTATTGAAATTGTCTCAGAATTTTGTACTTTAAAAATCCAGGAGCAGATTTTTCCACCTGTGAAATAACCTGCCAAAAGACTAATTTCAGTAGGCTGTAAGTCCATTTGTTAAAAATATGAAAATGCAACACCTGATTTGTTTTTAGAAATGACTGATAGAGAGCAGGAAAGATGAGAATTCACCATCTGAACTTTACCAAAAAACATTGCATAACTGATGAATAAGCCTAATGACTTGTAATTAGCTAATGACATAGCTCTTCCTGCTGCATTTACAGATATTTATGAGGTGTCTTTTGGGCCATGGTGATTTTTAAGAAGATTAGAAATAAATGGATTTTATGCTTATTGAAGTAAGTCAAAGAAAGACAAGTACTATACATTTTTACCTAATGTGGAATCTAAGAAATAAGACAGATGCATGAATACAACAAAACAGAAATAGACTCAAATATATAGAGAACAAAACAGTGGCTGCCAGAGGGGAGAGAAGCATAGGGAGGAGCAAGATTGGCAAAGAAGATTCAGAGGTGGAAACTGTATGCATAAAGTCAGTTGCAAGGATGTAATGTACCACACAGGGAATAGAGTCAATATTTTATAATAATTTTATATGGTGTATAATCTATAAAATATCAAATCATTATGTTATACACCTAAAACTAATATAATATTTTAAGTCACCTATACTTGAATGAAAACAAGAAATAAAATGGATCTTAAAATTGTTGTATTTCAAAGTGTTGAATAAATATTTAAAAAAAATAAAAATATTTTCAAATAGACAAAAATCATTAATTTTGTCATCTTAGTATTTCTATTTTGAGTATGTTTTATAGCTTATTTAATGTTTAGTTAGGGCTTTCTGGTGGTTCAGGGATAAAGAATGCACCTGCCAATGGAGGAGACACGGGTTTGATCCCTGGGTTGGTAAGATCCCCTGGAGAAGGAAATGTCAATCCACCCAAGTATTCTTGCCTGGGAAATCCCATGGACAGAGGAGCCTGATGGGCTACAGTCCATGAGGCTGCAAAAGAGTCGGACATGACTTAGCGACTAAACAACGACACAACAAATGAATACCAGTTAGTCAGTTCATAGATAATGATCCAAAAAAAAAAGAAATGATCGATGGAGGGATGCAATGATCTTATAGAAATGACTCTAATTTTTAAAATGAAACTAATGTCTTAAAATTCTCCCCAATGTGATATACTTACTCTCTCAAAGAGATGAGAGCAGAATCTACCAATATCTATATATTATATTCTGGCTGTGACCATTCCCAAGCTTTTCCTTTCTGTCAAGCGCTATTGAAGCTACTGAAATCCTATAGAATCAACTCCTTAGAATAACTTTCAAGACATTCATGATGTGATCTCTTGTTACTTTGCTATATGGAATCCATATTTCAGTTGCACTGAAATTTCAGCCCCAGCCTCAACAGACCTTGATAATATCAACTGGTGCCAGGTTTTTACCGCCCACTATATGCCAGGCCACGTACATGCATTATCTATGGTTAGAACAATTCTGTGAGTTAAGCATTATCATTCTATTTTATAAATGAGAGAATAAAACTCCAGAAAGATTAAATAACATACCCAAGGACACACAAACAAGAGAGGAGTCGTCAGGATTCAAACAGAGATCTGACTACATCCGAGCTTGACTTTGTTGTTCAAGGCAGCCTCTCTGCCACAGAAGGGACTCAGCGGCCTGTCTACACCTTAGGAAATCCTAGCAGATCCAATTCGCATTTCAGAATGAGAAGGCAGGCTGTCTGAAAACATATCTACAGTAACTGAGTTTTTGTAGTTTCTGTGCTAACAAGACATTCCATTTTACATCACGAAAGGAGCTGTAGTTGCATGAAGTTGCATGGGTATAAGACTAATGCCTACTTCTGAGGGTTTATTTAATTGCCAGTACAAAACAGCCTTGTGTGTGTGTGTGCTAAGTCACTTCAGTCGTGTCCAACTCTTTGGACCCTATGGACTCCTCTGTCCATGGGATTCTCTCCAGGCAAGAATACTGGAGTGGGTTATCACGCTCTCTTCCAGGGCTTCTTCCTGACCCACGGATTGAACCCATGTCCCTTATGTCTCCTGCACTGGCAGGCAGGTTCTTTAACCCTGCCGCCATCTGAGAAGCCCACAAAACAGCCCTGCACAGTCCAATTTGCTCCATTAATATTCTTATTTCCATGCTAGAATATTTCACTTATGGCCATTCCTGTTTTGTAGTTTAAAAAAAACCACTGCAACCATCTTTGCCAGAGAATTATCCTTTCTTTTTATATCATTACTTTTTCACAACACTTTCTACAATAATAAGACTACAATAAATGTCAGTATTTCTGGTCAACTGCATCTACAGTTTCCTCAGTCATCTGTTCTAAAATTAGTCCTTCAAATACCACCTATCCATTGATGACACACCAACTTAACACTCAAGTTGTGTCTGACTCTTTGCGACCCCATGGACTGTAGCCCGCCAGGCTCCTCTGTCCATTGGACCTCCCAGGCAAGAATACCAGAATGGGTTGCCATTTCCTTCTCCAGGAGATCTTCCTGATCCAGGGATCAGACTCCTGTCTCCTGCATTAGCAAGTGAATTCCTTCTCACTGAGCCACTTGGGAAGCCCTTTTTAAAACTGATCTCAGCCTAATGCTCAGACTCTGCTTATCACCCTGCTGTTTAAACAAAAAATACAGGAATCATCCTTAATTCTCCTTCTGCTCATCATTCACACTCAATGTATCATCATGCCTTAGCTCCAATCATACAGTAAATTGAAATTCTTCATTCTGCTGCCACTTCTCAGCCCAGGGCACCCACGAGAAATTACAAGATTTCCTAACCCACCTCTGTGCTGGACATATGGTTACTATTCTCTCTCTTCCCCAACTAGTGACAAATGTTTTTTTTTGTTGTTGTTGTTTAACTATAATAAATGTAATTTAAAATTTACCATTTTAATCAACTGTAGGAGTTGGTGACATTAAGTACATTCACATTGTTATGCATCCGTCACCACCATCCATCTCCAGCACTGTCTCATAATTACAAACTGAAATTCTGTATGTATTAAATAATAACTCCGCATTCTCCTCCCATTTCTTGACAACCACGAGTCTACTTTCTGTCTATGAATTTGACTCCTCTAGCTACCTGGTATTAGTGGTATTATTCAGTATTTGCCCTTCTGTGTCTGGTTTATTTCATTTTGGATGTTTTCAACATTTCTCATGTTACAGCATGCAATATTACACATGCAATTTTTAAAGTTGAATACTATTGTATTGAATATATATACTACATTTTGCTTATCCCATTGATTCACTGATGAACATTTGGGTTGCTTCCATCTTTTGAATATTATAAATAACAGTGCTATAAACATTGATGTACAAATATCTATTTTAATCTCAGCTTTCCATTCTTAGAGGTTATATCTAGAAGTGGAATTGTTGGATTATATGTCAGTACTGTGTATAATTTTTTGAGGAAGTGTCCTACTGTTTTCCCCAGTGAAAGTGAAAGTGTTAGTCATTCAGTCCTGTCCGCCTCATTGCGACCCCATGGACTGTAGCCCGCCAGGCTTCTCTGTCCATGGAATTCTCCAGGCAAGAATACTAGAGTGGATAGCCATTACTTTCTCCAAGGCATCTTCCCAACCCAGGAATGGAAGCCCAGTCTCCCGCATTGCAGGCAGATTTTTTTACCTTCTGAGCCACCAGAATCATTATTTTACATTCCCACCTGTAGGGAAAGAGCAAATTAGCCAAGATGGTGGTGGTCAGCCTCTCTCACTGCATGTTTTGTAAATATTGACCATGGAACAGCTGAGATCACGTATACCACTGTGCACGCACATCACGAGGTACTTGCTTGGCCAGGACTACTTTTGTTCTATAAGCATATTTAAAGTGAAAGTCGATCAGTTGTGTCTGTTTGCAACCCCATGGTCTATACAGTCCATGGAATTCTCCAGGCCAGAATACTGGAGTGGGTAGCCTTTCCCTTCTCCAAGGATCTTCCCAACCCAGGGATCGAACCCAGCATATATAAACCTCACCTGAAAAGCCCTTGCGTCTAAGCTAGAGCTACGACATGGCTGCATTATGGTGGTGAGGCTGCGTTACCGCCGTGTCCCCAGGGCCAACCAGGAGAGGAGGGAAGGCAGCCTGTGTGCTGCTGCTCCAGCCGCTGTGCCCGCAGGGGGATAAACGTGTCTGCAGTTCCGGTGGCTTCTTCAGCCTCTCCCAGCTCCCCCGCTCAGGCCTTGCCTAGCCTGGGTTCAGTGAACAGTGAGATACAGCAAGACAGCTGGCGTAGTTGGCAGGATGAACAGCAAGACGCCGCCAGTAATGCACAAGGGGTCCTATTTCTCCACATCTTCTCCAACCCTTGTTATTTTCTGTTTATTATTGTGTTTATAAAGCGATCCCAATGTGTGTGACACAGCATGAGCTGTCTTCTTAAAAGTAGATCAACTTACATCATTCATTTGATTATAGCCCTTTAGCAGTTATCCACCAACTTATTATAAAATTCAAACTAATTACTACTGTCCAAAAGTCCATGCGCTGTCATTGTTAACCATTTAACTTCTTTTCATGGTAGCTTCTCTTGACATACCAGGCACTTAGTTGTTTTCCATTTTGGGAGCAAGCTAAATTCTTTTCTGCCTTTGGGCATTGCATTTAATTTTCCTATGTATGAAATACAAAAATACATTTCTCTTCATATTTAAAAATTTAGTTCAAATTAGATTTATTCATAGGAAACTTCCCTGACTCCACTCTATGATTACCACCAATACCACATAGCATTCCTTTTAAATCTCTCACTGCATTTATCATAATCACTACACAGGAGCTTTGGTTTTACACATCCTTTATGTTCCCTTTTAACCAGATAGGAGTAACACCTAAAACAGTTTATGGTATTTTCTGATCTTGGGTAATTAGAATAATAAGGATAGCTAACCTGCATATTAATGCCCAATTGATACCACAATTGAAACCTTACAAATAGTCTTACTGTTTTCTACTCAGTGGGTTAACTACTTGAGTATTCATCCCTTCCCCACTGCTAAAACACACAATTAGGCCCCAATTAGAGTCCTCAAACTCAACATTGAGAGCATCAAATACGAATAGCACACTTGTTTATCACATTCACAGAAAAGTAACCTCCATGCACCTCTAGGTAAGCTCTAGGAAATACAGAACAAGATACTGTTGGGAAAGAACTTCACAGTTTTTAGGTTTTTAATCATTGCTTGTTCATAGTCTACCCTTTCTCCCCACACCTGGAAATAAACATCAGTATGGACTTGTTTTTTACTACTTGAAAATTGATGTTAGGAAAACATTGATATCCAGTGTAAATAACATACCCATGTTAACATTTATTAATTCAGGCAGTGTGCTCATCTCTCTTGCTGTATTAGGTCATGCAACCATTACAAGCTTGTGAGGTTGGTATTATTATCTTCATCTTACAGGTAAGCAAACAGATTGAGAATGGTTAATAAACTTCCTCAGGGCTACCTCAGAGCAGGTAGCTAGATATTCAGGAATACAAGTCTCAGCAAGGTTCTAAAATGACTCGAGTTTAACCACTGCCAGAAGCCAAGCAGTCTTTGGGAAATCTAATCTTTATTATCTAAGATTAAAGATGATCTACAATGGTCATTCTAGGTCAGAAAACAGCTGTCTAGCTTCACACAGTGGAATCCCATCGGTGGGAAGATGCGTCATTTCACTATAAAAAACAAAATACTAAAAAAGCAAATTATAAGCACATTGAGCATCACCTATCTGCCCAACAGGCTTCCCAGGTGGCACCAGTGGTAAAGAACCTGCCTGCCAGTGCAGGGGGTTTGATGTGGGTTTGATCCCTTGGTCGGGAAGATCCCCTAGAGGAGGGCATGGCAACCCACTACAGTATTCTCGCCTGGAGAATCCCATGGACAGAGGAGCCTGGCAGGCTGCAGTCCATGGGGTCACAAGGAGTCGGACACCTGTAGTGACTTAGCACACACCCACACACGCATCTGCCCAACAACCTATATGCTACCAGTTCCAAAGAGAAAGTGTGAGCAGAAGGCTAGAAATTATGATTCTCTAGATGTTTGAAAGTAAAATCTTTTAAAAATAAAAGTTTTAAGTTTTCCTTCAAAACATCAGAGTGTTCTGAAGACAAAGAAGAGGCATCTCCTGTCTCTCTCATCTCTGCCACATGGTAAGAAAAGATGTTTGATATTTTCAATCCACTTTTATATTTTAATTTTGGAAGCACTCAACATAAAGTCAGTTTGATGTAGCGGAGATGAGTTAATGAGGTTAGATTCTCATGATATAACCTCAGGAAATAGAGTGAACAGAGCAATAATATTTAAAAACAACAACAAACATGTATTCCACTTTCAATACGGGGGGCTCTCACAAAACAGCTTTCTCCAGGGACAATCCTGTCTTTCAGAATCTTGAAAGCATCCTTTGCCCCTAGGGGTATATAGTTCCTGGAAATGTAATTTTTTTTTTTTTTAAGGGGAGTAGCATAGCACTGAAGGTTGAAAGAGTTTAACATTTGCTATAATTAAGATAATTAAAAGGTAAAATGCTTTGTGACATTTGAAACTTTTTTTTCAAAATAAGGCTATCTGTGTTCTAAAACTACACATGCTTTAGGGTTAATGAGTTAATAAAAATTTCTCAAGGGTTAAAGGCCCTATTCTAGGTCCCTCTGAAGAATAAGGGTTTTAAAACTCAAGCAAACCTCTTCCATTGTGGGTTAATTCAACAAGGATTAATATTTACTGAAAAACCATAATGTATAGGTTTTTGACTAGGGTTTGGGGTCATATCAGTGACTAATCCATGAGTAATCCTTGGTCTAATGGAACTTACAGGTTGATGGCTGGGAAGACAAGCATTAAGTAAACATCTCCTTTCAGACTGTAACAAGGGCTTTAAAAGAATGGAGTATTGTAAAAGTCTAACTAAAGGATTGAATTTAAATGTCAAGATAAGAAGGCACATGGAGTAAATTGATAGCTCAAGTGAAACTTGAAATATAAAATTAGAAAAGAACGAGAGGCTCCTATTAAGGAGACAGATAAGCAGGTACAAATGCCCAGATGCTTGAGAAGTGGCTGTAACATGTGTAAACATTATTTGACATCTGTCCCATCGAAACGAGTCCAGTTCCCCCTCCACATGCTTATGGGCAAGTCCTTGTACATACTTTTGATGAATAGAATATGATGGAAGGGATGCTGCCAGACTTTTGAGGCTATGTGAGAAAAGGTACTACAGTTTCTGCCTGGTTCTCTCCTTTGGGAGACTCAGTCGGGGAATCCAGGCCCCATACTGTGAGGAAGCACAGGCTGGGTGTAAAAGCTACACACAGATGTTCTCAGTGATGGCTTCAGCTAAAGCCTCAGCCAGTCAGGCAGCATCAATTGCCAAGAACTGAATAGCATGCTTTCAAGTGATTCCTGCTCCTAGCCTATGAGTAGTTCTCAGAGACAAGCTCCCCTTGCTAAACCTTGCCCAAATTACACATCTGTGAGCAAAATTCATGTCATTGTTTAACCCATGAAGTTTTGGGAAAGAATGCTTCATTGCAATAGATAACTAGAGCATCATGAAGAGCTCTGAGTTTTCAAGAAACTGAAAGAAAGTTACACTGGCTGGGAGGGAATGAATCTAAAAAAGTGTTATATCATAAGATTATTCAACAACTGGTGTCAGTTCAGTTCAGTCACTCAGTCGTATCCGACTCTTTGACCCCATGAATCGCAGCACGCCAGGCCTCCCTGTCCATCACCAACTCCCAGAGTTTACTCAAACTCATGTCCATTGAGTCGGTGATGCCATCCAACCATCTCATCCTCTGTCATCCCCTTCTCCTCCTGCCTTCAATCTTTCCCAGCCTCAGGGTCTTTTCCAATGAGTCAGTTCTTTGCTTCAGGTGGCCAAAATATTGGAGCTTCAGCATCAGACCTTCCAATGAACACTCAGGACTGATTTCCTTTAGTAGGGACTGGTAGGATCTCCTTGCAGTCCAAGGGACTCTCAAGAGTCTTCTCCAACACCACATTTCAAAAGCATCAATCCTTAGGCGCTCAGCTTTCTTTATCATTCAACTCTCACATCCATACATGACTACCAGAAAAACCATAACTTTGACTAAATGGACCTTTGTTGGCAAAGTAATGTCTCTGCTTTTTAATATGCTGTCTAGGACTGTCATAGCTGTTCTTCCAAGGAGTAAGTTTCATTTAATTCCACAGCTGCAGTCACCATCTGCAGTGATTTTGGAGCCCCCAAAAAAATAAAGTCTCTCACTGTTTCCATTGTTTTCCCATCTACTTTTCAAAAAGTGATAGGACCAGATGCCATGATCTTAGTTTTCTGAATGTTGAGCTTTAAGCCAACTTTTTCACTCTCCTCTTTCACTTTCATCAAGAGGTTCTTTAGTTCTTCGCTTTCTGCCATAAGGGTGGTGTCATCTGCATATCTGAGGTTATTGCTATTTCTCCCGGCAATCTTGATTCCAGCTTGTGCTTCAACCAGTCCGGCATTTTACATGATGCATTCTGCATATAAGTTAAATAAGCAGGGTGACAATATACAGCCTTGACATACTCCTTTCCCAATTTGGAATCAGTCTGTTGTTCCATGTCTGATTCTAACTGTTGCTTCTTGACCTGCATATAGATTTCTCAGGAGGCAGGTAAGATGGTCTGATAGTCCCATCTCTCTATGAATTTTTCACAGTTTGTTGTGATGCACACAAAGGCTTTTACGTAGTCAATAAAGTGGAAGTAAATGTTTTTCTGGAACTCTCTTGCTTTTTTGATGATCCAGTGGATGTTGGCAATTTAATCTCTGGTTCCTCTGCCTTTTCTAAATCCAGCTTGAACATCTGGAAGTTCACGGTTCACATATTGCTGAAGCCTGGCTTGGAGAATTTTGAGCATTACTTTACTAGCGTGTGACACGTGTGCAACTGTGCAGTTTGAACATTTGTGCAAGTTTGAACATTCTTTGGTATTGCCTTTCTTTGGGATTGGAATGAAAACTGACCTTTACCAGTGCTGTGGCCACTGCTGAGTTTTCCAAATTTGCTGGCATATTGAGTGCAGCACTTTCACAGCATCATCTTTCAGGGTTTGAAATAGCTCAGCTGGAATTCCATCACCTCCACTAGCTTCATTCGTAGTGATGCTTCCTAAGGCCCACTGACTTTGCACTCCAGGATGTCTGGCTCTAGGTGAGTGACCACACCATCGTGATTATCTGGGTCGTGAAGATCTTTTTTGTACAGTTCTTCTGTGTATTCTTGCCACCTCTTCTTAATATCTTCTGCTTCTGTTAGATCCATACCATTTCTGTCCTTTATTGAGCCCATCTTTGCATGAAATGTTCCCTTGGTATCTCTAATTTTCTTGAGGAAATCTCTAGTCCTTCCCATCCTATTGTTTTCCTCCATTTCTTTGCATTGATCGCCGAGGAAGGCTTTCTTACCTCTCCTTGCTATTCTTTGGAACTCTGCATTCAGATGGGTATCTTTCCTTTTCTCCTTTGCCTGTAGCTTCTCTTTTCTCAGCTATTTGTAAGGCCTCCTCAGACAACCATTTTGCCTTTTTGGATTTCTTTTTCTTGGGGATGATCTTGATCCCTGCCTCCTGTACAATGTCATGAACCTCCGTCCATAGTCCTTCAGGCACTCTGTCTATGAGGTGTAATCTCTTGAATCTATTTGCACTTTCACTGTATAATCACAAGGAATTTGATTTAGGTCATACCAGGATAGTTCAGTGGTTATCCCTACTTTCTTCAATTTTAGTTTGAATTTTGCAAGAAGGAGTTATATGATAAGATTATGCAAAAACTTGTGTAGGGTTTTAATTTGAAAAGCAGAAAATGGTTTTAAGCCTTTTAGTTATATAATTAAATTTGTACTAGAAAAAATATCATTATGAGTGCTGTACAAACAATGAATTGAAGGGTAAATGAGCACAAGTGGAACAGTTAGTAAATGCAATTCTGACAGCAGCTGAAGATATGGATTAGGAGATGAATTAATGATATCTTTCAGAGGTAGACACAACTCTGCAAAGCTGTAAAGAGTGTTACAGGTATTATTATCATGATTATTACTACTATCTTATTTAAGCTTGGTGCATATTCGGGATTTTTGGTCTGTTTGTTTTTTGTAAGAATGGTAGGCACTAGGATACACCTAGAGCTATTTGGAAATAGGCACTAGGATACACCTAGTGCTATTTGGAAAGAGCAAAGTGTTTGCCATCAAGGAGTTCATAGTTGGGTCATCAGAGAAAGAGCAGATATTCTGAAAGAATCTTATATGAACATATAGGTAAACCTGCATAGGGATACCAAACCTCACAAGGTAATGGCAACAGAATTTAAACACAACTTGAGAAACATTTTAACTTTTTTCTAAAAAGGCTCCTCCGTCCCCTTTCCATCTTCAAGCTCACCTCCCTAGGCCGGGCTTTCTTTACTGGTACTTGCATACTCTGACACTTTCCTAATTGCCTCATTCATTTCCCGGCTCCGTTTCTTTCCATCTTAATCTATCCTACTTAGTGCTGAAAGATTAATTTTCCTAAAATATCATTTTCTTTTTTTAACTTTCCTATTCAAGACATTATGATTGCTATCATTTACTTCCTGTACTGGTTTAAAACTTGTTATCCTTGCATTTAATGAACTTCAAAAGTTCATACACACCTACTTCTGCAAACTCAATTCTGTCTAAAAACCTATATGCTCCCTGGATACTATGCAAAGTGGTATGTTTATGGAACAGAGATGTTTCCTGGGCTCTGCGTATGTCCATGCCAGCCCCACACCACTATTGTTCTGAATGTACCAAAATGCCCAGGGTGATCAGTTCCTCGTCTTCCTCGCCTTTGGTATCCCTCTTCCTAAGTATCCGTTCTTTGAGCTATACCCACTCTCTACCGTAAACTCTAGCTTCTACTTGCTGGATTCCTCTCACCTCCTATCATGTCTCATAATTTATGTTTAAAACACTTTCAAGCTCAGGGCTGGTGCCCTGGGATGACACGGAGGGATGGGATGGGGAGGGAGGTGGGAGGGGGTTCAGGATGGGGAACACATGTTCACCTATTTTTTACCAATTATAGAAAAGAAAAAGAAAACACTTTCAAGACACTAGCTCAAAGTCTGCAACAGGCATCAGTGGTAGTTTTTCATCTGTCCTGAGAATGTCCTTAATTGATTTACCTACACAAATTGCTACCTTGTCTTCACTTTACAAATCCATGGATTAGTTTTCCTAATGGATCAAGTGTGACTTATACATATCAACAGAGTCTGCATTCCCTCACCCTTAACTGACTTCTCTATGGCAATGTGGCAGGTAAGCTACATCTCTGCCATCCTACACACTCCCTGGTAATATGAACACTAATATAACAAGAATAACAAAATTATAAGGGCTGTGCATTTCAAGGGCAACTGTGGGACAGAGAGGCTTCCCTGGTGGCTCAGAGGTAAAGAATCTGCCTGCAATGCAGGACATGCAGATTTGATCCCTGGGTCGGGAAGACTCAGGGCATGGCAACCCACTCCAGCATTCTTGCCTGGAGAATTCCATGGGCAGAGGCGCCTGGTGGGCATCTCCGTAGGGTTGCAAAGAGCTGGACATGACTGAAGAGACTTAGCAGGCATGTACAGTGGGACAGAGAGAAGGAAGTGAGAAGCAGGATGCAGCGGGGAAGAGAGAACACAAAGGAGGAGGATGAAACATCAGCACCGGGAGCACCAAGGAGAGCAGACAGCAGGAGGCAGGAAGAATCACTGAGGCTGCGAGGGAATTATTTCAGGTCACATCCCTTAAGAGTAATAAAACCTAAGAAAAAGTACATTATTAAGTACTGGCAAAGTTGCTACAAAATAGGCCTACTTCCATACTGTTAAAGGCATTTAAATATACATAATATGCTGGGGAATTATTTGGAATAAAGTAGATATAAATATCTTACTGCACATTTATTTCTGCGTATATCCCTTAGAGAAATTTTTGTGCATGTATACCAGGATAGTTGTGCACAAATGTTTGTAACAGTATTTTACTAGAAAAAAAAAGAAAGAAAACTTCTAACTAGAGAATGAAATGAATTAATAAACTGTGGCATAATATGTCAATAGAATACTATGTAACACTGTGGAAAACAGACTGACCTTCTCCGAGTGTCTCATTGCTTCCGTTCAGTGTTCCAGGTCTCAGCTCAAATGGCATCTCCTCAGACAAAATCCTTTCCAAATCATCCTAAATAAATACATCTCTTCTATTACTTTATATCTGTATAACCTATTTGATTCCTCTAAAGTATATTCCAAAATAGGCATTTAATTTACTTGTCTTTCACCCTTGGGACTCTAGGTTCCATTAGGGCAGAGACCATGAATTTCCTATTAAACTGCAGAAGTCCCTAGTATGGATTAGGTACTCAATAAATATTGAATGAGTAGACAAATGATTATAATATAATATTATGGACTAATAAAGAAGAATCAAATGGACTGATATGAATAGACAGGAAGAGGTGAACACAAGCTATTACTAAAAACACATGTACACACATAGCGAGATGCTATGCTTCCATGTGCATATTAAATTTGTACATGTTTTCAAAAAATCATTCAACCTGTTTGCTCCCTATGAGTGGAATTTGTGGGTAAAGCGTTGAAACAGAAGACTATTTCTGTAGTATTTAACTTTTCTGCAATTATGATTTTAAAAGACCTAATAAATATGTCGAAATTCAGAGGCAAACTCTGGTTAAAAGCAATTATTTTGTATATAACATATGATATCACACATCATTTTAAAGATTGCTTAAAACAATATATTTTAAATGAATATCGGGGGTTATACTTGTACTAATTAAATACAATGAATTCTGTACTTTTGTAGCAATGTCATTAGAACACCAATCCAGTAACCCTTATGGTAAGACCTTCCACACTGACTCTTGTATGTCATTCATCTATGTTTAGTTTAAAATCTTATTTTAACTTGATAAATACTTAAATTAAAATTTGAAATGGGTAAACCCTGCAAACCCAAATGTTTTGAGAATAAGGAAAACTGCTCTATGAAACAGAATTACATGATTACATTTGTATTCATTTAAAAATATTCTACCTCATTCAACATTTAATGTTGCTCTCAGAAATATATTAAACAGGAGTAACATAAAAAACATTGACCTTTAAGGGTAAAAGAATAGACATGAAGATAATGCCAGTGGCAAAGTTTCCTAAAGTCCAGAGCAAAGGCAGAAAAAATGTTCAATTATAAGATCAAATACAGCAGTCACAAGATTGTTTTAGAAAGAGCTCATTTTTTTCACAGTGCTAATCCTGTGTTATTTCTCTCATGAACTTTGTGACCATAGGACTCTGAAGCTATGTACTTAGCCTCATGATTACAGACCAAAGCTGTTTGGAAAGAGAAGTCATCACTTAGAGTAGCTAACATCAATGATATATATGAACTTGGAAAAGAAATCAGATGGTTCTTTCTCTTTCTACTTGCTGATGTTTCTTCCTTCCCACTGCCACACCCCCCAACTCCCATCAAAATCTGCCTTAAATTTCTCTACACTTAGAGAATTCATCTTCTCCTAAAGAAACAAGTTACTGTTAACTTCTCTGAGTCTACCAGGCAACCTAACATATTGTGGTTTTCCAATGCTTGAAGCCTGCTAATCGCAACAATGTCTTACACCAATACCTAAATGCTGATGACTCCTCTATCTATACCCTCAATTGAGCTCTCTCTCCAGAGCCCCAGAAAACATGAAATACATTTTCTCCCAAACCCACCATCTGCACTTAGATTTCTCCATAGCACATCAGTCGCCACGTTTAAAACTGAAGCTTTCATCACTGCTCATGGAGCTCCCAGTGCAGCGAAAACATTACCCAGCCTTATGTTACTCATGGAGGTAAATGACACAATCTAGTCAACCAAACTCCAAATCTGGAACTTATCTCAATACTTTCTTTTTTTTAAAATCTCTTTGAACAAATCAGACAGTCTACACATCTCACTGATTGTGCACAGTAAATACATGTCAGATCCACTTTGATCTCTCCATCCTCAGCCTTAGATTGGGACCTCAAACTTCTAAGACTGAAAAATGGTAATGATCTCTTAATGTGTCTTCCTGATTCAACTCTTGATTCAACTCCCTATCTATCACTAGTGTGATAATCTATAGCCAGAAGTCTTCCAAATACATGGAGAGCATAGATTAAGGGGCACAATTCATTTGGACTCATTCAACGAGTAAATTATCATTCTAATCCTAAATCTGAAAAAACAGAGACGATAAATTAGAGGACATCTCATGACTGAAAAGATAGGAAATTTAAGTAATAGTAACTGAAACTAAAGACATCTCTAAAAATGGTATATGCTTTGGTTTCCACCTGCTTTTCTATATTTGGTTTTCTACCCCCTCTGACCTGTACTGGGAGGCTGACTTCCATGGACTGCACCACTGAGGCTTCCTTGCCATTTGATAACCATTTGGATCGTGCCTCATGAGAAACCTGTATGCAGGTCAGGAAGCAACAGTTAGAACTGGACATGAACCAACAGACTGGTTCCAAATAGGAAAAGGAGTACATCAAGGCTGTATATTGTCACCCTGTTTATATAACTTATATGCAGAGTACATCACGAGAAACGCTGGGCTGAAAGAAGCACAAGCTGGGATCAAGATTGCCAGGGGAAATATCAATAACCTCAGATATGCAGACACCACCCTTATGGCAGAAAGTGAAGAAGAACTAGAAAGCCTCTTGATGAAAGTGAAAGAGGAGAGTGAAAAAGTTGGCTTAAAGCTCAGCATTCAGAAAACTAAGATCATGGTATCTTGTCCCATCACTTCATGAGAAATAGATGGGGAGACAGTGGAAACAGTGAGAGACTTTATTTTGGGGGGCTCCAAAATCACTGCAGATGGTGATCGCAGCCATGAAATTAAAAGACGCTTACTCCTTGGAAGGAAAGTTATGACCAACCTAGACAGCATATTAAAAAGCAGAGACATTATTTTGTCAACAAAGATCCGTCTAGTCAAGGCTATGGTTTTTCCAGTGGTCATGTATGGATCTGAGAGTTGGACTGTGAAGAAAGCTGAGTGCCAAAGAACTGATGCTTTTGAACTGTGGTGTTGGAGAAGACTCCTGAGAGTCCCTTGGACTGCAAGGAGATCCAACCAGTCCATCCTAAAGGAGATAAGTCCTGGGTGTTCATTGGAAGGACTGATGCTGAAGCTGAAACTCCAATACTTTGGCCACCTGATGAGAAGAGCTGACTCATTGGAAAAGACCCTGATGCTGGGAAAGATTGAGGGCAGGAGGAGAAGGGGACGACAGAGGATGAGATGGTTGGATGGCATCACCGACTCAATGGAGATGAGTTTGAGTAAACGTCGGGAGTTGGTGATGGACAGAGAAACCTGGTGTGCTGTGATTCATGGGGTCGCTAAGAGTCAGACATGACTGAGCGACTGAACTGAACTGAACTGAACTGGATTGTGCAAAAGGAAACTCGACTGGTGGAGGACAGAGGATGAACGAAAGAGGCAGTTGCAGTATCTATGCCTCTTCTCCTGCCCTCCATGCATTTCTTTAGGTCACACATCTGTTGGAAGTGATTCTTCCACGACTGCAGATTTCACCAGGCTCTGAAAACTGAATCACATACATTTGCCCTCCTAATACTAGACAGTTGTTACTGCCTGCTGTTGCTAATCTCAGGGTCCCTCACCATCCTCTGTAGGTTCTCTTAACCCTCCCTAAATCTCGGAAAACAGTCCCCTAATGTAGTTCTTTTGGGTTACTGTGCCACTTTTTTTCTGCCAGGATCCTGACTGATGTGCATGACTAAAGTATATATCAAGTTGAGCTTATTCCATAAACAGAAAAAAAGCAGGAATATAGAATATATTGAATCAGTTCAGTTCAGTTGCTCAGTTGTGTCCAACTCTTTGCGACCCCATGGACTGCAGCAAGCCAGGCCTCCCTGTCCATCGCCAATTCCCAGAGCTTGCTCAAACTCATGTCCATGGAGTTGGTGATGCCATCCAACCATCTCATCGTCTGTCATCCCCTCTCCTCCTGCCTTCAATCTTTCCCAGCATCAGGGTCTTTTCCAATGAGTCAGTTCTTTGCATCAGGTGACCAAATCAAATAGAATATATCAAACAGAATAGACTAATATTTCACTTTGTCTGCCTTTTAAAAAAATTATATAATGCCTGTACAGGTTCATAAGTATTTGTTGTATCTCACGCATTTGTGCTACCTGAAAACCATTTTTCTACAGTAATGAGTACATATTTCACCATGAAATATCATATGTAATATAGAGAAATGCTCTTCCAAGAGTGGTCCAAACACTGGCACAAACCTGAAGCCATGACTATTTCTGACTGATGTATGACAAAGTAAGGTACAGAAAATAAGAGTAACCTTTTAATAACATTTTTACATGGCTCTCATTCTGATGAGGTGACAAAAATAACAACAAAAAAAGTAAATATCATGACAAAAGGTAAATATATAGAATACTATACAGAATAAGAGTCACAGGAAAAAAAAAAAAAAAGCAGGAAAGGAGGTCTGGGGAGGGCAGTGCCCAATTAGCAGAAGGACAGGCAAATAGACCCTCAGTAAAAAAAAATGACATCTTAAATAAAAGCTGGAGGAAGGTGAAGGAAGGAATTATGCAGATCCAGTCAGAGGCAACAGCAGTTGTCAAAGACACAGGGAAGAGCATGTCTTTAGAGCTGGAATAGGGCAAAGAAAAGGCAACACAATAGGAGCTAAAGCCAAAAAAGTTTCAGAGAAACAAGAAACGTTAGGCCACGCAGGCTGTTTTAAAGACTGTGGCTCTTCTTTTGGATAAGAGCCGACTCATTGGAAAAGACCCTAATGTTTGGAAAGATTGAAGACAAGAGGAGAAGGGAATGGCAGAGGATGAGATAGTTAGATAACCTCACAGACTCAATGGACGTGGGCTTGAGCAAATTCCAGGGACAGGGGAGCCTGGCATGCTGCAGTCCACGGGGTCACAAGGGGTCGGACATGAGTTAGTGACTGAGCAACAGCAGTTGCTTAAGATCATGGACAACTAGAACGTGATGGGATGGAAATAACACAGCATATGAGAAAAAAAGATAGACTGTGACTTTACTGACTCACAGAACTTTCGTTACAGTAGCCTTTTGGGATCAGAGTCTCATTCATTTTAATAATTTAGAGACCCAGCCCTCTGGTTCCCTGAGAAGCATGGAAACACATTAGGCTGGGGGACAAATAGGTATTTAATAAAACATTTTATACAGTGACAGTGTTCACTGGATTAAAATAAAAATAAACAGAACTTTATAATATTCCAGGGTTATTTATTTCAATATCTGGCTCTGACCAGTATGCATATTTCAGTGTAGACATAGTAGTTTCAAATGCAGAGCTTTGCCTTATGAATTGTAGGCGAGCATCCTTAATCCATGTGTTTTGAATTCAGAGCATTTTGAATTTTGATTTGAAGTTTTCAGAAGTAGATACACTCATGTTTTTGAAAGGAGTAAAAACAGCCTTTAGTTTTTCTTACTACTATTACTTCAAACCAAACAAAAGTAGAAATAATGGTAAATAAACCTAATGGACACACACATCTTCATCAATTATCAATATATTCCTGATCTTGTATCATCGCTACCTCTACTCATTCCCTTCCCAGATTATTATAAAACAAATCCAAGATATCACAAGGCATGATATCATTTCATTAATAATTTATTCAGTATCTACTTTTAAGAACGACATTACCATTATCACTCCTAAAACATTTACTACAATTTAACAATATCTTCAAATATCCAGTCACTTTTCACACTTCTCCATTTGCTTTGTAATTTATCTTTATAGTTTGCTTTTACCAGAATCTAAATAAGGTTCTCAAAATTGTGATTTTTAAGTCTTTTAGGTTATTATAGTTTATAACTTCCCCAAGTTCATCTTTTTATTTTCTTCCAATTATTTATTAAAGAAACTTGATGGTCTTATAGAGATGTTTTTCAAACCATATGCCTAGACTCCACTGATTACATCTTCATGGTGTCATTTATCAAGTTGATTTGTGTGTATCTTGTAATCTGGTAGAGAAATGTTCACATTGAGATTGTGTGTGTGTAGTTTTTTTTCAGCCAGAATCAGCCACTGATAATCATTGCCTAGGTATACTTATTTGTTGGGAATTGCAAGGTCTTTATTTCTTAGAGAAATAATTATCTGAACAGTGAGAATCAAAAAAATAAATAAATAAACTGATATCACAAAAGAAAGAAAATCACTTCAATAAGGTCAATATGAAGTGGATACTATAGACCAATTTGCTTTTAGTGCTATATCATATCTATGTACATATAACTTATATCCATATCATATCTACATACATATGACTTAAAATACTATCTTTTTATATATGTACAAAGGACATATTTAAGATTTCTGGCAGATTGAATCATATGCATTTATATTGTCCCCTCTTGAAGCTCCACTAAATAAGAAAAGAAATAACCTCACAAAGGATTATCTAAAAGTTGTATAAGGATCAGTCAGATCCTCAAGAATCCAGTCTGGGTCATCTGTGCACCCAGATAACTATCCTACAATCAGATGAGGATTAAATTTTGAGAAAATTTAGCCAAAAAGTCTCAGAAATGAGGGATGGGAGGCATGGTAGAAGCTGGGGGTGTAGCACAAGAATTAGGCACTGGAATGGGGGCTGGGGGATGGTTGGTTGAGTGGCAGTCTACACACTGAACGGGGAGGTCCTCTGTCCCTCTCCCCACCCGGGCCCCAGGCTGGCAGACAGGGTTATTTTCCTAAGGCAGGAACAGTTTTCTAGGGAAATCAAAAGCGAAAAGAAAATTCTATAAATGATAAAAGCGTAGAGGCCAGATCAATACACAACTGTACAGAGTGAGACCCCCAGCTGCAAGTTTGGCCTCCACATTCAGCTAGCGTTTTAGTACCTATGTCTCACGTAGGTACAGAAAGCTGAGACTGCTCTGTTATATTATGCAAATAACACTAAGCAAATGTTATGTTATTTTCTTCTTATTAATACTCAATTTTTCAAACTGAGAATTTACAAGAGGGGAATAACAAAACATGAAAAAAAAAGCATAACATTAAAAAAAGTTTTACAAAGAAAGCAGAAACTCACTGGAAAAGACCCTGATGCTGGGAAAGATTGAAAGCAGGAGGAGAAGGGGAGGACAGAGGATGAGATGGTTGGATGGCATCACCGATTCAATGGACATGAGTTTGAGTAATTCCGGGAATTGGTGCTGGGTAGGGAAGACTGGTGGGCTGCCGTCCATGGGGTCGCAAAGAGTCGGACAGGACTGAATACTCAACTGAACTGAACACACTTAAGAAAAAAATTAAGTATGAGAAAATCAGAAAATCTTCGCCAGGGAGAAAGTACTGGATAGGGACCTAGAAACCACAGTTGAATATCAAGAAGAAGTGGAAATGAGCGCTAGGGACATGACGGAGGACAACATGAGCTCCAGAATACATAGACTGTGAAAGGGAAAGTCCTTAGAGAAATTAATCTGCGTGGTAGTGAATCAAAGGGATGAACATGAATGAGGCTTCTGGAGGCTTGTGAGGAAAGTACAGACATGATGAATGTTTAAAACAGTTTCAAAGCTTTAAAATGTTAGTGTCGGTCCTATGTATCTAACAGGAGTTTATACTAAGAAGGAAACTGACCTGTTCCCAATCTGTGAATCCACGTGCGTGCATGCTAAGTCACTTCAATCATGTTTGACTGTTAGCAACCCAATGGACTGTAGCCCGCCAGGCTCTTCTGTCCATGGGATTCTCCCGGCAAGAATACTGGAGTGGGTTCCACGCCCTCCTCCAGGGGATCTTCCAGACTCAGGGATCGAACCCGTGTCTCCTATGGCTCCTGAATTGTAGGTGGATTCTTTACCACCTAGCAACTGGGGAAGCCCTGTGTGTCCACATTGCATGCATGCATGCTAAGTCGCCTCAGTTGTGTCCGACTCTGTGCGACCCCATGGACAGCAGCCCACCAGGCTCCTCCGTCGACAGGATTCTCCAGTCAAAAGTACTCCAGTGGGTTGCCACTTCCTTCTCCAGTGGATCCATATTAGGGTATAAATAAACTTAGGTTCCTTTTTAATTTTAGTTGCTCCTGAAGAATTTACTACAGGATTCTGGACACTGTTTAATATGAACCATATGTCTGACTAGAATATACTTATATACATAATCATCTACAAGGGACCCAACATATAGCAGACTACATATACAATAAATGGACACTGGGGGAGTAATTTTTTTCTATCAATAATTACCTTTCCCTAACATGCATGTGTTTATTGACTGTGAAAAGATTTTTCTTTAGGGGAACTAATAACAATTATCAATTATGATATCTGTATATCAAGTCCTTAGAACTTTTTTTATGACTTTATATCAAACTACTACTTACTGCCTTTTTTTTTGTTGTTTGTGTGGAGGTTGATCTGAATGAATTAACCATGCAAGACTGTTGGAAACAGCTATTTTGACCTGAAAATAAATCTGTTACTAAGCTTGACTGAGGAGTTTAGCACATTATTTCCCAAATTATAATTTTACTTTCATGACATGTTAATAAGCAATCCATGAAAAAATAAACAAAATAAAAGATAATCCCATAGTCAAATTTATGTGATAAATGCTGAATTAAAGTTAAATAGCTTTCTCTGATGAATCTCGGAGAGCTAATATGAACCGAAAATCAACAAGAGAGGATTAGAGTAGACAGTATTCCCTAAACTTATCTGACCATACAACCTTCATGTATGTTTTTCCAGAATACCCATTAACATCTACAAACACAATTTGAGAGCATCTCTGACCTAAAGGATTAGATAAACCTCTCATCTTTTCTATTATGTTTCCTGAGTGAGGTGTTAAATAAACTCTCACTAACACTTGAAATCATTTAGGAACAAATGACACCTGTTTAAGCATTTCAACTACTATTATTATACATTGAAACATAAAGGGTCTCTTTTAAATAAAAAAAATTCTGAAATCATATAATTTAAATTTAAATAATTTTAATGTGAAGCATCCAAAAGATATTTTATGTGATTGAAGTGGATAAAAATGCACTGAGGGAAAACAGAAGAGCTCACACTAAAATTATTTAATGTAAATTAAAATTTCACACTTCACATGAAATGTTTCCATGGCACAGTAAAAATGTACACAAATTGTTGCTTTTCCATTTTCTTGCTCTTAAAATTTATCCAGCTTATTTTACCCAAGTTAAGTATAGAATTTATTACCCTATTTATTTGAATTGGGGAGCTTATTTATAATCTTTAGAGATGTTCCTTTGTAGTTATTGAAAACATTTTTTTGTTTTAATTGTAATAATCTTTCTTTAAGTTTAATGGAATACATGTATTCACACATGAAAACACATTTATTGGAGAAAAATACAATTGATAAAATTAATCCTGCTTATTCAACTATAGGACTGCAAGAACAAGTCAGTCCATCCTAAAGGAAATCACCCCAAATATTCATTGGAAGGACTGATGCTGAAGTTGAAGTTCCAGCCTATGGCCACTTGATGTGAAGACCTGACTCATGAGAAAACACCCTGATGCTGGGAAAGATTTCTGGGAGGAGAAGGGGACAACAGGGGATGAGATGGTTGGATGGCATCACCGACTCAATAGACATGAGTTTGAGCAAGCTCCAGGAAACGGTGAAGGACAGGGAAGCCTGGTATGCGGCAGCCCATGGGATTGCAAAGAGTCAGACAGGACTGGATGGCTGAACAACATCAAATTCAGCTATAGCTATGATGATCACGACAGTGTTTCGACTTCGAATTTTCATCTTTGAGGATTTGTTTATGCATTCACACACCCATAAACACTGAGATAGATCCACAAATCCATGTATACACTCCAAATACACAAACATATCTCCAAATTCCCATGACTTCCCAATCCCACAAACATTATCACTTAAATACATACCAAAACTCATACTCTACCATATATACTCATACCCAAATATACAAACACACACCCCAGGTGCTAGTGGTAAAGAACCTGCCTGCCAATGCAGGAGACATAAGAGACACAGGTTTGATCCCTGGGTCTGAAAGATCTCCTGGAGGAGGGCATAGCAACCCACTCCAGTATCCTTGCTTGGAGAAACCTATAGACAGAGGAACCTGGCGGGCCACGGTCCACAGGGTCACAATGAAAACACAATTGAACAGACTTAGCACGCACACACACCCCGATCTACCCCCAGACACATAAAATCATGCACACAAAATTATGCATTAGATCCATGCTGAATATAGATCTAGCTCATGAATATTTTTCTATATCACATGAACTGTAGTGGCTGCAATTGATTATTATGTATAAATTTACCATCAATTAAGCCATCCCTACTTCCCTGTGGCTGGAAATGTAGTTTGTTTCAAATTAGTCAAAATTATCACAAGCTTTTAAAAGGCTTTTTTGTGTAATTCTATTTTCCTCCTGTGAAAATTCCTAGAAGTGCCAAAGTAGAATCAACATGAATAAACATCTTAAAGTTTGACACTGTAATATTGTCCTCTAGAAAATTCGCACCGTTTTTTACTTCTCCCGTAATCCATGTTTGAGACCACCCATTTCCCTACTCTCTGGATAACACTCTGAATTATAATTGCTTTTGTCAATTTCATACAAAAAAAAAACTCATCTCATTCTTCCCATTTATATTTATTAGATTAATAACAAGACTATAGACTCTGTGTGTGTGTGTCTGACTTGCATATTCATATTCTGTCCATTTTTATATCAGTGTGTCCCCCATCTTCTTATATAATTTTGATATTAAAGGTTGAAAACTTTTGTGAAAATTAAAAATATTTTCTTAGATATTTGTCTTTCAATTGTGTTCATGTCAATGCACAACTAAATGCTTTAAAAAATCCAGTCCCTACAAAAGACATGCAAGACAAATATTTTTCCTGAAATATTTTAAAGCAAGAGATACTCAAAGGGCCTACTATTTTTTTTCATATAAATAAGTAGACAAATATACTTAACAACAGTAAAACAACAATTAGAGAGTCAATATACAGCTTGCTCTTTTCTGTTCCCTCTTCCTCCTACTTAGAAATGTACAAGAGTAATCTAGAAAGAATAAACAAATCAGTCAAATATGTTTTTAAGGAAAATGTTCTATAAAATAGATGACCAAGAAAATTAAAATGAATGATATTTAGGGGTAGTCAGTCAGATTACAATTTGTCTCACAAAGACAGTTAAGTACCTCTGCTTTCAGACAACTGGTTAACTCATGCAAGAAAAAGAAAATCATTTAAATTCATATAATATACATACAGCATAACTAATAAGGTTTTTGTAAAGAAATGCTTATTTAATAACTCATGAGGGAGGGAATGTCCGTGATTAAAAATGATGGGAAATTACCATAGAAATAATGATATTTTTAGGGGCTTCAATTGGTACAGAATTCGCCTGCAATGAAGGAGACCCCGGTTCAATTCATGGGTCGGGAAGATTCACTGGAGAAGGGTCAGGCTACCCCATTCAGTATTCCTGGGCTTCACTGGTGACTCCACTGGTAAAGAATCCACCTGCAATGCAGGAAGCATGGATTCGATCCCTGGGTTGGGAAGATGCCCTGGAGAAGGGAATGGCTACTCACTCCAGTATTCTGGCCTGGAGAATTCCATTGACTTGCAAAGAGTCAGACATGACTGAGCAACTTTCACTTTATACTTTTCACAATGATATTTTTATATTATCAAATTTAAATTCCAAAATCTAGAAAATTACAAATATGAAGAATTTTTATGAAGCCAAAATAACTCTGTTAGGAAAGTTTGACAAAGATACATCAGCCTTAGTTGGGTATGTGCCTTGATTCTACTCAATTACCCATTTCCTAAGATAAGGTGATAAAAATCTTACCCACACAGTAAGTCAGCTTCCTAAGTGGTTCCTTCCTTTTTCAATCTCTCATATACTTTTCCCAGGCTCTATCCTTGTTGCTCTCAGCATACAAATTTGGTTGTGTTTTCTACTCTTGCTCAAAAGAATAAAAAGACTGGAATATCTATAGAATAAAGTATGATTTCTGCTCTATGGTCTACAATTGCTTCATAAGCAGACCCTTCATTTCTGAAGTGCAATAATCAATTTGTTTAAGTTAACTTTGAAGAAAAAACTCCCTAAAATATGTAAGAACTTAAAAAATAATTGTCATATTATTTTATAATATAACTTTAATTGACAAAGTTTTAGTATCATTAATATCAAATAGAACACCATACAAACACAATTAAGAAGTTGGTAATGACTATATACAGAATTCCTAGAATACAAATGACTAATGAACTTGAAAACATTCAAATATGACTAATCAAAGAAATGCAAATTAAAACAAAATGCTGTTTTCCCATATAAATTCAGCAATGATTAAAACATTATCATCTTCAATACTAAGAAATGGGGCATTGAATCAAGCAATACCATATCCTGCTAATAGTGTAAACTGTCTAATCATTCTGGAAACAATTTTAGCAAGATGTTTCAAGAATTTTATATATGAGCATACTCTCTGAGGTACTTTTAGAAAATTAGCATAATAAAATAATTTTTAAAGGTACATTTGTACAAAATTTTTCCTTACAAATTATTTTAATAGACATATCAAAGTAAGCATAATGATTAAAATGATTAAATGCTGGTATCCTTTAAAAGAAATATTACATATCCATTAAAATGATTTTATAAATTCTAATGACATGATAAAATGCTTGTGTTAAATATTAAAAATATCAAGTAATATATGTATGGTACAAAGAATGCTCAAACTACCACACAATTGCATTCATCTCACATGCTGGTAAAGTAATGCTTAAAATTCTCCAAGCCAGGCTTCAACAGTACGTGAACAGTGAACTTCCAGATGTTCAAGCCAGATTTAGAAAAGGCAGAGGAACCAGAGATCAAATTGTCGACATCTGCTGGATCATGAGAAAAGCAAGGGAGTTCCAGAAAAACATCTATTTCCGCTTTATTGACTATACCAAAGCCTTTGACTGTACGGGTCACAATAAACTGTGGAAAATTCTAAAAGAGATGGGAATACAAGACCACTTGACCTGCCTCTTGAGAAACCTGTATGCAGGTCAGGAAGCAACAGTTAGAACTGGACATGGAACAACAGACTAGTTCCAAATAGGAAAAGAAGTATGCAAAGGCTGTATATTGTCACCCTGCTTATCTAACTTATATGTAGAGCACACCATGAGAAATGCTGGGCTGGAAGAAGCACAAGCTGGAATCAAGATTGCCAGGAGAAATATCAATAACCTCATGTATACAGATGACACCACCCTTATGGCAGAAAGTGAAGAACTAAAGAGTCTCTTGATGAAAGTGAAAGAAGACAGTAAAAAAGTTGGCTTCAAGCTCAACATTCAGAAAACTAAGATCATGGCATCTGGTCCCATCACTTCATGGCAAATAGATGGGGAAACAGTGGAAGCAATGACAGACTTTATTTTTCTGGGCTCCAAAATCACTGCAGATGGTGACTGAATGCTTACTCCCTTGAAGTAATGTTATGACCAACCTAGACAGCATATTAAAAAGCAGAGACATTACTTTGCCAACAAAGGTGCGTATAGTCAAAGCTATGGTTTTCCAAACATGTATGGATGTGAGAGTTGGACTATAAAGAAAGCTGAGTGCTGAAGAATTGATGCTTTTGAACTGTAGTGTTGGAGAATGGATGCTTAAGAGTCCTTTGGACTTCAAGGAGATCCAACCAGTCCAACCTAAAGGAGATGAGTCCTGAGTGTTCATTGGAAGGACTGATGTTGAAGCTGAAACTCCAATACTTTGGCCACCTGATGCAAAGTGCTGACTCATTGCAAAAGACCCTGATGCTGGGACGGATTGAAGGCAGGAGAAGAAGGGGACAACAAAGGATGAGATGGCTCAATAGCATCACCAACTCGATGGACATGAGTTTGAGTAAACTCTGGGAATGGGTGAAAGACAGGGAGGCCTGGTGTGTTGCGGTCCTTGGGGTCGCAAAGAGTCGGACACATCTGAGCAACTGAACTGAACTGCTCGGTAGGAAGTTTGACATGAGCAATGAGGAGTGGCTTGGCTGAAAGGTATGCAAGCTGATCTCTAAACTCCTTCCCAGACATACTGAAGAGAGCCCATAGATATGCCACAAAAATGACCACAGAAATTTTCAACTCTTGCACATGTGTCCTAGGCACACAGTATATATAAATTAACCCCAGGGACTTTTCCAAGTAACCTTAGGCAGCTAGGAGCCCATAAGGGTTCATAAATATTATTTGTATATATATTATATGTTATAAATATTATATATATATATATATACACACATATATACATATATACACATATATATACATAACATATATATATACACATCTGATTGTAATGGGCTTAATTATGGGAAGATAGAAACAGGGCCTGCTTTTCTATAACTTGCAATTGTCAATCAACGTTGAGCATATTCCAATTTGTATTCCCTTTCATTGATTGGTGGTAGGTACAAGCCTGATTTTTCATGGGGCATAATCAAAAGAAACAGACAGGGAGTATAAAAAGGGGGAAGCCAAGAGCAAAGAGGAAGACTTCTTTGGGGTTGGCCTGTCCCCACGTCTTGGGAGTGTCTATTTAATAAAAGATGTGTCTGCTTGAGCTGAACTGAGTTGTAACTTATCTGTTATTTTAAATCCTTTAGTCTGTCACTACAAATTTTTGTTACGATGAGATAAGAACTAAGGAAGAGGAATAAACCAAACTGACAGTATCTATTATACATAAAAATGGATTTCCAAAGAAAGGATTGTAAGAATACTTATTAAAATATAATGTGTAGTTCCACCTAAGTGACACGCTTGTTGTTGTAGTTTAGTTACTAAGTCATATCTGACTCTTTGTGACCCCATGTACCATAGCCTGTCCAACTCCTCTGTCTATAAGACCTCCCAGGCAAGAATACAGAAGTGGGTTGCCATTTCCTTCTCCAGGGGATCTTCCTGACCCAGGGATAAAACCTGTATCTCTTTCATTGGCAGGAGGATTCTTTACCACTGAGCCACCTAAAGTGAAAGTCCCTCAGTTCTGTCCAACTCTTTGGGACTCCATGGACTATACAGTCCATGGAATTCTCCAGACCAGAATACTGGAGTGGGTAACTGTTCCCTTCTCCAGGGGATCTTCGCAACCCAGGGATTGAACCCAGGTCTCCCGCATTGCAGGCAGATTCTTTACCAGCTGAGCCACGAGGGAAGCCCAAGAATACTGGAGTGGGCAGCCTATCCCTTCTCCAGCTTCTCCCCAGCATCACTGCAGTTGCCTCCTACCTGGTGTCCCTGCTTGCAGTCTTACCCGTCACAGTCCAGTCTAAACACAGGGGCCACAGTGATCTTTTAAAAACATGAATCCAATCACCTCTCCCTCACACCTCCCTCTCTCCTCTCCCCACTCCCCCACGCACATGGACACACCCTGATAAGTGGCACATTATAAGTGATCTTTATTTACATACTTACAATATTGAATGAAACAACTTCATTTCTGAGAATCAATCTTAATAACAAAAATATGGATAATTGGAGATATACAAAGATATTTTTTAGGCCAATACTTTAAAAAGTTACTTCTATCCCCGATGAATATGGCCTGAAATAGCCCAAGTGTTAAATCAGAGAGTAACAATTATATAAACAATGGAACATCTCTTCTAGGCTATTGTGGAACTAATGAAATTATTTTTTTAATAGCAAAAATTTAATAGCCCCCAAATTCTTGTGTTAAGCACTACACAAAACTGAATACTTCAGGAAAATGAGAAGACGAGCCATAGACTGCGAGAAAGGACTTGTAAAGAGCACGTCTGATAAAGGGTTATTATTCAGAATATACAAGGAACTCAATAAACTGTGGGAAATTCTGAAAGAGATGGGAATACCAGATCACCTGACCAGCCTCTTGAGAAACCTGTATACAGGTCAGGAAGCAAGAGTTAGAACTGGACATGGAACAACAGACTAGTTCCAAATAGGAAAAGGAGTATGCAAAGGCTGTGTATTGTCACCCTGCCTATTTAACTTATATGCAGAGTACATCATGAGAAACGCTGGGCTGGAAGAAGCACAAGCTGGAATCAAGATTGCTGGGAGAAATATCAATAACCTCAGATATGCAGATGACACCACCCTTATGGCAGAAAATGAAGAAGAACAAAAAAGCCTCTTGATGAAAGTGAAAGAGGAGAGTGAAAAAGTTGGCTTCAAGCTCAACATTCAGAAAACTAAGATCATGGCATCTGGTCCCATCGCCTCATGGCAAATGGATGGGGAAACAGCAGAAACACTGTTAGACTTTATTTTTCTGGGCTTCAAAATAACTGCAGAGGGTGATTGCAGCAATGAAATTAAAAGACGCTTACTCCTTGGAAGGAAAGTTATGACCAACCTAGACAGCATATTAAAAAGCAGAGACATTACTTTGTCAACAAAGGTCCGTCTAGTTAAGGCTATGGTTTTTCCAGTGGTCATGTATGGATGTGAGAGTTGGACTGTGAAGAAATCTGAGCGCCGAAAAATTGATGCTTTTGAACTGTGGTGTTGGAGAAGACTCTTGAGAGTCCCTTGGACTGCAAGGAGATCCAACCAGTCCATCCTAAAGGAGATCAGTCCTGGGTGTTCAGTGGAAGGACTGATGTTGCTGAAACTCCAAAACTTTGGCCACCTGATGTGAAGAGCTGACCCATTTGAAAAGACCCTGATGCTGGGAAAGATTGAGGGGAGGAGGAGAAGGGGACAACAGAGGATGAGATGGCTAGATGGCTTCACTCACTCGATGGACATGGGTTTGGGTGGATTCCGGGAGTTGGTGATGGACAGGGAGGCCTGGTCTGCTGCAGTTCATGGAGTCGCAAAGAGTTGGACACAACTGAGAGACTGAACTGAACTGAACTGTGAAAATATGGCTCAAAGACCTCAATAGTTCACCAAAGGTATACAGATGGCAGACAAGCATATAGATAGCTCATGTTATATGTCTTCAGGAAAAGGCAAATTAAAACCATGAGATGCTAAATACACATTAGAATGGTTACAAATAAAGAACGTGGACAACACCAAATGCTGGTAAAGATGTGGAGCACCAAGAACTCTCACTCATTGCTGGTGGGAACGCAAAATGGTACAGTCACTTTGGAAGACACTTTTGTGGTTTCTTATAAAACTAAACAGATTCTTACCATATGATCCATGATCCATCAATCATACTCTATGGTATTTACCCAAAGGAATCAAAAACTTATGCCTACACACAAAAACAAATGCAGATATTTGTTTTTCTAGCAGCTCTCTTCATAATGACCAAAATGTCCTTCTGTAAGTGAATGGATGAATAAACTGTGATACACCCAGACAATGCAGTATTAACAATAAAAATAGATGAGCTGGCAAACCATGAAAAGACATGGAGGAAACTTAAATGCATATTACTAAGTGAAAGAAGCAATTTGAAAAGACGAAATGCTATAATGATTCCAACTATATCATTTCTTAGAAAAGACAAATATATAGAGGCAGTGAGAAGAATGGTTGCCAGGGCCTGGGGTGAGGAAGAGACGCACAAGTGGAACAAAGAGGATTTTTAGGATTGTAAAAATACCACTTGATCCTATAACGAGGAATAGGTGTCATTATGTTTTTGTCTAAACCATAGCATGTATAACACCAAGAGTTAACAATAATGTAAGCTATGGCTTTGGTGATTATGAAGTGCCAGTGTATTTTTATCAAATGAAACAAACGGGATGTTGATAATAAGGAGACTATGCGTGTGGGAGTTATACGGGAAATCTCTGTAACTTACCACAAATTTTTCTGTGAACCAATATTACAACAATGGTAATATACAAAAGAGGAGGGTAACTAACTGAATCACTAATATAAAATTGGTAAGAATGAAGTGACATGAAATTATATTGGTACTTATGTTCTGTGCATTTTGTGTTATGTTTTGAGTTTTCCAGAATACGTATTTTTTAAAAGGGGAAAAATTGGTCAAAGAATAGAAACTTTCAGTTAAAAATAAATAAATTCTGGGAACATAATATACAGTACAGTGACTATCATTAGCAGTATTGTATTATATACTTCAAATTTGCTGAGAGTAGATTTTAGTGTCCTACTACCCAAAAAAAGAAAAAGATGCAGGTGTTAATTAGTCTGATTATGATATTCACTTCTCAATATTCCACATATCAAATCATTGTCTTGTATACATTAAATATCTATAATTTTTGTCAGTTGCATCTCAATAAAACCAAAAAATGTGAATGAGTTCGTTTAGATGACCACATTCTATGACAACATATATTCTAAAGCAAATTAAGCCATGATGAAACAATGTCAACGCAGTAAATTAAAAAAAAAAGAAACAGAATATGTTCTGAAATCTCAATTTGACTAGAAAACATACAGCAGGGCTTGGGGAGAAGGAGAACAGAAAAGACTGTTTACAACAAAATTACAGAGAAATCTTGGCCATAGTAAGACTTTTGACTTCTTGTTATGGCTTTGTTTGTTTTTTATTTTTAAACAAATAGATGAACTATAGAATCAGAGCAGTATTTTAGTGACTTTGACCTGTACAAATCATATTAGATTAAAAAATACTATAGGCACTTGATCAGTTAAGGGGACAGAGCCATTACCTAATGACCTGGTGAATGTGGGAAGAAAGACGTATAATAAAATTGATGAATTTTTGATCAATGAGTGTGGGTAACAAGGGAGATGAAAGCAACTCTTGCAGATGTGTGTTCAAATCTATATGAGCTTGAGAATAAACAATTCAGCATTTTAAAAGTATAGGAACAAAGGAAGGGGAAGATGGCAGAGTAGTAAGACCCTGACTTCACCTCCTCCCATGGACACATGAAAATTAGAACTATTTACACAGCAGCTATCAGTGAAAATGACTTGAAGACTAGTAGGAAAGATCTACAATTAAAGATATAAAGACAGAATTAAAACAAGATTGGTAGGAATGGTGGAAGCACAATATTGTAATGAACCACACCCTCAAATAGGCTATCAACGCACAGAACAGTCATTACAACTGCAGAAGTTCTCCCCAAGGATGACAGATCCAAGCTCCACATTGGGCTCTTGAGCCCAAGAATACTGAAACGAGAAGAGTCCTCAGAATGTTTGGCTCTGAAGGCCAGTGGTACTTACTTTCAGAAGAGTCAGAGGGCATGTTGAAGAGAGAGACTCCATTTTTTTTTTCATTTATTTTTATTAGTTGGAGGCTAATTACTTTACAATATTGTAGTGGTTTTTGTCATACATTGACATGAATCAGCCATGGATTTTGTTTCGAGAGAACAGCATCAAAACATGTATATTATCTAGGGTGAGACTCCACTTTTAAAAGACACACTCAAAGTCTAACAAACCCAAAGCCATTTCCTGACCTTAGTGAACCCCCTGAAGAGGCAAAAAGCATTCTGTCACACTTTGGGAACATAAGATGCTGACAGCAGCCATTTCTGGGAGCTCACCCCACCACAGGGATACCAGGGCTGGTGAGAGCCATTTTGGCACCCTCATTCTAGCTTATAAGTACCAGGACATTATCCTTTGTTGTTATTCAATTGTTAAGTCATGTCCAATTCCTTGCAACCCCAGGAACTGCAACATGCCAGGCTCCTCTGCCACCATTATCTCCCGGAGTTTGCTCAAATTGATGTCCATTGAATTGATGACGCTATCCAACCATCTCATCCTCTGCCACTCCCTTCTCCTTTAGTCTTCTATCTTTTCCAGCATCAAGGTCTTTTCCAATGAATTGGGCCTTCATCAGTGGCCAAAGTACATGACCTATCCACCAGCCAGTCTGCATCCCAGCATTCCCAGGCTAAGTAGTTAGTTGGGCAGTGGTCCAGCCCCTTTCACTAGCAGATCCACTGCTTTAGCAGCCCCTAAGCCCCCAGCAAGCTGGAGATGTGATCCTGCCCACCAGAGTTCAAATGAGCTGGTGTCACCCAGGTCAATGGGCTGGCACTAGACCCAGAAAACCAATTTCCCTCCTTGTGAGAGGGATACCAGCCCAGGGCCCCCGAGACATGGTGCCACCTACCAGTGGGCTAACACCAGGCCCTGGACGTCTGCGTCCCCACATGTAGCCATGCCAAGACCTGGTCCACACGCCAGAAGGCAGGCATCACCCCAGTACTCCCTGGGCCCTAGCCCCACCCAGTAGGAAATCAACACCAGTTCCAGGAAAACTTGAGTACTTCAGCCAGCCATTCTGGAATCTAGCCTAGTTTATCAGTGTAATGTCACCAGCCCGAGGTCACACTGGGCCCTGCAGCTAGCTATATCAGGAACCAGCCCCACCCGCCAGAAGGCCACAGTGGGTCCAGGATTACCAGCCTCACAGGTAGCAAACCAATGACTGCGCTCTACCCACAAGTGGGCCAACGCTAGGCTCAAGGACTTTCTGGGGCTCCACAGTCACCCACCCAAACACCCCAAACACCAGTGGCCAATACCGTCTGCACAAGGCAGGGCCTGGAAACAACCGGAATGGGAACCCAGCACACTGACCAAGCCCCCTACAGTAGTCGGCAAACCACAACAGAAGGGTCCAGAAGACCACGAGACCACACAGAGCGTGCCCCTAGAATATATAGCTCTGGTGACCAGACAGGATGTCCTGCGGGGACCCATAGGCCACTTCTCTAAGATTGGGAAACACCAACTCACCAAATACAAAGAAATAAAAAGGGTGAGGTAGGCAAAATAAGGTGACAGAGGAATATACTCCAAAAGAAAACACAAGATGAAACCCCAGAAGTAGAACTAAGTGGAATGAAAATTAGCTGCCTACCCAGTAGAGTTTAGATCAATGATAATAAAGATTTTCAAAGAATTCAGGAGAAGAATAAATGAACAGAGTGATAAGGTAAGAGTTTTTAACAGAGTTAGAAATTTTACAGAAGAACCAAACAGGGGAAGAATACAATAACCAAAACAAAGATTGCAGTAGAAGAAAACAACAGGAGATAAGACGATAGAGAAAAACTGATCAGTGAGTTGTAAGATAGAGTAGTGGAAATCACTCAAGATGAATATTAAAAAAAAAGTTTTTTAAAGACTATTTCTAGGACAGGATCAAGCATATTAACATTCATATTATAGTGGTCCAGAAGGAGAAGAAAGAGAGAAATAGAAAATATCTGTGAAGAAACACTAGCTGAAAAATTCCCCAACCTTGGAAGAGAAACAGACACCCCAGCCCAGAAAGCACAGAGTCCCAGTCAAGTCAACACAGAGAGGATCGCACCAAGACACACTGTAATTAAAATAGCAACAATTAAATATAAAGAGAGAATATAAAAGACTGAAAGTGAGTGGATGGGAAAAAAGATATTTCATGCAAATGAAAATTAAAAGATGGAACTGGAGGAATCAATCTCTCTGACTTCAAACTATACAACAAAGCTACCATAATCAAGACAATCAGGTACTGCCACAAAAACAAATATAGACCAAAGATACAGGACAGAAGGTCCAGAGATAAACCCACACACCTATGGTCACCTAATTTATGACAACATAGACAAGAGTATACAATGGAAAAAAGCTAGCCTCTTCACTACGTGGTGCTGGGTCTGGACAGCTACATGTGAAAGAATAAAATTAGAATTCTACCTAATACTATTCACAAAAATAAACTCAAAATGGATTAAAGGTCTAACTGTAAGCCAAAATATAATGAAACTCTTAAGGAAAAATGTAGGAAAAACAATCTTTGACATACATAACAGCAAGATATTTTTGATCCGCCTCCTAGAATAATGAATATAAAACAAAAGTTAACAAATGAGACCTAATTAAAAACTGAAGCTCTGGCACAGCAAAGAAAAGCATAAACAAGACAAAAGACAGCCCTCAGAATGACAGAAAATATTTGCAAACAAAGCCAGGAACAAAAGATTAATCTACAAAATATATGAACAGTTCATTAAGCTCAATATAAAAAAACAAACAACCCAATCAAGAAATGGGCAAAAGGCCTAAATAGACATCTTTCCAAATAAGACATACAGATGGCCCAAAGTCACATGGAAAGATGTTTAACATCACTAATTATTAGAGAATGCAAATCATAACTACAACGAAGTATCACCACACACCAGTCAGATGGTCATCATCAAAAAATCCCACAAAAAAAAAATTTTATTTCATTTTTTTTAAAATAAATTTTAGAGAGGGTGTGGAGAAAAGGGAAGCCTCTTTTACTGTGGGTAGGAATGTGAATAGATACAGCAACTGTGGAGAACTGTATGGAGGTTCCTTAGAAAACTAAGCATAAAAGTACCACATGACTGACCAATCCCACTTCTGGGCATAAACCATGAGAAAACCATAACTCTAAAAAGACACATGTACCAATGTTCACTGCAATACTACTCACAACAGCCAGGACACAGAGGCACCCCAGATGTCCACCGATGGATGAATGGATAAAGAAGACGATGTGCACACCTAGAAAGGAGTAGTGCTCAGCCATAAAAAATGAAATAGTCATTTGTCATGATATGGATGAACCTAGATTCTGTCATACAGAGTGAAGTATGACCGAAAGAGGAAAACATGTATCATATATTAGTGCATATATAAGGAGTCTAGAAAAAGGGCACTGATGAGCTTATTGTCAGAACAGGAATAGAGATGTGGACATAGAGAACGGCCTTGTGGACACAGTGGGGGAAGGAGGGGGCACCACGACCTGACAGAACAGCCCCGACATATATGCATTACCATGTGTAAAACAGATAGCTCGCAGGAAGTGTCTGACATCACAAGGAGCTCGGCTCAGTGCTCTGTGACGGCCTACGGGTGAAGGATGGGGGGGGCTCAAGAAGCAGTGGATATAGGTACGCATAGGCTGATTCACATTATTGTAGAGCAGAAACTAATGCAACATTGTAAAGCAATTATACTCCAATTTAAAAAAAAAAGCAACAAGGAAAAGTGACTAGCTCTGTACAAATGAATTTCCATGAAGCTATAAACAGAATTTTCAGCAGAAAATCTGCAGAACAGAAGGGAGTAGCATGATATATTTAAAGAGATGAATGGGAAAAACCTACAACCAAGAATATTACCAGCAAGGCTTTCCTTAGTAGAAGGAGAAATCAAAATCTGTTTACATACAAGCAAAACCTAAGGGTTCAACACCACAAAACTAGCTTTACAAGAAATGTTAAAGGGATTTCTCTAAGCAGAAAATAAAAGTTACAAGTGATAATGCAAAAATTATAATAGAAAAAATGTCACTGGTAAAGGCAAATATACAAGGCAAATAAAGTAGCAGAACAATCATTTGCAAATCTAGAAAGAATGTTAAAAATAGTACAATCATCTGTATCCACAATAAGTAGTTCAGACATGCAAAAATCAAAAGGATTAATGTCAAAACCACTTAAAGTAGGTGGGAGAGTAAAAATGGAGGGTAGTTCAACGTTAAGAGTTCATCAACTAACATACACACACACACATACACACACATACCTCCTGGTAACCAGAAGTCAAAAATCAATAATAATTATAGTAGATAAACACCTCAAAAAAGAAAGAAATCCAAACATAAAGTCATAAAATCATGACAAAAGAGCAAAAGAAGGAAGAAACAAAGAGGACTACAAAAAAAAAGTAACAAAATGGCAAGCAGTCCATACCCACTGGCAATTACTTTAAGTGTATGTGGAACAGCACTCCAATGGAAAGACACAGGCTGGCTGAGGGTTACACAAACATAACCAGCATTTATGTTTCCTACGGGAGACACCCTTCAGATGTAAAGACACACAGACTGGAAGTGAGGAGACAAAAAACGGTATTTCGTACAAATGGGAACAAAAAGAAGAGTAACGATACTTACGTCAGACAGAATAAAGTGTAAAACTAATGCTGAAAGAAGAGACGGTGAAGAGCATCGCACAGCGGCAGGGAGGTCAGCCCAGTCAACCCGACAGGAGATAAAGCCTGAGCGTTCACGGGAAGGACTGGATGAAGCTGAAGCTCTGGCCAAATGACGTGAGGAGACAGTTCACTGGAAAAGGCCCCGATGCTGGCAAAGAATGAAGGCAAAAGGAGAAGGGGATGGCAGCGGATGACAGCTGGATACCTCGACAGACTCAATGGGTTTGAGCAAACCAGGAGGCAGTGAAGGGCATAGTGAAGGGCAGAGAAGCCTGGCGTGCTGCCGTCCGGGGGTCACAAAGGGTCAGACGTGACTTAGTGACTCAACAACATAAAGGATCAATCAAAGAAGGAGATGTAACAATTGTAATTATATATGTGAATCCAACATAGAAGAATCTATATACCCAAAGCATATATTGATAAATACTCAAGGCAAAATTGACAGTGACACAATTATCACATGGGACTTTAACAACTCACTTACACCAATGGCTTTAAATTGGCTTTACAAAAATTGATTTTAAATGACACATTAAATCAAATCGACTTCAGGCTTATACAAAGTGTTTCCACCAAAAGCAGCAGAATGCACATTCTTTTCAAGTATATATGGGACACTCCATAGGACAGATTACATTCTAGGCCAAAAAACAAGTCGCAATAAATTTAAAAAGAGTGAAATTATATCAAGCATCTGTTCTTACCACAATGCTCTGAAACTAGGAATTAATCATAATAAAAAAACCCACAACACATGGAGGGTAAAGAAAATGCTACTAAACAACCCATGGGTCACTGAAGAAATCAAACAGAAAATTTAAAAATACCTAGAGACAAATAGAAACAAAAACCTTACAATCCAAAATCTATTATTATTGTTAGTCTCTCAGTTGGGTCCAACTCTTTGGGACCCCACAGATCATAGCCAGCCAGACTCCTCTGTCCATGGGATTCTCTAG
This sequence comes from Cervus canadensis, assembly GCF_019320065.1. Lineage (NCBI taxonomy): Eukaryota > Metazoa > Chordata > Mammalia > Artiodactyla > Cervidae > Cervus > Cervus canadensis. The sequence goes on along the minus strand of NC_057397.1, from coordinate 70,515,503 downwards.
GCAAGAATACTGGAGTGGGTTGATGTTCCCTTCTCCAGAGGATCTTCCTGACTCAGGGATCTAACCAGAGTCCCCTGCATTGCAGGCAGATTCTTTACTGTCTGAGCTACATGTTGGTAGGAAATAGCAAAAACAGTTCTATGAGAGCAATTGGTAGCATACAAGCGTATATCTCAGGACACAAGAAAGGTCTCAAATAAACAAACCACTCTTACACTTCATGAAACTAGAAAAGAAGAATAAACAATACCCAAAGTTATTAGAAGAAAAAATAATAACTGTTAGGACAGAAATAAGTAAAATAGAGGATTAAAGATCAATCAATGAATCTAAGAGCTAGTCCTTTGGAAAAATAAACAAAACTGATAAAACTATGATCATGCTCATCAAGTATGAAAGAGAGAGAACACTAACAAATAAAAGCAGAAGTGAAAAAGTAGAAGTTAAAACTGACAGCACAGAAATACAAAGGTCACAAGAGATTAATATGAGCAATGATATACTAATAAAGTGGGCATCCTAGAAGGAAGGGGCAAATTCTTATAAATATATAATATCCTAAGACTGAATCAGGAAGATATAGACTTAAACAGGCAAATTATCAGGAATGAAATTGAATCAGTAAGTTAAAAAATCCCAACAAACAGAAATTCAGAACCAGACAGCTTCACGGATAAACTCTACCAAACATTTAGAGAAGAGTTAACACCTATCCTTAGCAAACTTCTGCAAAAAAATGAAGAGGAAGGAACACTACTGAATTCATTCTATGAGGCCAGCATCAACCTGCTGCCAAAACCATCCAAAGATATTACAGAATAAAGAACTTACAGAGTAACATCACTGATGAATATAAGTGCAAAAATTCTCAACAAAATACTAGCAAGTTGAACTTAACAAAACTTTAAAAGAATCACACACCATGATCAAGTTGCATTTAGCTCACGGATGCAATGATTGTTCAGTATTCACAAATTGAGGTAATAAATACAGGAAAAGCTTTTGAAAACTTCTACACATACTCATTATAAAAACTCTAAAAAGTGGGTGCAAATGGAACTTAACCTCAATATAATAAAGACCATGTACAACAAACCCACAGAAAACATCATTATCAATGGTAAAAAGTGAAAGTATTTCCTCTAAGATCAGGAACAAGATAGGGATGTCCACTCTCACCACTATTATTAAAAACAGCTTTGGAAGTCTTAGCCACAGCAATGAGAGAAGCAAAAGAAAAAATAACTCAAATTAGAAAAGAAGGAAAATTGTCATTGTTTGCAGATGCCTCCAGTAAACTACCAGAGCTCATCAATATATACGGTAAAGCTGAAGGATACACAATTAATACACAAAAATCTCTTGCATTCCTATACTAACAACAAAAGATGAGAAATAAAATAAGGAAACAATCCCATTTACCACTGCAGCAACAAAAAAATGCACAAAGATGCAAAAAAGCAAAGCAGCTGTCTGTGGAGTCTTTACAAACAGCTGAGAAAAGAAGAGAAGTGAAAGGCAAAGGAGAAAAGGAAAGATATACCCATCTGAATGCAGAGTTCCAAAGAAAAGCAAGGTGAGGAAAAAAAATAAAAAACAACTTTCTTAAGTGAACAATGCAAAGAAATAGAGGAAAACAATAGAATGGGACAAACAAGAGATCTCTTCAAGAAAATTAGAGACACCATAAGATAGCAAAGAGAACATTTCATGCAAAGATGGGCACAATAAAGGACAGAAATGGTATGGACCTAATACAAGCAGAAGATGTTAAGAAGAGGTAGCAAGAAGACAGAGAACTGTACAAAAAAAAAAAAAAAAAAAAAATCTTTACCACCCAGATACCCATGATGGTGTAATAACTCACCTAGAGCCAGATATCCTAGAATGTGAAGTCAAGTGTGCCTTAGGAAGCATTATTATGAACAAAGCTAGTGGAGGTAATGGAATTCCAGTGAAGCTATTGAAAATCCTAAAATATGATGCTATTAAAGTGCTGCACTCAATATGCAAGCAAATTGGGAAAACTTAGCAGTGGTCACAGGACTAGAAAAGGTCAGTTTTCATTCTAATTTCAAAGAACGGCAATGACAAAGAATTTTCACACTATTGCATAATTGCACTCATTTCACATACTACCAAAGTAATGCTCAAAATCCTTCAAGCTAGGCTTCAACAGTAAGTGAACTGAGAACTTTCAGATGTACAAGCTAGATTCAGAAAAGGTGGAGGAATCAGTAATCAAATTGCCAACATCCAGAATCATAGAAAAAGCAAGAAAATTTCAGAACATCTACTTCTTCTTTATTGACTACACTAAAGCCTTTGTGTATATCACAACAAATTGTGGAAAATTCTTAAAGAGATGGGAATACCAGACCACCTTACCAGCCTGCTGAGAAACCTGTATACAGGTCAAGAGGCAACAGTTAGAACAGCATATGGAAAAATGGGCTGGTTCCAAATTGGAAAAGGAGTACATCAAGGCTGTATATTATCACCTTGTTTATTTAACTTATATGCAGAGTACATTATGAGAAATATCAGGTGGATAAACATAAGCTGGAATCAAGACTGCTGGGAGAAATATCAATAGCCTCAGATATGCAGGTGACACCACCCTCGTGGCAAAAAGTGAAAATGAACCTCTTTCCTTTCCAAGGGGCTCCAGAACAGCCTCTTGATGAAGGTGAAAGAGCAGAGTGAAAAAGTTGGCTTAAACCTCAACATTCAAAAAACTAATATCATGGCATCCAGTCCCATCATTTCATGGCAAATAGATGGGAAAAAATGGAAACAATGACAGACTTTATTTTCTTGAGCTCCAAAATCACTGAGGACAGTGACTGCAGCAATGAAATTAAAAGATGCTTGCTCCTTGGAAGAAAAGCTAAAACCTATTCAGAGTATTAAAAAGCAGAGACATCAATTTGCCAGCAAAGGTCTGTATAGTCAAAGCTATGGTTTTTCCAGTAGTCATGTAAAGATGTGAGAGTTGGACCATAAAATAGACTGAGTGCTGAAGAACTGATGCTTTCTAACTGTGGGGCTGTAGAAGACTCTTGAGAGTCTCTTGGATTGCAAGGAGATCAAACCAGTTAAATCCTAAAGGAACTCAATCCTGAATATTCATTGGAAGCACTGATGCTGAACCTGAAGCTCCAATACTTTGGCCACCTGATGCGAAGAGCATGATGTTTATAAAGACTGAGGGCAGAAGAGAAGGGGGCAACAGCAGATGAGATGGTTGAATGGCACTGTTGACCCAGTGGACAAGAGTTTGAGCAAACTCCGGAAGACAGTGAAGGACACGGAAGCTAGGTGTTTTATAGTTCATGGGGTCACAAAGAGTCGGACATGACTGCAGGACTGAACAAAAACAAAGAGATTAAGGTACCCAGGAATAAGCCTACACAAGAAGGCAAAGCACCTAAACTCAGACAACTGTAAGACAGTGATAAAAGTAATCAAAGACAACACAAACAGATGAAGAGATATATCATGTTCTTAGACGGGAAGAATGACTATAGTGAAAACGAATATACTACACAAAGCATTCTATAGATTCAATGATTCTCTATCAAATTAACAATGGCATTTTTCACAGAATTAGAAGAAGATAATTTTTATCATTTTTATAGAAACATAAAAGATTCCAAAGAGCCAAAAGAGTGTTGGGAAAGAAAAATGGAGCTGGAGGAATCAGGGTCCCCAACTTCAGATTACAGTGTAAAGCTATAGTAATCAAGACTGACCGGTACTGGAAAAAAAAAAAAAAAAGAAATATAGATCAATGGAACAAGAGAGAAAGCCCAAATATAAAGTCACACAGCCATGGTCACATAATCTATGACAAAGAAGGCAAGAATATACAATGGAGAAAAGAAAAGTCTCTTCAAAAAGTGGTGCTGGGAAAACTGGATAGGCACATGCAAAAGAAAGAAATTAGAACACTCTCTTACACTACACACAAAATAAACTCAAAATTGATTAAAGATCAAAGTATAATCTGCAACACTGTAAGATTCTTAGAGGAACACATAGGCAGAATAAATTGCAGCAAGATCTTTTTGATCCATCTCCTAGACTAATGAAAATGAAAAGAAAAATAAACAAGTGTGCCCTAACTAAACTTAAAAGCTTTTGCACCACAAAGAAAACCATAAAAAATATGAGAAGACAGCCCTCAGAATGAGAGAAAATACTTGTAAATGAAACAACTAACAAGGGATTGATTCCAAAGTATACAAACAGCTTGTGCAAATCAATATAAAAAAAAATAAAAAATGGGCAGAAGGTCTAAACAGACAGTTCATCAAAGATGTACAAATGGCCAAATTAACATATGAAAAGATGCTCAACATCACTAATCATTAGATAAATGCAACCTTCACACCAGTCAGAATAGCCATCATCAAAAAAACCTCAAACATTAAATGCTGGAGAAAAAGGGGAGCTTCCTACACTGTTGGTGGGATGTACAACCAATATAGAGAACAGTATGGAAGCTCCTTTTAAAAAACCTTAAAAACAGACCTACTATATTCTCAGAAATTCTACTTCTGGGGCTGGATGAAGCACAAGCTGGAATCAAGATTGCCAGGAGAAATATCAATAACCTCAGATACGCAGATGACAATACCCTTATGGCAGAAAGTGAAGAACCAAAGAGCCTCTTGCAGAAAGTGAAAGAGGAGAGTGAAAGGTTGGCTTCAAGCTCAACATTGAGAAAACTAAGATCATGGCATCTGGTCCCATCACTTCATGGCAAATAGATGGGGAAACAGTGGAAACAATAGCTGACTTTATTTTGGGGGGCTCCAAAATCTCTGCAGATGGTGATTGCAGCCATGAAATTAAAAGACGCTTACTCCTTGGAAGGAAAGTTATAACCATGCTAGACAGCATTTTAAAAAGCAGACACATTACTTTGTCAACAAAGGTCTGTCTAGTGAAGGCTATGGTTTTTCCAGTGGTCATATATGGATATGAGAGGTGGACTATAAAGAAAGCTGAGTGCCAAAGAACTGATGCTTTTGAACTGTGGTGTTGGAGAAGACTCTTGTGAGTCCCTTGGACTGCAAGGAGACTCAACCAATCCATCCTAGGGGAAATCAGTCCTGGGTGTTCATTGGAAGGACTGATGTTGAAGCTGAAACTCCAATATTTTGGCCACCTCATGCAAAGAGCTGACTCATTTGAAAGACCCTGATGTTGGGAAAGATTGAAGGCAGGAGGAGAAGGGGATGACAGAGGATGAGATGGTTAGATGGCATCACTGACTCAATGGACATGGGTTTGGGTAGACTCCAGGAGTTGGTGATGGACAGGGAGGCCTGACGTGCTGCAGATCATGGGGTAGCAAAGAGTCGGACATGAATGAGCAAATGAACTGAACTGAACCAAGAGAAAAATCATAATTCAAAAAGGTACATGTATGCCAATATTCACTGCAATACTATTTACAATAGCCATGATATGGAAGCAAGCTAAATGTCCATCAACAGAGGAATGGATAAAGAAGATGAGGTACATATACACAATGGAATATTGCTCAGCCATAAAAGGGAACGAAGTTCTGCCATTTGCAGAGATGTGGTTGGACCTAGAGACTCTCATACAGAGTGAAGTTAGTCAAAAAGTGAAAAACAAATATTGTATTATATCATTTACATGTGGAATCTAGAAAAATGGTACAGATGAACTTATTTGCAATGTAGAAATAGAGAGACAGATGCAGAGAACAAATGTATGGATCCAAAGGCGGGATGGATGGCGGGATGAATTGGGAGATTGGGATTGACATATACAATACTATGTATGAAATAGATAATGAGTGAGAACCTACTGTATAGAAATGGGCACTCTTACTCAACACACCATGATGACCTACATGGGAAGAAAAGAAATTGAAAAAGACACAAAATGATGGAAAGATACACTGAGCTCCATGGATTGAAAGAATTAGTATAGTACGAATGACCATACTATCTAAGGCAACCTACAGACTCAGTATAATCCCTATCAAAATACCAGTGATAGGATATTTAGTTTCAGAGAACTAAAACAAATCATTTAAAATCTTATATGGAAACACTAAAGTACCTGAATAGCCAAAACAATCTTAAGAAATAAAAACAAAGAAGAAGTGGAATCAACAGACCAGAAAGAGTGAATAGATTCTATAATAATTCATTGAAATAACAGGGATATATATAAATATCCAGCTCAAAGCTGAGCCATTACTTAACCCAATATAGGCATAAAATTGCTAATTCTTTAGTCAATATGGGATTTCCAGTGTGTGCTACAGTTAAAGGAGAACCTAAAATTATTGAACCTCTCTTTGCCTAAAATCCTTAGAAACTATTAGCAGAGGAAAGTGCTTAAAGAGCACGCATTCAATCAAGTCTAGAAAGGAAAGTCCAGTGATAGCAGAAAATTAAAAAAAATCACTACACATGTCACATTTAAACCAGGCAGTTCTCCAACTAAAGCTTATGAGGGCCATAGAAGTTCACTGGGAGGTCACCCAGGTAACAGCTTGTAAGTGTTAAACGTCTCCTAGCCTCACAGAGCTTAAATAATGCCTGTGAAAATAATTGGCTGGTTCCCTCTCTACTCCATCTAAAAATATCAGCTTCACCAAAATGACTCTAACTTCCTTACTTTCCAATATGTTAAAGATGAAAACAAGTTCTGTATTAGGATATGGCCATTTAAGATTTTTTTCTCCAAAATATTTTAGTGTGGTTGAAGTATATGCTCAGTTTTAGATTATAACCTTAAAACGTCGTATTCTGATTCATTGTCTTATCTCTAGTACGTTAAACTTTCAACATTCTAGCATGAGACAGTGCTAAAGAGACTTCCTGAGTCAAGATATTTTAAAATTCTAGGTTATTTTGCTGCATAGATATCAAATTATACAAAGAATGATTGGAGGGGGGGAGGAAACCTGGAGGTTATCATTCATTTACTTCTCCAAACTTTGATCTAAAGAGGATCAAATTTCACTTATGGGCAAATGAAGTGATCCCCATCATCAATTTAAACCTTGATGGATATTTAATGCCAATTTGAACTTCTGAAATAGCTTTCATCTCAGATTTCAAAGTGCTTTTGTAAGAAACTATGCTATATTTCTTTAATTGCATTGACTTAACCATATACTAGAAAATCATTTTACAGATGGAGAAAACTGAATCAACTTTCCAGTGAATCACAGACCCATCTCTAAGTTGTGTCCGACTCTTTGCAACCCCATGAACTGTAGCTTGCCAGGCTTCCCTGTCCTGCACTATCTCCCAGAGTTTGCTCAAACTCATGTCCATTGAGTTGGTGATGCCATCCAACCATCTCATCCTCTGTCGTCCCCTTCTCCTCTCGCCCTCAATCTTTCCCAGCATCAGGGTCTTTTCCAATGAGTTAGCTCTTCACATCAGGTGGCCAAAGTATTGGAGTTTCAGCTTCTGCATCAGTCCTTCCAATGAATATTCAGGACTGAATTCCTTTAGGATTGACTGCTTTGATTTCCTTGCAGTCTAAGGGACTCTCAAGTCTTCTCCAACACCACAGTTCAAAAGCATCAATTCCTCAGTGTGCAGCCTTCTCTATGGTCCAACTCTCACATCTGTACATGACTACTGAAAAAGCCATAGCTTTCTCTATACAAAGTGATGTTTCTGCTTTTTAACATGCTGTTTGTCATAGCTTTCATTCCAAGGAGCAAGTGTCTTTTAATGTAAAACTGTCCAAATACTTTCTGAGTTCCACAGAGCTACATTTACTACATATTGAAGACTATTACATATTTCTGAGTTCTTGCCAACAAATATCAGACCATTTTTCATAATTCTTTCAACAGAAATGTCACGGGTCCACTCAAAAGCCAGGATTATAGACCAAGTGATCCTCTCATAGGTCTGTGATTTGAAACTCTTCACAGATACACACACTCACAGCATATTCTGAATTTTTTAAAATATTGTCAGTCTTAAGAGGAAGCACACTAGTCCCCTTCGCATCTAATGTTAATATTGGGGGAGTTCATCAAGAGATCACCCGTTGAACTAAGAGCTGCCTCTGGGCTATAGAGCCTCCCCACGTCCTCCTCTGTCTTTGGAATATGCCTTCCATATTCCCAGAAGCTGCCTCAAGACAGCCTTGAGACAGGCATGCAGCATTGAGACTATTCAGACTGCAACGTGACTGACTCCAGTTAAGCCCCTTATACAAACTCAAAGGTTCTGATGATGAAGATCTACTTCTGGAGGCCACCAATGGCAAGGATCATGAGTAATTTCCCTTAATAAACTTGTTATCTGCCAATCTGGAGTGGTCTGCCTCTCTCCTTGGTCTCTTCCTGTCCTCTGAATACGGGGCCACATTTACGAACTATTAAATATGATTACGACGCAAGCACACCTTCCCTTGGCAACAGAGCTAATGCCAAGTCCAATGCCTATTTCACACAAAGAAATGAATCACACGCTGTCAATATAAACAGCAAACAGACGTTCAATATAAATGGACAATTTCTTTTCGAGCAACAACTGTATATAGTATTCAGTTAAGACTGTGAGGAGTAGGATTAACAAGTAAGAGAGGCAATTGTTGCTTTCAGTGAATTTAGAATCTACATAAAGAAAAGAAGCATTCACATACGCAAAACAACTTGAGAAAAAGCAGTGGCTAATATAAGCTAATAATATATCACATGTAAATTTTGTGGATCACATGGATTAAAGGTATCCTCTAAGTGTATTCTAGTTAAAAAGGGAGATCTTTCTTCTGGACATAGTAATATCTGGGTCAAGTTCCCTGCTTTGATCTTTGCACTGATCCTGAGACCCATTCCATGTGTTCCCAGTCATAGTATTCTTTCAAAAGAAATGTACAGTACATTTCTTTATTTGGCTGTGTCTGCTCTTAGCCGCGGCACACAGGATCTTTGTGGGGGTGTGTGGGCTCTGGTTGTGGACCCTGAGGCATGGCATGGGGGGGGGGTCTTAGCTCCCAGACCAGGGACTGAACATGCACCCCTGCACTGGAAGGCTGATTCCTAACCACTGGACCACCAGGTAAGGTCTAAGTAGTACTTTGATTTCATTTCTCATTACATTTCTCACAGCCTGGTTTCTTTTGTCGATGACCCAGGGTTTCTAGAAAAAGCTTCCTAAGGTGAAGGTCAGATCACGGTATAGTAAATAAGAGAGACTCTGGACTCAAGGGCATCCAGGTTTGAACCCTGGCCCTGCCTCTTATTTTATGTGACTTGGGCAAATCACTTAAGGTCTCTAAGGCACAGATTATTCCTCTGTTAAATACAGGGAAATAATACACCTACTTTGAAATTTTCCATTGAGGCTTAAATAAAATATGAATATTCCTAGCAGAATACTCAGTACCTAGAAATATTCAATAAATGTGAGATATTATTTTAATTCTACCCCGATCTCTTTGGCATTCAACTTGCCTATCAAGATAAATTTCAAGCTTCTGAAGGAAATAGCAACCCACTCCAGTATTCTTGCCTGGAAAATCCTATGGGCAGAGGAGCCTGGCGGGCTACAGTTCATGGGGCTGCAAGAGCTGGACATGACTTAGCGACTAAACCACCACCACTACCCAGCCAGAAATGCAAGCCCTTCACTTTACGGTACAGCCTACTTTCCAGATCTCGATCATTACACTTTCCTATCGGCGATCCATGTTGCAACCAAACGAGATCACGCACCTTCTCTGCACTGCTTCCAGATCTCTGCCTTTAAGCGGTTCCTCTGGTCAGCCCCACATGCACTTCTCACTCCACATTTCCCTTACCAAGTTCCAGTCCTTGATGGTCAGACCTAAGTTCTGACTCTCGCAGGACACAGGTATGATTCCCTTTAGTTCCAACGGTACACATGTGCACCTTCACTACCAAAGCTGGCCTCTTCCGTGTCAGAGACACGGCCTCTCTGCACAAAGCAATATTGAAATAAAGGCTGAATAATGATGAATAAGTAGACTTAACGCAAGAAATGTGGGAAACAGCTTTCCCTTAGCAGGGAAACTTCTCATACAGAAAAGTTTATTCACATGAACCAATATTTAATATACAGCATACAAAAGCACTGGGCTTTCTACTGTCACTCAATTGCTTTACTTAAAAGGTCCCCAAAGTTAGTGTCAAGTCTAGCTATTTCAGTTATGATTCTATTTTATGGCCAAACGTACAAACTGATATATATTATGTACAAGTTCAAGCAGGTAAGTCTAGTCTCTTGAGAATAGCATTATTCAATTAAAGACTTTTTTTAAACCCAGTAATGGATGATTAAATCAGAGTTGCACTGAGTATATGCTTTAATAAATAAAATCTATTTATGCTCATTTTTTAGAGATGGAAAAAACCTCAAATCCCTTATCCTTAATAAAACAACATGAAGTGGAGTTGTGCTCATATTACCAAATAGCAGATGGATTACTTAGAAACTCATTTAATTAACCAAATATGTTTATTCATGTGAGTCTGTCATCTTGAAGCACTAACTTCATCTGAAATATAAACTAGAATTTTAAATATGCCACAGATCTAAAATGTGGTATTCATGTTTTCCTGAGAGTTTAATGAAAGTTAAAGTATTTTGGCAAGAGTATGATATATTCCAAATGAAGTGTACACAATTACTTTTCTTACCCACCCATTTCAGGAATAGTATTGGCCTTACGACTTATGTATCCGAGCTCTTTCAGATTCAATGGCTCAGGGTTCTCTGGGTCTCCCCAGCAAAGGTTTTTAACTTAATAACTGCTTTCTGATTTAATCATTTAACTAACTGTTCTTTCCTTGACCCTTCTTTAACTGCAGTGGGTTTTTTGTTTCTTTCAAAAGTCTTTAGGCCAAATATAGAAAATTCAGGGTTAGACTCTGACCTTTACTTACAGACATAATTAGCGCTGGGCCCTTTTACCGCCTGTGACTCAGTCAAGTAGACCCGCTCTAAAGAAGGACAGTAAAGGAAGGTCAGAGACTAACGGAGGGAAGGTGCGAGGTGTCCTTTAAAATCCCAAAGTGTACGTTGCCTTTTATTCTATTTACTCATTCTCTGTTTAAATGTCTCAGAAGGGAATATAATAAGATTACCGCATCACTCAAGTTACCATGGGTGAATAAATAAAGCTTCAACCATGGATCAGGTGTTCTTAACTCATGGCCCTAGGGAAAGCTTCAGACTGCCCCGACTTCCCTGAAGTGTGTGAAAATGTGTCAGTATACATTTCTTTCTTTCTTTCTTTTGGCATAGAGATTTCATAGGCTCAACTTTCTGAAGGATTCTGTATCACCCCCAAATTTAAGAATCACTGATTTAAAAAAATACTGTTAAAAATCTATGTTAAAATATAGATTGAGTTACACCCAAATGACTTCAATGAAGTTTTATGTGCTTTATTTTCAAAGCCCATAACATCCGAGTGAGGCAACTTCCACGTGGACTTAGGTGTCTTCAGTCAAACAACTGGATTTCTTAGCAGAAATGCACAAGCAGTAAACTAAACCACCAACTTTTTAACCTTGAAACTGATGACTTTTTGAAAAATAGGAGTTTCATAGAGTGAAGAATTTGTGCATAGAGATGGAAATTGGAGGTGGAAAGCATACAAAGAGCGTGTGAAACAGAGGAAGCAAAACAGAGCAAGGAGGAGGTAGTGCAGGAGAGCGGGTGAGAGTATACACGCGGCAATCAAGCAATCTGAACTGCGACCCTCATCCACCACTGCACAGCGAGTGGTGTGACCTAAAATATGCCTCCCAACTAGTTTTCATGAGGCTTAAACGTAATGTGCTTAGAACGGTGCCTGGCACATAATAAGCACTCTGCAACTGTTAATTGCTGGTGACATTAGCTGCTGCTGGCAATAATCATGATGGAAGAAGGTCCTGCCTAAAATGAGAATAACTGATTCAAACTGACCCCAGACTGAAGCTGTTCTCTTCTCTGTCCTTGCTGACTTACTGGGCCAGCACGCATCTCACCTGCTCTAACACTTATTCCCAGCAGAATTAGTAGTAATAAAAAAAAATGAAAAAAAAAACTATGCATTCATATAATACTTTACAGTTTCTGTCATATAAGAAAGTCAGTCCAGGTTATAAATATCTCTCTTTTCAGTGATAAAAAATTTATTTCAAAGACTGCTCAGAGTCTTATATAAATTAATTGTAAATGAGCATATGAGCATCAGATTGATTGGTAACTAATAATCTCCCTAAATTTTGGCATTTCCATTTTACTGACAAGACCATTTTCCATAAGATTTTCCATAAAACTTCTGACAAGAGCTTTGGAGGTGGCCAGATCTTAAACTCTTTTAGTCCAACAGTCTTATTTTATAGATGAAGAGACAAAAGCATGAACATCATGAACTTTTGCTCAAAGACATACATCTAGCTAGTAACTGGGCTGAATCAAATTCACATTACCGAATTCAGCTTTTCTTAATTGTATCTTGTCTTCTATATGTACACGATGCAACAGTGTTTGCTAAAGAGGATGAAACTGTTACTGGTGGTCTCTGTGTGTGCATTTGCTTGCTCTCAGAGACTGAAAATGAATGCCTTGATAGGCAAATTATTCTATCACTGTGAGTAATCTTATGTCTTGGAGAAGATATCAGCTAGTTAGTGTCCCTACTAGTTACTCTAAGTAACATAACACAGAAGACAGTATGCCATTCCCTCTCTCAAAGAAAACTGAGGCATAAGTTAACCTAAAGTTCACGGGAAGAACTCCAAAGTCAACGCATTCCCTCTAGCCTTACAGGGGTTCCCTGGTGGCTCAGCTGGCAAAGAATCCGCCTGCAATGCGGGAGACCTGGTTTGATCCCTGGGTTGGGAAGATCCCCTGGAGAAGGGAAAGGCTCCCACTCCATTATTCTGGCCTGGAGAATTCCATGGACTGTACAGTCTATACATGAACTGTATAGTCCATGGGGTTGCAAAGAGTCAGATACAACCGAGCGACTTTCACTTTGTTCACTAGCCTTGCAAAAAGATATTAATTATAGGGAGATGAATTGTTTCAGTCGGTACATGGGGAGCCCACCATTGGACAGGCATAGGACAGGCCATCCTGCCTGTCTCCTCACCATACTCTGGATTAGACAAGCAATGATCTAGATCACCAGCACCACTTATAAAGGGAAAACCCACATATCAACGGAGACCATGTATAAGGTTTTACTTTTTGTCTTCTATCCATCAGCATTTTTCACCCCACAGTATGTATAACTTTGGCAATAATTTTGGAGTGTGTTTAAAAGTTTATGATATTTCTTTAGCCAGTGAGAAAATACTGTGATGGAAGAAATGAAATGCCCAAAAAGCAATTTAAAATCTTTTTCTTTTTAATTGGTTTATCTACATTTTAAAAAGAGTCAGCTTCAAGTTTTAATTTTTATCATTGCAGTATTCTACTAAAATAAATGTTAATTATGTTTACCTCACCTCGTTGTAGAAAAAGTTTTGACATACACAATATAAGCCATTATCTCATTATCAAGTATATGTTCTCTGGAAACAGTAGAGTATTAAAAAAAGAAAGGAAGAAAGAGAGAGAGGAGCAAAGAAAAAAGGAAGGAAGAAAAAACGACTAAAGGAAGAAAAGAAAAAGTAGACAGATTACTGAAGAGAAACAAGCAACACTGCTTCCTCAGATGTAAACAACATATTTACATGATTATTAAAATGCTAAAACTTTCCTCTAAAGTGCCTACTGTTCACATACAGTCCTTTTGACGAAGACAAACCAGCTGATGATATACCATAAGTCCTTTATTAAAACCATTTGAATTATAAAAAACTCACACCACTGCTGCATAATTTGCATAATTCTTTTTTGTTTTGTTTTTAATTCAGTTGGAAAAAGGTAAAAAATTAACACTGAGTAGAACAGATTATAATTTTTCATTCAAAAATCAAATATAGAAATTATATACCAGTGCTAATATAATAAAAATGACACTTTTCTACCTTTATGCATTTTTTAAAGCATAGGTAAAAAATGTCAGGGATTTATTAAGAAAGTCCTTATTTTGCAAAGGTGAATCATGTGATCTACATACAAACCCTCCATCCTTCTGGATTACATGCCTGGAGGCTGCAATCCCAGGGCTGCACAAGGCCTACACTGTCAGTGGGCACAAGCCCTCCTTCATCTGGGGCCAAGAACAGCTGTTGAAAGGTGTCTGTTATGCAACCCTGAGAGAGGAATATGAGAAATGAACAGAAGTGACTCCTAACCTATATCCTGGGGACCTAAAGGTCAACTTACCACCAACCAGCTGCAAGAGCTGATACTGTGTGTCAACTTGGCTAGGCCACAGTACCCAGACACTTGGTCAAACACTAGTCTAAATGCTGTTGTCAAGGGATCTTTTAGAGGAGATTAATACTTAAATCAATAAACTTTAAGTAAAGCAGCTTTACTTTTCATAATGTAGGTAGATCTCATCAAATCAGCTGAAGGTATTGAAAGGAAAAAGACAGTCTTCACCTAGGAAAGATGGAAGTTTGCTTGTAGACTGCCTCCAGACTCTAGATGACACGCTGACTCTTCCCTGGGTCTTTGGTGGCCTGCAGATTTTGAACCTGCCAGTCTCCACAGTTGCTTCAACTAAGTCCTAAAAGTCTCCCTCTGTGCATGTTTAGTTTGTTACTACGTAAAATAGGGTGATGATGTAAATTGGGTTTGGCCAAAAAGTTCATTCAGGTTTTTTTGTAATATCTTACAGAAAAACACAAACAAAAAGTTTGGCTAACCCAACACTTACACATTTTAAAATGATTATATAAGAAAATGTGTATATAGTACTCTATAAACTAAACATTAGTTATTAATAGAGCTTTATTGAGAAGATGCCCCTTTCTTTATCTTCACATTATTAACTTCAGCACAGGGGCAGTATCTAGGAAAGAGTGAGTGATAAGGAAAAAGGCATTGTGGACAATCTAAAAAATTATAAATATGGGTGCCACCATTAGTCTTCACCAACTGAATACACACTATGCACTGGGCATTATAATAGAGCATTAGCAGTGTTTTTATTTAACATCCAAACAATCACAGGAATTTTATTAAATTTCAATTTCTCATTTTTAGATGTGGTTATTGAGTCTTAAAAGGATGTCAAATAATCCAATCATGAGCTTAAAAATAATAATATGAGAAAGAACTGCAAACCAAGATTTTTCTGACTATCTTCTTAATCACTGCATGGGAATAAAGTGGTTTAAACCTAAATGATGGGAGAAAGTAAATACAGCAAAACCATCAGTTAAACAAGTTAGAATTACAGCTAAGTCACCTTCCATAACTGGAGGACTAGGCCTAGGAATCAAATGTCAACTGCTAAGAATCGTCAATTACCTACAAACTTGGCAATATTATAACACTTCCCTTCTACTTCTCCTCCATATTTCTACTTTTAACATTTTGATTTTTTCACATTTGAAACCGTACCAAAGATACCTGAACTAGCTCTTCTGGCAAGAATGATCAGCTGACATCACAGACACAGGAAGCTTTGCCTATCAACTGTCTCTCTCAGTCACGCCCCAGTGTCTGACATTACATCTTTTTTTTCTTTGCAATCGGAGTTTTTACAAGTCTACATGTCTACTGTAAAAAAAAAAAAAAATTATATGAAAATTCTATCATCTTTGTGAACATTATTTGGATGACTTTTCTGTCCTTCAAATCACTTTCCTGCATTGCAGATGGATTCTTTACCAACTGAGCTATCAGGGAAGCCCAGAAAACACTGACAGGGGTATTTTCTGGAAGAGCATATTGAAAGGGGAAGTTCAGTGCAGAACTTTTGCTTTCACTCTCTTCTCACTTACTCTTTGGACCAGCACTACTCTAAGAAAAAGGATGTTGATAAAGAGATGTTGATAGATGTATCTCCATATAAATAGATATAGTTTAAGCCAATTAAACTCAAAACTAAGAAGAAAAAAAAAGATTCAGTATGTCCCTACTTAAGATCACTTATCTTATGGTTAAGACGACATCAGAAAAAAATGATCATGTTAACATAATACATACACAAAGAATAATAAATGACTTTTTCATACCCCTTTTATCTATGGGTTACCATAGGTAAAGGACAGGTTAATCTAAAAGAAATATTTTTTTCATGCAAGAGTAAAGTGATTATATTCAATGCTATTTTCTACACAGTCTTTATGACTTTTAACTATAGTTTTAGAAGATTTCCAATACAGAATTTAAACACACAGTTTCATAGTTATCATAATTTTTAAAAAAGAGATGGCAATTAGTGATTCTACCAATATTCAATATTTCTCTTTAGTTTTCTTGTAACCAAAACTCATGCTGATGATTACAGGCAATTTTCAGAACTGTATGTGATAATACACAACTACTAATTGAAAATATCTAGAATAAATAGTATTATATTTGTTTCTCTATTTTTAAACTTAGTATTTGCTGCTTCCTTATCTCCAATAAATGTGGACATTCTTACTACTAATATTTCTGTGGAGAAGTAAGTCATAGAGAAATGACTATGTAAATCCATCAACAAGGAAAACATAAACTCGGTTACATCCTTGTTATAGAGCACGACTCAGCAATTAAAATGAATGAAGTACTGATAAACACAACATGGATAAATCTCAAAACAGTACGCTGAATGAAATAAACCAGACACAAAAGAGTTTATACAGAATGACAGCTTTTAGATCTCATAAAATTATAAGTAATCTATACTACAGAAACCAGGCCACTGGTTGTTTTGGGACTACAGGGACAGGCAGAAAGAAGACTCACAAAATGGGATTATACATACATCAAACTTGTCAAATCATACATTTTATATACATGCAATTTATTGTATGCTATTCATACCTTGATAAAGACATTTTCAAAATCTCTGTGTAAAATGAATAGGTTGCAATCTACCTTTAAATATCTTCATTCCATCTTTAATTTGTTCAAAAGTACTAACAGAAAAAACAGGCTGATGGGAATCCAGTAGTCATGTATGGATGTGAGAAAGCTGAGTGCAGAAGAATTGATGCTTTTGAACTGTGGTGTTGGAGAAGACTCTTGAGAGTCCCTTGGACTGCAAGGAGATCCAACCAGTCCATCCTAAAGGAGATCAGTCCTGGGTGTTCATTGGAAGGACTGATGCTGATGCTGAAACTCCAATACTTTGGCCACCTGAGGTGAAGAACTGACTTGTTAGGAAAGACCCTGATGCTGGGAAAGACTGAAGGTGGGAGGAGAAGGAGATGACAGAGGATGAGATGGTTGGAGGGCATCACCGACACAATGGACATGAGTTTGAGCAAGCTCCTGGAGTTGGTGATGGACAGGTAGGCCTGGCGTGCTGCAGTCCCTGGGGTCACAAAGAGTAAGACACGACTGGACTGAGCTACTGAACTGAACTAACGGGAATTAAAAGATAAAAGAGTTACTATTTCCTGGTGGCTCAGACAGTAAAGAATCTGCTTGCAAAGCAGGAGACCCAGGTTTGGTCCTTAGGTTGGGAAGATCCTCCGGAGAAAAGGAAATGGCAACCCACTGCAGTGTTCTTGCCTGGAGAATTCTGTGGACAGAGGAGCCTGGGGGCTACCCCATCCTTGAGGTTGCAAAAAGTTTCAGACACGACTGAGCAACTAATGCAACAACTAAGGCATCCTCAATAAAAGCTAGGCAAGTGACATAAAAAAAAAAGCAAAATATTATAATGAAGTTGTTATAAATAAAATTTTAAAAGCCTTGAGGAAAGAATCATATTTTTTTTTCTGGAAGTATTATAAAAGACTCTTTCACACCATCACGCATACTTCCTAGTGAAGTCTCTTCTGTCTATACTCTCTAAAAGTACAACCCTCTGTCTCTCTCACATCTGTTTGTCCCTATAGCACGTATCACCATATGACAATATTTCACTCATTTATTTTGTTTCGTGTCTACACAGTCCCACTTTTGTTTTGGTTCAGTCACTAAGTCGTGTCCGTCTCTTTGCGACCCCATGGACAGCAGCACGCCCAGTTCCTCTGGCCTTCACTATCTCCTGAAGTTTGCTCAAATTCATGTTCACTGAGTCAGTGATACAGCACCATACACATAGATAAAATGAGACTCCAGAAGGGCAGAAGTTTTGTCTGCTTTGTTCAATGCTGAATTGCCAAAAGTTCTAAGAGGACCAAGTTCATAAAAACGTTGGCTATAGGCATTGTTTTCTGAATGAATGGATGAGTGGACTGAAAATTTACAAAGGGCCACACCTGGGCTGGCACTGGGGCTTGAAGCAGTCAATTCAACAGACATGATTCCTGCCATTTTGACATGTATATGTATGTGGAGTGAATGATAAAATATAAATAAAACATCGTCACACCTAAATGGGACTGAACTTCTCGAATGAAAGCACATAAAAGTGGGAAAGGCTGTGCTAGTGCAGACGAATCTGAGATTATGGAGCATGGGGCGCACTCATGGAGGAACTAACATTCAGCTGAGTCCGAAAGCTACATAAGAATTATTTAAGAAAATGTGCACATGACACCACCCTTACAGCAGAAAGCGAAGAAGAACTAAAGAGCCTCTTGATGAAAGTGAAAGAGGAGAGTGAAAAAGTTGGCTTAAACTCAACATTCAGAAAACTAAGATCATGACATTCAGTCCCATCACTTCACGGCAAATAGATGGAGAAACAATGGAAACAGTGACAGACTACTTTCCTGGGCTCCAAAATCACTGCAGATGGTGACTGCAGCCATGAAATTAAAGACACTTGCTCCTTGGAAGGAAAGCTGTGAGCAACCTGGACAACCTGGACAGCATATTAAAATGCAGAGACATTACTTTGCTGACAAAGGTCCGTCTAGTCAAAACTATGGTTTTTCCAGTAGTCATGTATGGATGTGAGAGTTGGATCATAAAGAAGGCTGAGCATTTAAGAACGGATGCTTTTGAACTGTAGTGTTGGAGAAGACTCATGAGAGTGCCTTGGACTGCAAGGAGATCCAACCAGTCCATGCTAAAGGAAATCAGTCCTGAATATTCATTGGAAGGACTGATGTTGAAGCTGAAGCTCCAACATTTTGGCCACCTGATGCAAAGAGCCGACTCATTGAAAAAGATCCTGATGCTGGGAAAGATTGAAGGCAGGAGGAGAAGGGGATGACAGAGGATGAGATGGTTTGATGGCATCACCGACTCAATGGACGTTAAGTTTGAGCAGGCTCTGGGAAATGGTGAAGGACCAGGAGGCCTGGCCTGCTGTAGTCCCTAGGATTGCAAAGAGTCGGACACGACTGAGTGACTGAACAACAAGAAAGGAGAACGTGGTGGGAAAAAACCAAGTGCCATTATGGAGAGAATATCAACGGTGGGGAGCCTGAGGCTAAAGGAACTCAGTACATTTTAGCAGCGGTTGGAGGGGAAACAGTGTGGTAGGAGAGCAGTTAGCAAGGGCAGAGCAGGAAGAGGTCAAAATGGAGAGGCGGAACCAGGATGATGTCTCTTTCAGGAAACATCCTTTCCCCTTAGACTAGCAAGACATCAGTTTTGGCTTTTAGTGAGGCAGAAGAGTAGCATGATTGCATTTTTTTGTAAACGGATCATTTTACTGTGTGGATAATGAACAGAGAGGACTTGAGAACCTAGTCTAGAGGACTGGTTTTAAGGCCACTGTAGTGATCTAGACATTGTTCAGGTCTATCTAAGTTTGCTGAGCTTATTGGCATAATATTCTCTTGTTAGTGGTTCAGTCTCTGTAGTAGCAAACATTACATATCCACTTCCAGTGTAATTGTGCCTTCCTTTTTTAAATTATTAATCCTACCAGAGATTTGTCTATCTTTATTAGCTTTTCAAAAATGAATGAGTCTTTGTGGATCCACTTTATTCTATGTGTATTGTATCATGTGCTTGTTTTTTCTACATCATTAATTTATGAATTGTGTTCACTGTTTCCTTCTTCCTAAAATCTTTGGATATATTTAGCTATTATTTTTTTAAGTTGGATGCTTAGCTAATGAATTTTTAACTTGTATTCTTTCTAATGCAGCATTTGGGTATAAATTTGTTTTTTTAACGCATTACTTCAGCTATAACCCACATGGATTAGTTAACAGGGAGACAGTAAAGGGACAAATTGTATTGTGTCATTGTGATGTCACTCAGTCCTGTCTGACTCTGTGACCCCCATGGATTGTAGCCCGCCAGGCTCCTCTGTCCATGGAATTTTCAAAAGAGGTGATTAAATATGCAATCTCAGTAGGGCTTTGTAAGTAGAAAAACTATGAGAAACTCCGGTAAGTTAATGATTACTCAAGAAATCAGGTTTTCTTAATCTCAAAAGCAAGTAGGCACGCTTAGCAACAAAACCATGCAACAGAAAACATGAGACATGTCCCCAAACAATAACACGGTGGCGGCATGAGCCCCACATCTTGCCCAATGATCTGTCAGCTAGGACAGGTTCTCCGCACACATGAAAGAAGTAAACAAACAATTTATGCACCTAGCTTGACAATGTAGGGACAGGAAAACTCCCCTGCCCAACCTCGTAAAGGAACTGATGATGGAAGCATGACATCACTCAAGAAAGACAAAGGAGGTCTTCCCCTCCCCACTTTTCCCTTGATTATAAAACTGCAGCGCACTCAGTTCTCAGGGCATGGTACTCTCTTGCCTGCCCACGTGTAAGCCTCACGAGCATCCTATTCTAACAAACCACTTCTTACCTATCGCTTTGCCTCTCACTGAATTCTCTTCTGTGCTGAGACACACAGGATGGAGCTCTTCAGAGTCCCCCAAAACGACACTCATCAGTTTCATGGTAACCGCGTTCATTCAGCTCACACTTTAACATTTCCATGATGATATTTTTTAAAATCTCTGAGTCATTTAGAAGCATGCTTTTAAATGTTCAAACATGTTTTTTTCTTCTTTTTTTTTAGTCTAACTTACTGTATTGTCAAAAAATGAGTTCTGCCTGAAACGGTTGACTTAAAAAAATACTCAAAACCTGAAAGTTGAGAGTTATATTTTAATTGGTGGGAATTTTTAGGACTTCAAGTCCTAAATTAGCGTCTCAAGTAACTCTGAGAGAACAACTCTGAGGAAGTGAGGGGAGCATCCAGGTTATATACAAGTTTTGCAACAAAGGGCAGGTAGCCTGAACATCAGAAGATGATTGTTTCTTAAAGAAAACCAGATATCCCAGGTTAAGCAAATTAGTACTTTTCTATGTATGGAAAGATACAAGGGTCTGGGCTCACTGAAATCATTTCTTTGATAGCCACCTCACCTCTCTCAGGCCAGTTATCCTGTATTTTTCACATTTCGAGCTTCCTTTCAGCTCAATGAGTGGCTGAAGTCTGACGGCTGCTAGATTATAAGTATTCACCTTCCTGAGTGCCCTTAGGGCTCACCAGCTTACCCTGGAGGGCTGCAATCACTGCTATCTGTGACATCCTCTCTGTTGATATGGCAGGAAATATTCCATTTCTCAAAACCTTGCTTAACGCATTTAAGCTAAGGTTGTAGTCCACCAACAGTCCACCACCAATATGAAGTATAGTGCTTCATATATTCATGACAAACATGTGCATTTCCCTTGGGAGTGAATGAAATTACCTAGGTGGAGAGTTTAATATGATAAAAAGTGGAGGGAGCCATTCTGCCCTTTCTACCACACAAATGTTTGCCATGTAATAGAGAGCTCCTGACTTACAGGTATTACTATCAGCAATGTACAACTGTTCACTGTCCTATTTATTTCTCCATGCTTTCACAGATGCTTTTTGCTCTTCTTGTACACCGGCCCTCACTTTTCAGAAAAAGCATGTTTTTAATAGAGCTAGCGTGGAGCTGTCTCTTCAAAAATCAGCTAGCTCACCAACTCCTATAGAAACACACTACGGTTTTCTGGTTTGGTTTTGATGCTTTGTCTACATGCTCCCCATGCCTGAGCACTTAACTCACTAACCACAGTGATTTGCTCCTCTATTAGACTTTGAATGTCTGTGGACAGAGACATTTAAGCCGCTGCATTTCTCGGCCATAGTATAATGACTCAAATATTGTAGGTGTTCCGAAATGCCTCAATTTATGAATGGATAAATGAGTCATGAGTTTGGTTTAAGCCCCCAAAGAAACCACATTAGCAGAAAAATCAATTTTACAGCTTGGTTGTACCATGAGAAACAAGACAGGATCACTTAAAATTAATTTTGTTATAAGAAGAAAAAAGTTTATATCATCAAGTTGATTGTAAGATTAATAAATTCTTTAATGAACAGAGAATTCCCTATACCAAGAAAGTTCAATTAGATAGTGAGTGTATTAAAGACATTTCCTAATATTGAACAATAATCTGACCAAAAGGATTTAAAAAAAAAAAATGAAGGAGCAATTTATGGAATGGTCTATGTTCTCCATTGTAGGTGGGAACCATGATGTACTCCTTAACTTGGAATAAGGAAAACCACAACTGTATTCAGCATAGAAACATCATTGATACCTCTACTGTGGAGAGGCAATGTTTCCCTTGGATCAGTCATGCCTGTTCACTCATTCAGTCTGCATGTGAGTTTATGTGCTGCTGCTGCAAAGTCACGTCAGTTGTGCCCGACTCTGCGCGACCCCATCGACGGCAGCCCACCAGGCTCCTCCGTCCCTGGGATTCTCCAGGCAAGAACACTGGAGTGGGTTGCCAGTTCCTTCTCCAAATGAGTTTATATATTGCCTGCTCTATCTGTAAACAAAGGATGCTGCTTCCATCAAGCCATCACATCACAGCCTCCCAGAGGGTGATCCCTGAGGGAGACTCGGGATGGAGGAGACAAAGGGGACTGCCCCCTGCCAAGCCCAGCCAGCACTCACCACAGCCACACATCCACCCTCGCCCATGGTGCACCCTGAGGAAACTCAGGGTGATGAAACGCAGGATACTGGTCCCGCAGAGCTGAGGTGCATATCAGAGGAATGACATCAGTGAGACCAGACTCTCGGATTTTTCCATACACAGAAACAACTAAGTTCTTTAACTTGAGATATCTGGCTTATTTTTATTAACAGTAATCTTTTGATGTTGCAACCATCTGGTTTTGTTGCAAAAACTCACTCCTATATATCCTGGCTCCCCCACTTCCCCTTCAAAACAGCTTCTCATCATCTGAGATGTTTCAGGCTCAACGTCTCAGATTTGTCCACCAAGTAAAACACAACTCTCAACTTTTAGGTTGCAATTTTTTTTTTCCAGTCGAAAAAATAACAAACTTAATGAGGATCTACGATGTGTTACTCGCTATTGACCAGTCACCAGTCTGACTCTCATTAAGTGAACAAATCACACAAAATGTCTGCTTCCATGGAGGTGAAAGATGAAGTATTTCCTTTCATATCAATAAACAAGGATGTCACAGTCATCAGTTACTCCAGTCCTCCGAATGTGAATTTCTGAGCCCAGTGGGTGCCCAAGAAAAACCATACCTAAGATGCGGCTACCACCACTCCTACTTGAGCAAGGAACTATGGACGTGAAAAACCAAACTGCAGGATGCTGGCCCCAGATAGCTAAGGAAGGATTTCCAAGCCCAGGCTCTTGCATCTTCCCATACACAGAACAGTGTGGAATTCCTTAACTTGAGATAATTTGATTTTCTTAATTAATAATAATCTTTTGATGTTCAGACTACCTGCCCCTTGTTGCAAACTTCTATTTACCCTGACTCCTCCCCCCACCTCTTTAGAGCAGTTCTCTCAGGGTTACCTGAGATGCTGTCTCCCAGGCTTGAAGTTCTAAAATTCTCACCAAATAAAACATAACTCTCAACTTCTAGGTTGTGACTATTTCTTAAGTCAACAGAAGTTAAATTCATTCCTGTATATTAACAAATCTGAAGCAAATATTTATGAGCATAAGGATTTTCCCAATAAGGAAATCGTTCCTGTGTCTGAACAACAGTCACTGGGGAGAAGATGTAAGATTGTGGGTACATGATCTCATCATTAGAGAAGAGTACTGAACAACGCTGAGAAGTATTTCACCAGGAGCCATTTTAACCTAGAAGAAATATGTCTAAGGAAAAGCCACCGTTTTACAACATTTCTGTGCTCATGAAACAACCTATGAGAAGTAGTTCTGCTTCCCAATTCCCAACCAGGTAATGTAAGTGAGCAGGGCAGGGCGGCTGAAGCTCCAACACTTTGGCCACCTGGTGTGAAGAGCCAACTCGTTGGGAAAGACTCTAATGCCAGGAAAGACAGAAGGCACAAGAAGAGGGCAGCAAAGGACGAGATGGTGAGAAAGCATCGCTGACTCGGCAGACATGAATCTGAGCAAACCCTGGGAGACCGTGAAGGACGGCGAAGCCTGGTGTGCTACAGTCCGCGGGGTCACAAAGAGTTGGGCATGAATGAGCGACGGAACAATAACAACACCAAAGGCCCTTTCCAGGACAGACTCTCCCCCAATATCCTCTTCTTTAGCTCATCTCTGAAGTACATAAACAATGGTATCTGATATACGTTTTAAGAGTCACGTTACACATGCTAAAGCCCCCAGGAAATGGAAAATGTTAACTATTTGATGGCCATGTGCACATAGCCTCTAGGCCTACTGCAGCCTAAGAATCAATAATGTTAACCTCTATGACACTTCCCTGTTACTTCATCGTCAACCAGTCAGAGAACTGTGCATGAACTGGTTACATACCCGTGACCACTGCACCCCCCACTTGAACTTTAAAAACGCTTTCATGAAACCCTTCCAGGAGCTCTGGTGTTTGGAGTACTAGCTGCCCTGGGCTCTTTGTTGGCTGTCCTCCAATAAATCCTGCATTCCCTTCACCACAACCCAGCATCAGTAGACTGACTTCACCACACGCAGGCCAACACACCCAAGTCTGGTTCACTAACAGTAATTTTTTTTTTATTATTATTATTAAAAGAACTGATTTTAATGAAATGCATTAAAATTATATTACCCTTCAAAAACAAAACAGAAATGTAATCAAAGGCCACCAATTAAAGTCTAGTGAACTATAGGACTCCCTGCCAAGCTTATGGCCAACTATGGTAAGATTTCCATTTGGTATAAAGACCACATCTCTTTAGGGGCATTGTAAAGCACCAGATACCTCCTTCAAAACATCACCATACTAAACAATAAAACTTTGGAAAAGTACTTTGCATTTCATACATATAAATTGCTAGAAAAATTATAAACTGTGAGCAAACTGTGATTGAATAATATCACCCCACAGATAAAATAATCAATTAATTTTAAGAAAAAAATGTCTACCAAAAATTAACAACAGACATGCTTGTCCTTAATTTTACTTTATATTGTGACTGAAGGAGATGATTTTAAATATAAAGAAAAAACACTGTTACTAAGGATCTTTTTAGCTAAAATGAATATGCAAAAATATTGTATATTAATGCACATATATGGAATCTAGGAAAATGATGCTGATGAACCTATTTACAGGGCAAGAACAGAAATGCAGATGTAGAGAATGAACTTGTGAACACAGTGGGAGACGGAGAGGGTGGGACAAATTGACAGAGTAGTCTTGAAACACATCCATCACCGTGTGTAAAGCAGATAGGCAGTAGGAAGTTTGCTACATAAAACAAGGAGCTCAGCCAGGTGGTCTGTGAGGACTCAGAGAGGTGGGATGGGGGTGGGTGTGAGAGGGAGGCTCAAGATGGGAATATATGTAGACTTATGGCTGATTTGTGTCATTGTATGGCAAAAAACAACACCATATTGTAAAGCATTTGTTACAGAGTCCAAGATTGCTATGCTCACTGCATGACAGGCCAATAAATCCAAGACGAGGTGGTGAGATACGGGAAGAATTTTATTTGGGAGTTGGCTGACCAAGAGATGGCAGGTCAAAAGTGAAAGGGTTAAGTCACCCAGTTCTGTCTGACTCTTTGCAACCCCATGGACTGTAGCCCATCAGGCTCCTCTGTCCATGGGATTCTCCAGGCAAGAATACTGGAGTGGGTTGCCATTCCCTTCTCCAGGGGATGTTCCTGAAACGGAGATCAAAACCCAGGTCTCCCAACTGCAGGCAGATTCTTTACCACCTGAGCCAAGAAAGCTCTCAAATGGCAGGCTAGTGCTTCAAAAACCATCTTGTCAGGGTCTGAACGCCAGGTTCTTTTATGGATCAGAGATGGGGAGGTGAGGAAACAAAGTAAAAAGACCATTTAATTCCTGCAAATAATGCATCATACAAAACGCTGGGCAGGATGAAACACAACCTGCAATCAAGATTGCTGGGAGAAATATCAACAACCCCAGATATGTAGATGATACCACCTTAATGGCAGAAAGTGAAGGGGAACCAAAGAGTCTCTTGATGAAGGTGAAAGAGGAGAGTGAAAAAGCTGGCTTAAAACTCAATAAATTAAGATCATGGGAGCCAGTCCCATCATTTCATGGCAAATAGATGGGGAGAAAATGGAAACAGTGACAGATTTTACCTTCTTCAGTTACAAAACCACTGCAGACAGTGACTGCAGTCACAAAATTGGAAGATACTTGCTCCTTGAAAGAAAAGCTATGACAAACCTTGTTGTAGTTCAGTCGCTCGATCGTGTCCGACTCTGCAGCCTCATGGACTACAGCACGCCAGGCTTCCCTGTCCTTCACCAGCTCCTGGAGCTTGCTCAAACCCATGTCCATTGAGTCAGTGATGCTATCCAACCATCTCATCCTCTGTCGTCCCCTTCTCCTCCTGCCCTCAATCTTTCCCAGCATCAGGGTCTTTTCAAATGAGTCAGCTCTTCACATCAGGTGGCCAAAGTATTAGAGAGTTTCAGCTTCAGCATCAGTCCTTCTAATGAATATTCAGGATTGATTTCCTTTAGGATGGACTGGTTGGATCTCCTGGCAGTCCAAGGGACTCTCAACAGTTTTTTCTAACACCATGGTTCAAAAGCATCAATTCTTCAGCGCTCAGTCTTCTTCATGGTCCAACTCTCACATCCATACATGACTCCTGGAAAAACCATAGTTTTGACTATATGGGCCTTAGTCAGCAAAGTAATGTCTCTGCTTTTTAATATGCTGTCTAGGTTTGTCATAGCTTTTCTTCCAAGGAGCAAGCCTCTTTTAATTTCATGGCTGCAGTCACCATCTGCAGTGATTTTGGAGCCCAAGAAAATAAAACCTGTCACTTTTCCCATTGTTTCCCCATCTATTTGCCATGAAGTGATGGGACCGGATGCCATGATATTCTGGAAATCAACCCTGAGTATGCATTGGAAGGACTGATCCTGACACTGAAGTTCCAATGCTTTGGCCACCTGATGCAAGTAACCGACTAGTTGGAAAAGACCCTGAAGCTGGGAAAGACTGAGGGCAAGAGGTGAAGCAGACAACAGAGGATGGGGTGGTTGGTTGGTTTTACTGACTCAATGGACATGAGTTTGAGCATACTCTGCAGATGGTGAATGACAGAGAAGCCTGGCATGCTGCAGTCCATGGGGTGGCTAAGATTTGAAGAGGACTAAGAGATTGAGCAACAATTCCTGCAACTGTCTCCTAGAATAGCAAGCTGTGGGTAAGGGGATGTTAGTTTCACTTCCTTACAGTCATTTCATGGGTACTGTGAAATGGAGCATCTCCTGTCATATCAACAAACAAGATGTCACATCTCTCTGTGGTTCTGGCCTCCCCAAATGTGAATTTCTAGACCATGCTAGTAAGCAACTGAGGAGGAACTCCATGCCATCTGCCACACAAAGAACTCAAGAATGTCACCATCCTTCAAGGGTGGGCAGGGTCAGGTTACCTCCCTGAGGCAGGCCTTTACCTATGCCTTTAATAACAGAAGCAGCAAGAAAAGGATTAAAGTCACAGAAGCAAATGCAACATAATCCAAAATTAACCTTTCAGGCTTACATATTTATCTTCCAAATAAAAATAAATAAAATATAAAAATAAGCAAAGATAACAAAGGGTAATTCAGTGAAGAAAACTGGAACAAAAAAAACAAACATGAAAATGAAAAAAAAATCCAAAGATACTAAAGATTATATGATTTTAAAATTATATAGGTAAGTATCTTAATGATGATACTTTAGAATACATGTTTTTGCCATAGCAAAGCATAAGAACTTAAAGATCAATCTAAATATTACTTGAACAACTGAAATACATATACTCTTCAGTTTAAATGAGGTTTTAGGGGACTGGACCAAAATAGTAAATAGGCACCTATTTCCCTCCTCTTATATATGCACTGAATGTACACTGAATGTACCTGGAGCAATTCACTGAGAGAAATCCTGAAACCAGCTGACTGACTTCTTCACATGGGGTAAATAAGAAAATCACACACCAAAACCCACAGGGAAAGCTGAGACACACTCGGACATAAACCCCACACCCAGCTCAGGGCCATACAACCTGGAGGCAAGCCTCAACTCCCAGCCTCTCTCTGGGAGTGAAGGATTCGGAACATACACCTGGTGCCCCTACTTTTACAGCCCACCTGGGTGATGGCCTCCCAAACACCTAGCTCGAAAGTCACCAAGGCTTGCATCCAGATGTGTGCTCCGTCACTCAGCTGTGTCCAGCTCTGCAGTATCATGGGCTGTAGCCCACCAGGCTCCTCTATCTACAGAGTTTTCCAAGAAAGAACATTGGAACAAGTTGCCATTTCCTACTCCAGGGGATCTTCCAGAGACCCAGGAATTGAAATCTTGTTCTTGAGTCTCCTGCACTGGCCGGCCGATTCTTTACCACTGCGCCACCTGGGGAGGCCCAACTCCTGCATTCAGGAGTCTCATGCTATTTTTGCAAAAAGTGGTTCTTAAAAGGAACACGAGCGCTTGCAACATTTATTGTCACAAGGCTTGGCACAGAGAGAGCTGGCAAGCACTACCATCTCCCAGGCTTTCCCTGGAAAGGATGTGACTGCAACTTTACAAGCTGCTGCCTGAAGTTCAGCTTTTAATGAGCATGCGTCTTCACACTGTACTGCGTGTGAGCGTCCTCAGAGACCAGGGCAGTGAGCGGGCACTTTCCTGTCTTCTCCCTAAAGCTCCTTCCAACAGTGAAGCAAAGTTGCCAGTATGTTAGGAAAATACCTCAGAGTATCGGATAAAAACTGTATACATCCAGGGTCCAACGTTTATAGCTGCCATTCAAGGAAGAGATCCCTACATCATTTACTTCTGAAAACCAGTGGGACTCAGAGAACTAGGTCAAAGAAGCAGGTAGCGGGTTTGTGAGCACGTGCCACAGCGATACCACAAAGATCCCGTCAGAGGAGCAGGCAGTAACACTCACCTCCCAGTTTCTGCCTGGAAGGGCTGTGTGCTTGACTGCCTATGTGCCTGGCTGCTGCCTGAGGATCTGGCTTCTAATCAGCCTGCATCTAGGTGCTGCTTGCAATCCTCCTCTTCAGGATACGGAAAGGTCTTGAGGCTCTTGGGACACCCTCAAGTACTTGTAGCCACGAAGAACAAAGACAGTGGTCTGGACAATTAGAAAGGTTTGAGCAGTAACTAGGAGCTAGGTTTATTGACAAGGTTCATCTCCTACATAAGACCAGTCTCTAAGGATTGGAATAAATGATTGTTTTTGCTGTTGGGCAGAAACTAACACAAAGGACTTCCTTGGTGGTCTAATGAGTAAGGAACCGCCTGCCGATGTAGGAGACATGGGCTCAATCCCTCTTCCAGGAAGATTCCACATGCCATGGAAAACTAAGCCTACAAGCCACAACCACTGAGCCAGTACTCCAGGGCCCACAGGACGCAACCGCTGCAAAGTCGTGCCCCTTGAGCCTGAGCCCCACAACAGGAGAAGCCACCTCAATGAGAAGTCCACAGACTGCAATGAAAAGTGGCCTCTGCTTGCCACAACCGGAGAAAGTCCACGTGCAGCAGTGAAAATCCAGTGCAGCCAAAAATAAATAAATAAATATTTTTAAAAAGTACTAACAGAAATTCAAGGAAAATCAAGAAACAAAGGAATATACTTCAAACAAACGAACAAGAAAAATCTTCAGAGACCAATATTAATAAAATAGAGATAAACAATTTACCAAATCAGCATCAGTATTAGTTCACTCGCTCAGTCATGTCGGACTCTTTGTGACCCCATGAATCACAGCACATCAGGCCTCCCTGTCCATCACCAACTCCCAGAGTCCACCCAAACCCATGTCCATTGAGTCAACGATGCCATCCAACCATTTCATCCTTTGTTGTTCCCTTCTCCTCCTGCCTTCAATCCTACCCAACATCAGGGTCTATCAGGGTCTTTTCAAATGAGTCAGCTCTTCGCATCAAGTGGCCAAAATATTGGGAGTTTCAGCTTCAACATCAGTCCTTCCAATGAACACCCAAAACTGATTTCCTTTAGGATGGATTGGTTGGATCTCCTTGCAGTCCAAGGGACTCTCCAGAGTCTTCTCCAACACCACAGTTCAAAACATCAG
Source organism: Cervus canadensis (assembly GCF_019320065.1). Taxonomy (NCBI): domain Eukaryota; kingdom Metazoa; phylum Chordata; class Mammalia; order Artiodactyla; family Cervidae; genus Cervus; species Cervus canadensis. The sequence continues at coordinate 70,484,998 of NC_057397.1, read as the reverse complement.
TTCTTTGGCGGTCAGCTTTCTTGATAATCCAACTCTCACATCCATACATGACTACTGGAAAAACCATAAGCTTGACCAGATGGACCGTTGTTGACAAAGTAATGTCTCTGCTTTTTAACATGCTGTCTAAGTTGGCTATAACATTCCTTCCAAGGAGTAAGAGTCTTTTAATTTAACAGTCATAAATATGCTCAACAAAGTAAGCAGTTCAAATACTGAATATGAGAATTTCACTAGAAAGAAAAGTATAAACAGAAATCATAGTGCTGAAGATACAGTAACTGAACTGAAAAATTCAATAAAGGCACAGCTAGAACAAGCAGAGGAAAAGAACAGAAAATTCAAAACTGTACTATGGAATTCATTCAATTAAAGGGGGAAAAGAAAAATGAATGAGAAAGAATAAAGATACCTTAAGTGGTATATGGGACACCATCAAACAGAACATATTTATATGTGTGAATACACACACACACACACACACACTTATGTCGGAAAGCTAACACAAAGAAATAATGGCTGAAAAATATCTAACCTGGGAAAAGAAACAAGACATTCAAGTCCAGGAAGCGTAAGTAACATCAAGATAAAACTAAAGAGACCCACAACAAGATATACATTATAACTAATTACATTATAATTAAATTGGCAAAAGTTAAAGAGAGAATCTTAAAAGCAACAACAACAACAAAACTTGCTATATAGAAAATAAAACCTTTAAGACTGTGAGCAGATTTCTCATCAGAAACCTTGGAGGCTCAAAGGCAATGGATATGTTAATAGTGCTGGGAGAAAAACAAAGACTCAACCAGGAATTCTCCACCCATGAAAGCTGCCATTCAGAAAGAGAGAGAAAGAATTTTCAAAAAAAAAGAAAACACAAAAGCTGAACATTACTGAACTGACCTTACAAGAAACATTAAAGAGAGTTTTTCAAGCTGAAATAAAAGAATACTAATCAGTAATATAAAAACATATGGAAACATAAAACTTGCTGGTAAAGTAAGTATGCAAGTATGCTGGTAAGTATGCAAGTTACCTGAGAATATTGTAATAATATAATGAGAGTGAAAGCGAAAGCGTTAGTCACTCAGATGTGTCCAACTCTTTGTGACCCCATGGACTGTAGCCTGCCAGGCTCCTCTGTCCATAGGATTTTCCAGACAAGAATACTAGAGTCAGTTGCCATTCCCTTCTCCAGGGGATCTCCCCTACGCAGGGATCAAATCCAGTCTCCCAACCTAGGGGTCAAATTGCAGATGGATTCTATACCATCTGAGCCATGCAGGAGGAAATATTATAATGGTGGTGGGTAAATAACTTATAATACTAGTATGAAGATCAAAAGACAAAAGGACTAAAATAAGTATAATGAAATTTGTTAAGTGCTATGACATAATACCTGAAAATTTACTTGAACTTGGAGAAACTCCCACACTAAAAACACTACAAGTCTTTGGAATCGTGCCAGATGGTACCCGTCAACTGTTAAAGGAAGCCCTCCCGCATCTAGTTAATTGCTCCCATTTCACCATCATCGCCAGACCGATCATTGGCAACAAGAAGAACCAAGAGATATGGACCATCAAATGCCAACTGTCACCAGAAAAGCCCAGTTGTCTATGAAGCCTCTATTGCAAGATGGTGTCTCCTCTTTTCTTTGAACAGGGAAAGTAGGCAGGAAGCCCCATTGTGGAGAGCTCAGCTATTTACATTCTTGGTTTTCTCTTGCCTTTCTACTACAAGTATATTAGAGAACCATTGGAGAGAGAAAACTATGAAGTGTTGCTTTTTAGAAATGACTATGAAAGCTTTTATCACTGCTATACCCTTAAGAGACTAAGCTCTACGCTTTTTGAAATCCCGTTGGTAGTTTTTATAAAATATTAATCATATTACCCATTGCACAATACATAACTGTAACTTATTTTACACACAGTAGCTTGTACCCCTTAATCCGCTGACTCTACATTGCCCTATCCCTTCTTCCCTCTCCAATACTCTGTTCTCTATAACTGTGAAGCTGTTTCTGTTTTCACTAGTTTCTTATTTTTTTTAGATTCACTAGTTTGTGGGCTTTTTAGATTCCACATATAAATGGTATCATATTACATTTCTCTTTCTTTATCTGACATTCACTTAGCATAATGCCTTCCAAGTCTATTCATGTTGCTGGAAATGGCAAAATTCCCATTTTAGTCTTTTTTATGACTGAATAGTACCTCACTGTATATATGTGTGTATATATGGAGTACTTACTACTCAGTACTTCCCTGGTGGCTCAGTGGTAAAGAATCTGCCTTCCAATGCAGGAGATGCACGTTCTATCCCTGGATTGGGAAGAACCCCTGAAGAAGCAAATGGCAACCACTCCAGTACTCTTGCCTGGGAAATTCCATGAACAGAGGAGGCTGGCAGGCTACAGTTCATGGGGGGTCATAAAAAGAGTTGAACATGACTTAGCAACTAAACTATATCTACACACACACACACACACACACACACACACACACACACACACCTTTATCCATTCATCAGTTTGATATTTTTATTCATTCATCCATTCATGTTTATCCATATATATATATGTGGATTTTTGCCTGTTGATGGACACTAAGTTTGCTTTCATATCTTTGAAGTTGCAAATAATGCATCTTTTCAAATTAGTGTTTTTGTCTTTTTCAGATATATACTCAGGAGTGTAACTGCTGGGTAGTTGTACTTTTAGTTTTCTGAGGAACTTCCATACTGTTTTATGCAGTGGTTGCATCAATTTACATTCCCACCAAAGAGTGTACCAGGGTTCTCTTTCTCCACATTTCTGCCAACATTTGTTATTTGTGTCCTTTTGATGATATTCAGATATAAGGTAATATTTCATTGTGATTTTGATTTGCATTTCCCTGATGATTAGTGACATTGAGCATATTTCCAAGTGTCTGTTGGCCACCTACATTCCATTTTGGAAAAATGTCTATTCAGGTCTTTTGCCCATTTTTAGTAGGGTTGTTTATTTATTTATTTTTTTAGTTGTATGGACTGTGTATATACTTTAGATATTAATGCCTTATCGGTCATATCAATAGCAAATGTTTTCTCCTGATTCAGTGTATTGTCTGAATTTTTTTCCATCTTCAATAGTAACATGGCTAAAAAAAGTGCACATATTTTGATAAATCTTTTTAAAATGTATGCTGATATGATAGCTGTCACAATACAATGTAACAAAATTGTTTAAAATGAAATTTAAGAAAACTAAACACTACTAGAGCCATCTCATGGGAAAAAACCAAATGAATATTTTGGTCAACCCAATAATATAGCCACTATGGAAAACATTATGGAGTCTTTTCATGAAATTAAATATAGAACCAAAATATGATCCAAAATGAAAAGAAGTAAAGGAAATGAAACCATAATCTCAAAAAGGTCTCTGCACCCTCATATTCACTGCAGTATTATTAACAATAGTCAAGGTGTGGAAACAATCTAACTACCACGAGTTTGAAAGAATAAAGAAAATATGATACATAAAGTAGCATAATATTCAGCTTTAAAAAGAAGGGATCCCTGCCATTTAGAATCTGAATGTACCTGAAGACTATTATGTTAAGTGAAATAAGCTAGACAGAGAAAAACAAATATTACACGGCATCACTTGTATGTAGAATCTCAAAAACAGAAATTCAAACTCACAGAAACAGAATGCTGGCTTCCAAGGACACGGAGCAGAAGAAACTGGGAGAGGCTGCTGAAAGGGTGTAAGTTTCCAGTTATGAGATGAGTAAGATCTTTTGTTCTCCTGCATGACACTGTGACTATAATTGATAATACTGTATTCTATAACTGAAATTTGCTGAGAGTAGAGCTTGTATTCTTATAAAAATGATAAATATCTGATGTGATAGGTGTGCTAACTACTCCAATTGTAGGAAACTTTTCACAATGTATGCCAAATCATCACACTGTACATTTGAAAATGTTATAATTTTATGCCTTTGATAGATAAGTAAAGGTGAAAAAATAACATATTAGAAAACACACAATAGTTACTTAAGCCACAGGGTAATATATTTTTTAGGTGTAGATATAAAATAAGAAAGAAAACTTAGAAACAACTCCTGTTAAATCTTGAAATAAATAATAAAACAGATACATTTTTCTCTCTTAATCATGATAGGCATAGAGCACACAGTTGTAGTCAGTAGTATTTAAACATGAAAAAACTCTGCTTACCACTTTGTGTCTATTTTACTTTTGTTCCTAAAATCTGTGTGTTACATTTTATAGTGAAAATTCTAGGCAAGATTTCTAGGTGAGTTGTCAAATGGTTAGACATTTACCCTGCTTGATCAAAATATAATTTTTGGACACTTCCAGACAAAGACTGGAGTGGAAGAGGAGATGTTTTAAGCCAAATGATACTTGACAATAAAGTTAAGTATATTTCCCTTGAGCAGACGTAGCAATACAAAGAACTGAACACCAAGAGAAGAATCAAAACCAAGCTCCCCTAAACTGCCGAGGACGCAGGTCCACACACACTCACTGTTATTGAGTTGCCCACATAACTTCCACTCAGGCGTGGTGAACTCCCAGCCTAAGTGCTGGATGTACTCTCAAAATCATGGCTTGAGTCCATTCTAAAGTAATGGACTCTGAAATTGTAAATATAGAACAATTTAATCAGAACCAACAAGTCACAATAATAAAGGTTTGGACAGTCACAGTTTAAAAGCTATGACTAGAAAATCTTGATCTCTGGCCTTCCTTACATTAGCCAACAGACAGTAGTTAATCCTTATATCCCTATAGCAGTGAGAAAAAAAAAAAGACGGAAGAATGTTATTTGGTACCATATATTACCCAAGTATCTTTTTTTTTTTTTTTTTAATTACCTTAGGTTGACTAGACAATCATTTGGTTGGATAATGATGGTATGAAAAAAAAAAAAAAAAAGAGGGAAGAATGTTATTTGGTACCATATATTACCCAAGTATCTTTTTTTTTTTTTTTTTAATGACCTTACGTTGACTAGACAATCATTTGGTTGGACAATGATGGTACACCTATATGTCTTTAACATATCTAAAAGTAAATGCCTTATGATCTTGTAAGCCAAAGGTAAATATATTTGCAAGAATGCTTTACTGGATATAACATTCTCCAGAACGTGAGTTCTCAGTCCTTTCAATAAGCTATCATCTTCCTCCCAACCCCAAATTTTCAGGCTTAAAGAATGGTGCCCCAAAATGAAAGCTATAGCTGTCAACCAGTTTCAGGATAGGAAGATAAATATATTCCCAAGGTCATATATGTCTGCTGAAGTCTAGATTTTGATTAGATGCCATCAAAATCATTCTCTGTGGCATGATTTTGGAAGTCAGAGATACTTCCACTTCACACAAGCGAGAAAAGCTACAGGAGGAGATTCAAAGGAGTGTTGGTGTACAAGGTAAAGATGAACATCTGGTTCTCACTTCACCACATTCAAGGGTCCACATGTAATTATGAGTGACAGCAGGCCTGGCCTTCGTGAGACTAAAGGCATCTAATTCCTGTCATATTTGTCTTCCTAATTTTATTTCTAGTCATCATGATCAACAGTAGAATCTGGAGGGAGTTAGAATGAGGTAGTAGAAGCTTAAAAAGCTGCATTTAGGGCAAAAATACTCAAATTTATTATGGAATTGCATTAGGTATTTGCTTTCTGCTGATGTAGGTAAGTTTGGTAATTTTTTTTTTCTACATTAATAGTTGGAAGAAGGCCCAAGGCTTTCCTGGATTCAGAACTGTTTAGTAAGCAGGGGTTTTTGTGCTGCATGTTAATAAAATGTATGACACCATTGTTTCATTTGGGCAACTGCTCAAAAGAGATGAATAATGAGCTGCTTTCTAGGTAAGAGTCCTTGAGTTGCTATTGAAGATACTGTAAAGTTCAGGTTGCTAAAATTTACTCTTAAAGCCATTCATTTGAGACAAATCTTAACTAAGTTGGTGTCATTCAGTCGCTAAGTCATATCCAACTGTGACCCCATGAACTGCAGTATGCCAGGCTTCCCTGTCCTTCACTATCTCCCCGAGTTTGATCAAACTCAGGTCCACTGAGTTGGTGATGCCATACAACCATCTCATCCTCTGTCATTGCCTTCTCCTCCAGCCTTCAATCTTTCCCAGCATCAGGGTCTTTTCCAATGAGTCAGCTCTTCACATCAGGAGGTCAAAGTATTGGAGCTTCAGCTTCAGCATCAGTCCTTCCAATGAATATTTAGGGTTGATTTCCTGAATGATGTGCTGGTGGCGAAAGAAAAGCCTGATGCTATAAAGAACAATACTGCATAGGAACTTGGAATGTTAGGTCCATGAATCAAGGTAAACTGTATGTGGTCAAACAGGAGATGGCAAGAGTGAACATAGACTTTTTAGGGACCAGTGAACTAAAATGGATGGGAATGGGTGAATTTAATTCAGATGACCATTATGTCTACCACTGTGGGCAAGAATCCCTTAGAAGAAATGAAGTAGCCCTTATAGTCAACAAAAGAGTCCAAAATGCAATACTTGGGTGCAATCTCAAAAACGACAGAATGATCTCTGTTCATTTCCAAGGCAAACAATTCAACATCACCGTAATCCAAGTCTATGTTCCAACCACTAATATTGAAGAAGCTGAAATTGTAGGTCTATGAAGACCTACAAGACCTTCGAGAACTAACACCAAAAAAAAAGATGTCCTTTTCATCATAGATTAGAATGCAAAAGTAGAAAGTCAAGAGATACCTGGAGTAACAGGCAAGTTTGGCCTTGGTGTACAGAATAAAGCATGTCAAAGGCTACCAAGAGTTTTGCCAAGAGAATGCACTAGTCATAGCAAACACCGTCTTCCAACAACACAAGAGATGACTCATGGACATCACCATGGACATACGCGTGGACATCACCAGATGGTCAATACTGAAATCAGATCAATTAATCAAAAGGGAAGTACACAAGCAAAAGACAGGTGTAATTTACTATTTTACAAAAGTAAATTAGTTATCAGATTTTATTATTATTAAAGGTAAAAATAAATTTTATTTTTTACTTACCTTGTGAAAAATCCTAGTAATGAATCTTTAAAATTAATTTTATGATCTTTCCTATGCTCAAGGCAATAGATGATCACCACTCTAATCATAAATGTTTTTCTGGCCTGATGCCAGCTCTATTCTCTATCAAATCACATGTTCATAAATATAGGCTTCTAGCCAGAGTTACTTTTCTCATCTGTAGAGTTTTCTTCCTTATCTACTTCAAAAAAGTTTTATAAATTGGGAAACAAAAGATAAGAAATTGCTATTATGTTGTGAATTTATAAAAAATATACTGTAGTACAGTATCTTAAATGTGTCCTGAAATGGACCTGAAAATAAACTCCTTATCAAAATCTAAGAATAAGGCTCTGAAAACCACTTGGGTATGAGTAATTCAAGGCTAGATGATAAAAACAGGTCAAATTCCCCTTTCCTTTATAACATTATAATATTTTCATAACTATATTTTTATAACAATATAATACCATAATTACTCTAATGGAAGTTTTAGCTAACATATATTTAGCATCTTTTTTTTTTTTTTAATGTACCAGGCGTTCTTATAAGTATTAATGCTTTACATTCATTAACTTAACTGATCCTGACCGTAGCCCTTTGCTACACACTCTAACATAGGAAAACCAAGACAAAGAAGAAGCTAAATAGCCTGCCCAAAGTCACAGAGCTGGTAAAAGAGAGACCTAGATTTGAACAAAAACAGTGCTGCCCAGAGTCTTGGCTCTTAACCACTCTGTTATAACATCTCTTTTAATTTCACGACTTTCATAGACATTAACAAAATCATGTCATAAAGATTTTGAAAACTCTTGTGCTATTACTCAATTATCATCCTTTCTAGTCTCAGCAGATATTATTTAGATGTCTCCCTGATACCCAGGGATATCTGTTCCAAGGGCTATGTAAACCTCAGGCCAAACACATGTCCTCAGCTCCAGTGAAACATCTCTTAGGTCCTTCCCTTCCACACCAATCCACAGGAATGTAAAGCTTAAGGCCCATACTGATTTAATTTTACTTTGCTTTTCTTCCCTCAGCCTTTAAAAATCTTTATTCTTTCTTTACCATATGTTTTACCTGATCTTTCTTCTCTCAGTGCTGAGGTGTCCTTTTTTTTGCCAATCATGCCTAAGAAGTCTGGCTCTCAATACCTATGTATTAGAACAGAAATTCTTCTGATGAAATATATTTATATATCTATATCCCCACATCACAGTTTTACTATCAAAGGTCCACTCCACTAGAGAACCAATAACTATAAAAGCCATACCCCATGATTAAGAATCTAAGGATGGTAGAAGTTGATGACCTTAGCAGTTCCTAACATTTCGGACTTTCTGACTTTGGCAGTAGTATGGACGCTGTCTCTGGCAGGGCTCGTAGTCACCAGTTACGGGATTTTGACAGGTGAGCTAGTCTCTCCCAGGGAGTGCCTGTGTAAGTGCAAACAGAAAGGCTTTAATACTGGGACTGCCTCAGAGGAAGAAAGCATAGGTGAGATATTATGAGATTACTCTAGACAGATTACAAAAGGAATAGAAAGGACCACATCTTCATGAGATGGAGCAAAGGTTCTCCGTAGATTCCACCAAAATAAGGGCAAAGATCCAACAAAGCTGGAAAGAATCATTCTTTTACCAGATAAGCAAATGTAGAATTTTGATTCATTTAGTGTCCTCTGAAGATGGCATCTTTTACCACGTTTATTTAATGGGGACCTCTTTTAGATGGGAGAAAATCAGTCAATTATGGTCAAAAATAGGCTGATTACATTCAGGTTTTAGTAAAACATTCTAGAGCTCACAGGAGAAACAAAATTTGATCAACTTCTAAGTATAAAAATGTCCACAGTGACAATATAGTCACATAAAATTAATTTTGTCGCAGGTTAAACATCAAATAAAAGAAGAACCAATGATCTGATAAAATAATACAGGTTAAACCTTATTTAAAAGATGGCCTATCCTGAGTATTTAAGCCTCTTTGAAAATAAGTTAATAGTTTGAATTCCACGTGATAGTATCTCCACTGTCTATGAAAAAAATTGTAAGGATACTGTGGTATGGATTACATTATACTGCTCCTCCCAATCTCCTCTGTTCTGCTAGTTCACTTCCTCTACAGAAACATATGAAGTAAGGGATTTCAAAGTCAGATTACATTTTAAATGACCTTTGATAGGCACTGTGTCTAAAGCAATCTATTTTCATTTTTAGCTAAAATAGTGCTGACATTCGCTTTGCCAAGATTTTGACTAATCAGAGCTGGCTATTTTCTAAGAGAATATATTTTAAATTTAATGCTATGTTTTATTTTCCTCATGGGAAAATATTCTGTTGGAATTATCCTGTTGGAAGGTCTGATGGCACAAGTCACACTTTATAACATGAATAAGTTTCCTGTGCAGGCCGTGCATGACAGAAATCATTTCAGAGTGGTGAGATGACCTATTTTAATCAAGTATCTAGGTGAAGTCACCATGCTTTATTTCGGTATAACAGTGACTTGATTTAAAAAAAAAAAGATGAGGTAATTATAAAGATATTTAAATTTTGATTTGGAGATTATAAGAAAAATTTTTATATTTTAGTTTAATATTTTACATTCAGCTGACTTGTCAAATTGTACACCAAATGTTTTAATGAACCAGTTGTTGTATCTAGAAAATGGAATCCATCAAAAACCTGGTTATTTCCAGTTCAGTAATGTTCACTTTTATATCTCTTTTAAAACACCCCTAAGAAATAGACTAATAGAGTATATAGTGTTGCCTATAGCCTCTGGGTTATAGGCAAAACTGTGAGCAGACAGCTAATCTGATCACCTTTAAGACTGATTGTCTAGCAATCTCACATCAATGCTCAAGATGGTTGAAAAGAAAATTTCAGTTTAGTGACATATCATCTTGTATAAAGACAATCTTATATAAAATCTACTGAATAAGCACTATCCAGCCCATTCACTTTAAAACACATTAGATGCTTATGGATATGTTTCATGGAACCATCATAGTATCTGTTATGGGAATTGGTAATGTGCCCTAGATTTAAAAAAAAAAACAGTCTATAAGCTAATGAGTGGAGGGAGAAATTCAAGTCTATTATTGTTTAAGGGAAATACACCAGGAGACAATTGCAACTGTTTAATTAGAATAATTGTCTCTCTCTTCTAGTGGTTATTTAAATATAGCAAATGTAAGTATCTGGATTTAAGTTCAAGACAAGAAATTTGTCAAGCATTGCTTCTCAGAATTAAAATAATTCAAAAATTTTTGTATTGAATATTGTTCATAAAATTGTCTCACTCTGAGTGTATTAGTTTTTATATGATTCTAAATATAATGAATATCCCTTTATTTAAATGATTACAGAATAAAACAGAGAATCAGAGAAAGCAGTTATTCTGAAGGCCATAAAGAACAATAATAAAAACCAACTAATAACTAACTAATAATAATAATAATAGCCAACTATTGGACTTCCCTGGTGGTTCAGATGGTAGAGTCTGCCTGCAGTGTCGGAGACCCAGCTTCTACCCTTGAGTCAGGAAGATCCCCTGGAGAAGAAAATAGCAACCCACTCCAGTATTTTTGCCTGGAAAATCCCATGGACAGAAAAGGAGCCTGGCAGGCTACAGTCCATGGGGTCGCAAAGAGTTGGACACAACTGAGCAACTTCACTTTAATGAAGAATATTAAAAAGGCTTTCTTATCTCTTCTTCCTGTCTCTGGAACTCTGAATTCAACTGGATATACCTTCACCTTTCTCTTTTGCCTTTTGCTTCTCTTCTTTTCTCAGCTATTTGTAAGGCCTCCTTAGTCAACCATCTTGCCTTCTTGCATTTCTTTTTCCTTGGGATGGTTTTGGTCACCGCCTCCTATACAATGTTATGACTCTCAGTCTATAGTTCTCTAGGCACTCCATCAGGTCTAACCCCCTGAATCTGTCACCTTCACTGTATAATCATCAGGGATTTGATTTAGGTCATATCTGAATGGCCCAGAGGTTTTCCCTACATTCTTCAATTTCAGTCTGATTTTGGCAATAAGGAGAGCAAGATCTGAGCTACAGTCAGCAACAGGTTTTGTTTTTGCTGTCTGTATAGAGCTTCTCCATCTTCAGCTGCAAAGAATATAAGCAATCTGATTTTGATGATGACCATCTGGTGATGTACATGTGTAGAATCATCTCTTTTGCTGTTGGAAGAAGGTGTTTGCTATGACCACTGTTTTCTCTTGAAAACACTCCCACTGATTCTGAAGCTGAAGCTCCAATACTTTGGCCACCTGATGAGATGAGCTAACTTATTAGAAAAGATCCTGATGCTGGGAAAGATTGAGGGCAGGAGAAGTGGGAAACAGAGGATGAGATGGTTGGATGGCATCACCAACTCGATGGACATGAGTTTGACTAAACTACGAGAGATAGTGAAAGACAGGGAGGCCTGGCATGCTGCAGTCCACGGGGTCTCAAAGAGTCGGACACAACTGAGCAACTGACCAAACAAATGAATGAAGAATACAATTGTTAAACAGTTCCAAGAAACGCAAAGGCATAGTGGAGCAGTCAATAATATTTATTATGATTATCTAAAGTCTTCACAATATGTTTAAAATATACTCAGAAATCAGCATTTACTACAGCAGAAAATTTTTAAATGTGTTCAAAATTTTAAGAAATTTCATTGGAATATTTCAAGTAGAAATATTCAACAGATATATTTCCTACTAAAAAGCATAGGTAATCTTGCCATTTTAAGAATTTTACAGCTTTTTAAATCATGTAAATTATCATCATTATAACAAATGACAAGGTACCAAGGGGGTATAAAGAAGTGACAGCCATCAGGGAAACACATGATACATAAGAGTCTGCCCTTGTGTAGCACTGGTTGTTCCTATGAATTCTCTGCCACTGTTCACAGGGAAAGGCTAACAAGTTAGAGAATTCACACTTGTGGTTCCCAACAAAAATGTCTGCCTGTCAGTCCAGGAGAGGGCACCCAAAGGAGAGGGATAATTGATGAGAAAAAGTGGGAAATCCCTAGGGCAAATCTAGGTGTGCAGTCCAGTGAAGGGGCAAGTCCTGGGTTATGGATGTAGTGTGGACTGGAGGATATTGGCTTTCCCTTCACCTCACATTGCTCAGGGCAGATCACTCCCTAACTGCCTCTTGGCCATTCCCCGCTGCAAGGATCACACTGCAGAGCAGGGATGCCCGTCTGCCCCCAGGCATTCCTTCTCACAGTGATCGGGCTCTGAGGTTCTTGAACGTGGCTGCACATTGACTCCACCAAGGCAGCTTTGAAGAAACTGAAGCTTGGGCCCCAGGTCAGACCAACCAAATTAGACAAGAGCCGGCACGTTCAGGGTGGTATGGCCACAGACTCAGACCAACAAAATTAGAACTGAATGGGGGGCATGGACAGAGGCACCAAGATGGCGTGCACACACACAGTTCCAAAGATTGGGAGACATAAACTGAGTCTGAGGTTTCATTAGCTAATGATCTCTGGAGATTCCACTCACCTATAACACAATCTGTGTAAAAGAAAGACAATGAACAAAACCATCTACTCCATAAAATTGGAATTAATGGAACTAGCAGGAAAAATATTTTGAAGTAGTATATTAAATATCATCAAATATATGAGAATTTTAATATTGGTACAGGCATAAAAAGATATAACACGAATATAACTGGAGATAGTGAATGCACAAAATATAATTGTGGGTATAATAAACTCAACAGATTGGTTGAGGAGTGTAATGATTCAGGTAGAAGAATGGATTAGTGAATTTGTATCGATTAAGGAGTACCCCCAGAAAGCATCAGGAAAGAATAAATAGAAAATGTAAGAAAAGTTTCAGAGATGAAGTAGACAGCTAGAGGCAAAAAAAAAGCTAAAACCTTCATCAAAGGCATAAGTTCCCACAGGTGTTCTTTTCCCCTCTTACCTTTTCCTTCTTACCTGCAGAACTATCATTTCCAGAACCTCCTGGCTTAAGCCCTATGGCTTCCAGTGCTTCCAGTATTCCTACTGTGGGACTCAGAAGATAATAATCTCTAATACGTATGCTCATCATAACATACACAGAAGGAATTGCCTAGTGTGGGAACTGGAAAAAAGGAACTGAGATCTAGGCAGAAGGAGGCGAAAAGAATTCTGTTGCTGGGGCTGTGTTGGACATGTTTAAAAATAAACTTTTAATGTGTTTCCCAATCACAATACAGTTAAAATTATTATGACCAATATCTAGGACTTAAAAGAGTATTTTCATCAAATTTAATTTGAAATTCTGCTTGTTATGATTTTGGGGAAAATTTATATTTGATCTCCTTAAAAAAAAAAAAAAAAGCCTACTACCAACACAACTCTTTAAATTAGCTGACTGGGACAGATAGAAGTTCAGAGTAACCCAGGGACCCCTGGAACCGGAAACCCTCACACCAGAGGCAAGGGTGGACACCAAACTGTAAAAGGAGATAAAACTCCATGATACATAGAAGAGTCAAGGCTCAAAATGTCACTTAAAATGTGTGGGGTGGAGCAGGGTAGGCAGAAAATATGTATATCTGATGGTGACAGAGGTTGACTTATGGAAAAAGCCAAATTTGAAAGTCAGAGAGGCAAGAATGAAGATCTGAGGTGCTGATCAGAAGGAAGGGACTGCCTAGAACATGGATTGCTATTTGTCACTTGCCTTTGGCCCAGCAGAGGCCTAAAGAATGGATGAACTGAAGCACAGCAAACTTGCAAGGAAGAAGAAGTGAAGACCGTCGAGATATTACAATTACGCTAACATCACATTCCCAGCCTAAAGAAGAGATTCATCTCCTAAACTTTACCGAGAACACCTACCCTCCCTGACTCCTGGGGTATTCTCACCACTCAAAATCCTTATGTCATGAGGGACTTCTGACTGAAACTGATTCAGGAATAGAAGCCACATTATATTAACTGACACCTAAGAATGTCCTTTCCCCAGCCAGACAAATTTTCCTCTGGAGTATCATTCCCCTTCCTCAGCCAAGACTTCCTCTAGACTGTGGCTTTAAGGGAAAGCAACAAGAACTCCTTCGTGTAGCTGTGAAACCTTACAAGTCTGATGCAGAGCCCTAAGAGTAGAGAAAAGAAAAATCTATGAGAAAAGGGAGCAAGAAGGAACCATGTCTTTATCGAACAAGCTGTGTTTTTAATATTCCAAAGTGAGCTCAGCTAAAAAGCAGATTTTAAGATTTTGTTTGCTTTTCAACAAGCACTAAAGTGTTTAAATAAATTAGGTATTTTGTTGTTGTTCAGGAGCTCAGTCATGTCCCACTCTTTGCCACCCCAGGGACTGCAGCACACCAGACTTCCCTGTCCCTCACCATCTCCCGAAGTTTGCCCAAGCTCATGTCCATTGCATCAGTGATGCCATCCAGCCATCTCATCCTCTGATGCCCTCTTCTCCTTCTGCCCTCAGTCTTCCCCAGCATCAGGGACTTTTCCAATGAGTCAGCTGCTCACACCAGATGACCAAAATACTGGAGCTTCAGCTTAAGCATCAGTCCTTCCAACAAGTATTCAGGGTTGATTTCACTTAAGATCTCCTGGTTTGATCTCCTTTCTATCCAAGGGACTTTCAGGAGTCTTCTCCAGCACCACAGTTCGAAGGCATCAAGGTGTTCTGCCTTCTTTACGGTCCGTATCTCACAACTGTACATGACCACTGGGAAGACCATAGCCTTGACTATACAGACCGTAGCTGGCAGAGTAATGTCTCTGGTTTTCAACATGTTGTCTAGGTTTGTTACAGTTTTTCTGCCAAGAAGCAATTATCTTCTGATTTCACGGCTGCAATCACTGTCTGAGATGATTTTAGAGCCCAAGAAGAGGAAATCTGTCACTACTTTCACCTTTCCCCTTCTACTTGCCATGAAGTAATGGGGCCAGATGCCATGGTCTTAGTTTTTTGGGGTTTTTTTTTTTAAGTTCTAAGGTGGCTCTTTCACTCTCCTCCTTCACCCTCATCAAGAGGCTCTCTAGTTCCTCTTCACTTTATGCCATTAGAGTGGTATTATCTGCATATCTGAGGTTGTCGATGTTTCTCCCGCCTGTCTTGATTCCAGCTTTGAGCTCATCCAGCCCGGCATTTCTCATGGTGTGGTCCACATATAGGGGAAACAGATGACCGCAGGGAGCCTTGTCTTACTCCTCACTCAGTCTTGAATCAATCCGTTGTTCCATACAGGGTTCGAACTTATATCTCCTTCACAGAACACTGCCTTGTCATGTTGAAGAGGACTGCATAAATCAATGAAGCTAGGAGTAAAGCCATGTAGGGCCACCCCAAGATGGATGGGCCATAACAGAGAGCTCTGACAAAACATGACTCACTGGAGGAGAGAACGGCAAAGCATCCCAGTATATGTGCCACGAGAGCCTCGTGAACTATATAAAAGGACAGAAACTAGGTATAAAGTTCCTGAAATATTTCACTTCTGTTTTGGCTCCAATTGCACACATTAATAGTCCAGCTATATAAGCAAACATACATCTATCAGCTGCTTCTACTATTTCTCTTCCTTTTGAAATATCCTCTAGCTGCACAGAACACCTATCCCATCCCTAAATTATTTCCTGTCTTAATATCTCGGCTAAACAGACATTTTCAGTGTCTCAAATGCTCCATTTCTGTCTTACAAATTTCTATTGTACTTTCATGATCCAACTTTAGAAATGATTAATACTTAGTTCCCTAACTGGGAATTTTGCAAAACTCTGTATAAAGCTCAGCTACATCAAATATATTGCCCAAGATTACAATCTGTTTGCTTAATAGATTGGGCATAAGTATCATATATTTCTTAATTCTTAATTCCAAGCATCTGCTACAATGCCAGAACATAGAAGACACTTAATAATTTTTCTATTGAAATGCTAATATTAAAAAGACAAAAAGTTCCAAGTTTTTCATACTCTTAAAAAGCCGTAAATATTTAAATGTGATACTACTATTAATTTCACTTTGAAACCACTTAATCAAATAGGAACAATTTCATTTTTTTCTTGGGATCAACTTATTTTTCCTTGGCCAATCATAAATGGAGCTCAACTAGTAAATCAGATTGTTTTGTAGAGTAACGAGCAAATTATCAATGATAACTAATTTAATATAAAATATGCAAAAGGTTAGTTGATAAATAACAAAAATATTTTCTCTCTTAAAAGTCATATTAAGTATGTACAAGATTGTCAGTAAGAAGTCCCTGAAATCTACTAAATTGCCTTCCATGTCTGTAGTTCTTTGGTATAGTTTTATCCTCCTCTAGTTTTTATGATCCTCTGAAAGTTGCAATTTTTCCCATGGTGCTTGGCATTACCCCTCTTCCATACATGCTGTTTCTAGCTAGTGGTGCTCATTATCTTAATGGACAATTACATCTCTCCAACTGTTTTCTCAATCACTATAACTAAATAGAAAGATTTTCATTATTGGCTACACTTTCAGCTTTTGAATAGCAAATGCATCTTACTTCATTTCCCCTTTGAACTATTTTCTCAGCTTTGTAAAAACAAACCACTGCTCTCTCAAACATTAAGAAGGAGCAAATAAAGTTCCAAAATCTAACATCAAGATCTAGATAAAAGTGAAGCTGAATGGCATTAACTAGCAAAATTTTAGAAACAAGTATTTTCCTGCTTCTTAACAAAGAAAAGTTGATACTTAACAAAATTCAGCTGAATTTTAGGAATTCAAACCGTATTTCACATTGTTTTCCAGAATTTTAATTATACATCCAAAACATGTTATGTGCACAATAAAAATTAAATAAATTAATTAAATGAACTTAAAATTCTCAGAATATCCAGCATTAATACTTTAGCCCAGTCAAAGCTTACTTAATTGCAACATTAATTTTTAGGAGTGATATATGTTCTTCTAACCTGAGAAACCCAGAAAATTTTAATACGTACTTTCTCAAAATAGAAGGAAAGCATTATTATTTTTTTAATTTCAAAAGAAGATAGATGAAGCAGTACTCTTACTAGAGGTCAGTAACAAATGTAACTCCCAATAATCACTTATCTCCATCAAACACCTACTGTGTACTGGTCTCTTCACAAACATCCTCTTTGCAACTCTAAACTTATAAAACAGGTACAGGACAGCTTAATGAGTTGTTTGAAAATCACACAGCTAATAAATAAATCAGCTGGGATTCAAATCCAAATCTGTTTCCACTAGCTCTTGGTTCCTCTCAAGTTGAAGGGCTATAAAAGGATTGAATAACAACCTTATTCTGGATTTTAAGGAATTCTCCATTGGTCTCAAAATTCCAAACCAATCATTGCAAATGCTAGACTCTAATTAGTTGCAGGAACTCTCCAAACTTAAACATTTGAAAAATAATAGGTACCATTGATTTTTATTGTCAGTTTAATACTATTTCTATGTAAAAATGACTAAAAACCACAGAGTGTTTTCAATATTTCACGTAAATATCTATAAATGTATTGTGTCTGGTTTAGCCAACTTCCCTTTCTAGGTAGTGACAATTTAAAGTTTTGACTTTTATTTTTGTGTTTTCCATTCATTGTGTTTTTTACCCTTAAAGATATTATCAGAACTTTTCTGGCAAAATGAATTGCAAAGGTGACTGTTTTCTTATAAGACTTTTGTAGTCTTTTGTTACATGAACACTGAGTATGCTTATACCCTGAAAAGCAATTTTCTTTATGGATATTTCCTTAAGACTGAAGTTTCAGGCTATGTATATAGCCACACACTTCTAGGTGGCCACAGTCACTTATCCTTCCCATGTGTGTGCATACT
The DNA here is from genome assembly GCF_019320065.1 of Cervus canadensis. Lineage (NCBI taxonomy): Eukaryota > Metazoa > Chordata > Mammalia > Artiodactyla > Cervidae > Cervus > Cervus canadensis. The sequence continues at coordinate 70,467,088 of NC_057397.1, read as the reverse complement.
CAGTCAAATTCAACTCTTTGCAACCTCATGGACTGGGGCTCGCCAGGATCCTCTGTCCGTGGGATTTTCTAGAATATTGGAGTAGATTACCATTTCCTCCTCCAGGGGATGTTACCAACCCAGGGATGGAGCCCACATCTCCTGCATCTCCTGCCTTGGCAGGCAGAATCTTTCCTATTGAGCTACCTGTGAAGAGTTGCTTTCACTCCTTGTTCTGTTTTTCAGATCCAATGGGCACATATAAAATAAAATAATAATAGCATTGCACTTTTCCATATTTCTGTATCACTCAATTTTACACTGAACAATTGGCTGTAAAGGAAGAGTCTATAAAAAGCTTGGTATGTAAAAGGATAATGCAAATTGGACAATGATTTATCTGGCTCAAACCAAACAGATTTAAAAAAAGCATATGCCAACTAGGTAGTAAATTTGAAAAATAAATGAGCACATCTCTGTGAACTAGTTCTGAACATCTGGTAAACAGTGGAAATGAATTTATTTAGAAAGACTATTGCTTCCTTAATCAAAATATAATTTTCTTTCTTTTCATCTATTCCCTCAGCTTTATAATTGAGTTGTAAGTTACTTGCAGGGATGCTGTTTGACAGCATATCTTGCATGTATTTGACACTCTTACTATGATGATTATCACTAATAATATTTATTTAAATAATACAGCATATTTCCCAAGCCTTTTATATACACTTAGTTTTGTATATATTTATATGCATTTAGTTGTAACAATCCCTATCATAAAAAAGTTATTTTCTTGAAAGTAGACCATAACTGCAACCTTCTGATATGTGGGCTATGAACGGTGATTTCTTTCCAAAGAGTACAATATGAAAAGGGGGAGAAAAAACTAATCTTATAGTACAGAACCTCACCCAAATGACCAAAATTAGCAACAGAGTTAGTATAGACTCTTGATATTATGTGATGAACATGGTACTTTTCCACTGTAGTCTTCTTCTGAAAACCTGTAACACTAATCTATCCATGAGAAAAAAAAAATTGGACAAATATCAATTAAGGGTCATTCGACAAAAACATCTGACTGATACTTTTCAAAATTGTCAAAGTTATCAAGAGCAAGGGAAATCTAAGACGCTGTCATCACAGCAGAGATGAGCAGGTGTTATAACAGCTAAATGGAATGTGGTGTCCTGAATGGGATCTTGAACAAAAGCTGGACAACAGATAAGCTAAATAAGTTCAAATAAAGTGTGGACTTTAGCTAATAATAGGCTATTGGTCTTGGACAATTAATTGTGTCAAACATACTATACATATGTAAGATGTTAACAGTAGAGAAAATTTTTTTCCGAAGAATATGGGAACTATCTGTATTATCATCACAACTTTTCTGTAAATTTAAATTTACTCTAAAATAAAATTAGAAAAAAACAGGGACAGAATTCACACACACACACACACACACACACACACACATATCCTAAGTTACAGTTACAAAACAGAGCTTCTATGAGATCCAGTGATCTATCTGGATCACTAGTAGAAGTTGATTTTGAACCCAAAAAAAATTTTTTTCAAACATAAAAGCAAAGCTTTCCTCTAATATTAGAGTTACCTCTTGAACAGCATTCATTGTAAATAAATATTTGACACATTTAATTAAAAATAATAGATCCTTATTTGCCCAAAATGAGTAGAAAGCAAAGGGTTAATTTAGAAAATTTTATGTATATGCATCAAACACAGAAAATTCCCACACTCACACACACTAATGAATAGTTGAGTAAAAGTCTAATTTATTCACCAGTAAAATATACAGCACGGGCACTCCTTTTTTGAAAATGGTGACATCCGATCATTTAGATCTCCATTTCTGTAGTCATGGCTTTAAGGAACTTCTCTGCAAATGCTAGTTTCATTTTCTCTTACTCTATCTTTTCAGTTATTCAGAGGTCACTCCTATCTCTCCACTTGGTTGAACCTCAAGGTTATCCCAGCTTATCTTTGTAATGTCTGCACCTGGTGTTCCTGATCTTCTTAAAACAGCTCATCTCCGTTTTCAGCTTGTGAATTTTCTGGACAGAATTTTTAACCCATTTATTCCAAGCCAAGCTTAAGATAAATAGTGTTACAAATACTTAAAAATAAAGACAAAATGTTTCTATCATTCTCTTCGTCAAAGAAAGGACCTAACAAGTTTACTATGTTTGTATTTGTAAGGACAATTTTATTAATTCTATTATAAAATTTTGTCTAATGTCTTATTAGTCTATAATTAATAAGAACCAATGTTTTCAGTAAAATAAATGGGCTAATATTCTTTCTTTTCAAAATCAAAAATTAAATGGTCAAATGGATTTTCCATAACAATCTTTGATGCTAAGTACTTTATATATGTGGTCATGTAACCTAATGCTTTGTTTTTTCTTTTTAAACAAAACTTTGTCTCGGATTCCTGAAAACTTTGTAGGATTCTGACCTCTTTCCCACTCTAAGAGAAGTCCCAAGACATTTAGAATTAAATAAATTTTTCCTGAATCCAACACATAATCATAATTCTAACTATTGATCACTAAACCAGCACTGCCACACAGCATCAGAAGCTAAAATATGCTATTGTTGGTACTATTAAATATCCCCAATTCCAGGCATCAATCTTTGCCCTCACAAGTCCTTCCCGACAGTGAGCTGGATTAGTCACTGTCCCTGTTGCCCATGACCATCCAGTGTAGCAACTGCTCTATGGACATGTGATCAGCATCTGAAGAAGCAGTTATGGAGGCCCTGGGATAGAGATCTGGGAGCAGAGCACAGGGGCAGGGCCCTAGGCACTCGTGGGAAAAGGACTTGATGCAAAGGAAAAATTCTGAGGGCTGCCAGTGCCTGGGAAGATGGGAAGTAGAGAAGACACTTCTACATCAATCCAGGCAGTGACCTAGAAGAATATGGTTCCTTGATTTCTGAGTTCTGAATTCTCAGTTCTACCTTTACCTCCTCACTTATGTCAAAGAAGAACTAGATCTGGACAGTAGTTAAAGCAGTGAAACAATTGTTTTTAGGACTATTACACTCAATCAGGAAAATCCCAAATACAACCTAAATAAGCAGGAATTTACAGCCAACGAGTGGGGCAGGGACTGGGGATTATTCAGTAAATGAAAAATTGCTAAGAGGAAGTACCAGGGGTTAGAGTTCTAGGTTAAACAGACCTAATAGAATTCTCGCTGAAGACAGGCCAGGGTGAGCAGACATCGCTTGGAGAGACAGGGATGAAGAGCCTGATCAGATATTGAAGATGATCATATATTTGGAGGGGAGAGGTGTTCTGGTTAAACTGACCAAACAGGGTTCTTGCTAAAACTTGATTTTATAAGAAAGTGCACAGTTAGGTCTGGGAGAAGGTTCAAGAGCCTGGTTAGAGTTTGACTAAACACAGAACCTTGTCAGTCCCACTTCTTGTCCAAGGAAAGAAGGAACAGTCTGCTTTCCTTTGAACAATGAAAGTCCTTTTCTCATCATGTTGTCTTTCATTCATTAAGGACCAGTTGAATCATCAGCTGGGAATTGGTAGTAGAGAGTCTTTGTTAGATGATGCTATCAGTCAGGCATTTAATGAGGGGAGTTTCTATGAAAATAAAGGAAAAGCAAAGGCTAATGCTTAAAAATCCAGGTTCTGAATTCAGTGGGCAGGCAGTTAGGAAGATTTCTAGATGACAAATTTAAAGCATCATTAGACGGTGGGGTGAGAGCAGCACTGGCAATCCGGTGAAATTCCTGGTCTGCATCGTGACTGTCTCTGGTGTTGGCATGAGGAGTTCCAGGGAACCTGCTGAGCGCACACACCTGTGGGCAGGAAGCTTGCTCACACATGATCTGTTATGCGGATTTCTTTACAAGTTTATATGAAGCCATCCAGCTTCAGATTGCAGGGCTTTGGAAAAAGATGATTTTAGTTCCCAAACATTCCAAGTAAAAAAGGAGAAAAATTAGAAACATTAATTTGGATAGTTATAAGCAGATATTAAAGGAAACTAGAAAAATTCATATTCCAGTCCAGTTTATGGGATAAATAACAAAGCCTTAAAGACAATGAACAGGACTAGAATTTAACATTATATCTAGAGTGTCTTATAGTTTTCAACTGAAACAATTTTTCTTTATATAATCACCACTATTTCCATCTGTCTATATTGACAAAGTCCATATAGTCAAAGCTATGGTTTTTCCAGTAGCCATGGATGGACATGAATGTTGGACAGTAAAGAAGGCTGAGCACTGAAGAACTGATGTTTATGAACTGTGATGTTGGAGAAGACTCTTGAGAACCTCTTGGACACCAAGATCAAGCCAGTCAATCCTAAAGGAAATCAACTCTGAAAATTCATTCAAGGACTGGTGCTAAAGCTGAAGCTCCAGTACTTGACCACCTGATGTGAAGAGCCGATTCACTGGAAAAGACCCTGACGCTGGGACAGATTGAAGGCAGGAGAAGAGGGCGACAGAGGATGAGATGATTGGATGGCAACACTGATTCAACAGACATGAGTTTGAGCAAACTCAGGGAGATGGTGATGGACAGGGAAGCCTGGTGTGCTGCAGTTCATGGGGTCGCAAAGAGTGGGACACAACTTGGAGACTGAACAACTCTATTAAAGATAGTTCAAGTAAGGTTAATGTGTTGCAAAATAAGTCTATTTTCATTAAGCTTGGTCTGATTATTTACACAAATGCAGCAAGAATAGAGATTGACAACATAGGTCTTCAGAATTTGTTCTACTGGAAGTTCCCATAAGCAATCTCAGATTAGAGCTTTAAAAGCCTCTTGAGGGTAGGAAGACATGCTAAGAGCTCACCTTCAGAGTTCACCTGCAACACCTATATGTTTGAGGGAATTCTTTCATTCTCCAGATCCCCAAACTATCCTGAAATTCCTGGTCCTAAAACAAGTGACCTTCCTTACTAACCTTAATAACAGGAAAACACCAGATCACTTTTTGAAGGACGACGTTATTGACTATAAAATCAACCATAGTTCCTTAAAGATGTTTGTCACCTTTAAATTATATGCACAGCTTTCTCAAATATGATATTCTAGTCAAAGTTTTGGCAAAATAATCGATTTTCCAATGGTGACCTGTTACAAAGAGAACAGATTCACATTAAATTTACACTAAAAAATATATTTCCATGAAAATAAGAATACCTATCAAAAGTTTCTAAATTCCGGAGGTATCACACACAAGGAGAAAAAAACAAGTTTTTAAAATTCTTTTTACAAAGATATATTTACCAAATTGCTGTAAATCATAATAGCTTAAGAGAACAAAAAACTGTCTTAAACCTGGAAAAAATTAAAGAATCAGCAATGCTTCAAATAAAGAGCTACAAAATTATAATTAACTTCATCAGCTTGTTTAGCTTCCATGCACATTTAATATCTGGTTTGCTTTATCTTGACATAGCAGTTTTATTAATCCAGTTTTTCCATTAGAGTTCTGGAGATTTTTACTAAGTTTGGTAATATTATTAGAAATCTGTACTTGTCAGAGCCCCTTGCATGAATTTCTTCTTAGCTAAAGCACTTTTGCAAAAGCATCAGAGTAAAACAAGAACTCTAACACAGCTTCTGTTCCTTCCAGAGAATATCCTCTTAGAAATGGAGTAGTCTAAGAATCAATCTCAGCCTCCCTCTGCTTATCTGGGATTCTACGTCAGCTTTTAGTGTATACTTGGAATCTTAAAAACCAAAATCTGTCCCTACCAGCTCCAACATGTGCTTGTCTGGAGCAATGGTTTAGGAGTCAGTCTCACCAATAGATCCCCAATCAATCAGTCAGCAGTGAAAACAAAGGTTTCAAAGGTGTGCACTTAGGGTCCGGGGTGAGTGGTCCTGGGGTCCAATGATGAATCTGATCCTACCCAAGCTGAAGCACCATAACCGTCAAAGGAAAACCAGAGCTGGACAGGAGTTAAAGCAGTGAAAAACACATTTTATTTGAGACTATGGCAATAAGGGGTAAGAGACCTTAGCATAGAACTGAGCTCAATTCCAAATATACCATGGGCAAGTGGCAGGAGCCAAGAAGCAGACAGGGAGTCAGCAGATGGAAAAATACCAAGAGGAACCCTGAAGGGTATTCGGGGAAGGTTTTGGCTAAACCAACCTAACAGGATTCTTACTGAAGACAAGCCAAGGGGATCAGCTATCACTTGAAAGATGGTGACAGACAAGGAACCTGAGCAGATATGGTGGCAGGAGGTGGAGTTCTGATTAAATTGACTTAGCAAGTTCATGTGAAAAATAGATTGTACAAGGAAGAGACAGATAGGCCCAGAAGAAGATTCAGGAGCCTGACTAAAGTTTGGTCAAACAAAGAACATCTTTCACTTACCCCATCATTTTAAAATAATCTTCTTTTGTGGAAAATTCCACAGGTACTCAGATATTCCCCCAGGTAAGCAAATGGCTTAAGCATACTTATCCCCAGGGCATAACTGAGCTTTGTCAAGTAGCAGAACTTCCATGTTTGCTGAATTGTGACAGACTTTATTTTTTTGGACTCCAAAATCACTGCAGATGGTGACTGCAGCCATGAACTTAACAGATGCTTACTCCTTGGAAGAAAAGTTATGACTAACCTAGACAGCTTATTAAAAAGCAGAGACATTACTTTGCCAAAAACGGTCCATCTAGTCAAAGCTATGGTTTTTTCCAGTAGTCATGTATGGATGTGATAGTTGGACTATAAAGATAGCTGAGCGCTGAAGAATTGACGCTTTTGAACTGTGGTGTGGGAGAAGACTCTTGGGAGTCTCTTGGACTTCAAGGACATCCAACCAGTCCATCCTAAAGGAGATCAGTTCTGAATATTCATTGGAAGGACTGATGCTAAAGCTGAAACTCCAATACTTTGGCCACCTGATGTGAAGAACTGACATTGGAAAAGACCCTGATGCTGAGAAAGATTAAAGGCGGGAGGAGAAGGGGATGACAGAGGATGAGATGGTTGGATGGCATCACTGACGTATTGGAGATGAGTTTGAGTAAACTCCGGGAGTTGGTGATGGACAGGGAGGCCTGGTGTGCTGCGGTCCACGGGGTCACAAAGAGTCGGAGACGACTGAACGACTAAACTGAAGTGAACTGAACTGAAGCACATGGCTTAAACATACTTATCCCCAGGGCATAACTGAGCTTTGTCAAGTAGCAGAACTTCCATGTTTGCTGAATTGTTGACCCCTTTCGGGACAGAAACTAAAACTAAACTGTGAAGACCATCCCAGAGAAGTGAGTACATAAAAGAACTGCAGTTTTATTTTGTTTCAACTTGCATTATTACTTTTAACAACTTTAAAATGATCTATGGGATTCGAGAACAGAATAAAACTTAAAGAAGATAGTGACACGAACCTCATTCTAAGATTTTTTCATTCCTTCAATGATGACAGGCTGTTAAAAGATTGTAGACAAGCTAGAGTTACTGAAAATAAGTAAGTCTAAAGTTAAAAATTACAGAAAGGGCCTTTGAAATAAAGTTAATAATCCTTTAGGACAGCTATATTTAACTATCATTATTGTGATTCCACTGTTATTGTTGCAATCAATCCATAAACATAGCTTTCATGTTTAACAAATTTCAAATCAGTGTCCTTTCCTTTCTGACATCAAACCTGCCCCTAAATTGACAGAAATGCTACTGCATATTTCCCTTCAAACAATACTATTTTCGTGAATGAAGGCAAGAAGAACAATGAGAATAGCATGCTTAATGAAACAGCATCTTCCCATTTTTCTGACCAAATTAAGGCCTTCCTCAGCTCTAACACTGCTGCTTCCCTGAGGTTCCTAAAATAACAAAGAAACATGGAGGTTTACTGTTGGTGAACAGTAGTTTCAACTCATGCTGTGTCCTTAAAGGTTTGCCAAAAGCTCCTGAAGTCAAATCTGCCATTCAGTGACTCAGAGTAATTTTTAGACAGTAAAATGTCCCCAGAAGAGTCCATCCATTCACTGAACTGGTTTAAGAGTTCTAGGTTGCAGAAACTGGAACAGTTTCTTCCATTTGGTCCACAATTTCTATTTCCAGAAAAATCCTGTGAAAAATTTCTGCTAATGATATTTAATATTTATTTAATATTCCCAAAACATTTGTTTATGCTTACTCTAATAGAACTAGTATTTTAGAGCTGAAAAGACTGGATGTCAACTACTCTAGCTCAAAAAGCTCGTGAGTCCAATGTTATACAGCTAAAAATCCTAAGATAGGAACCTAGGTCTTCTGATTGTAAGAGAAGTACTAGTTTACCATAATCTTCTTCTATTCAATAAACATGTTTGTGTAGAATAACAAAAAAAAAAGTTTAAAAGATGAAAAAGCTCCTTAAAGCATAATTTGTTTTCATCCTTAACAGAGTCAAACTATTTCCGATTAATTAATTAGGATCAATCTCTTAAAGTACACCTAAAGCACTTTTCAAGTCTTTCCCAAGTTAACAGTGATTGATCCATGTAAAACTTTCCTCCCAACATATAAATTCTTTTGGGGGGAAATATGTCTAATCAACCAATTGTGCAAGCCTTCTACTTGGAGGAAAACGTCCTAGATACCAATCATTACGTGATAGACTTTGGAAGCAACTACATTTTGAACATGTACTTTCTAGCATATAAATGAAAATGACCACATGTGGTCAATTAAAGAAAAATATTACTGTTTAAATTTAGTAAAATGTAACATATGCTGGGAGGGACTGGGGGCAGAAGGGGACGACAGAGGATGAGATGGCTGGATGGCATCACTGACTGGATGTTAATGGGTTTGAGTAAACTCCGGGAGTTGGTGTGGACAGGGAGGCCTGGCGTGCTGGGATTCGTGGGGTCACAAAGAGTCGGACACGACTGAGCGACTGAACTGAACTGAACATATTAGATAAGATCTAATTAAATACAAAAAGTTTGAATACCCACTGCTATCAAAAACCGGTCTGAGCTGCGTTGTTGGTTCTTGAATCCCTTCAGTATTCCGGGGCTCTGGAGCCTGGGCCGGCTTCTCCCACACCAGCCGGAAGTCACGGCTCCTGAAAGCATGACCAGCTTCCGCCAGCGCAGGGCACGCCGCCCTGCGGGCCTCCCGCCCCTTCTCCTCGCCCCCGGCCCCACATCTGCCTGCTTGGTTTCCTGGCTGGGACTGAGCAACTAAACTCCAACTTACCCTTAGAAGAGAAACAGGCAAAGTTTCTTTTAGGGCCAATTCTTACGGTTTTCTCTGAGACAAAATACCAACCGCTGACGTAGGCCTAAATGTGTCTGTCGTCATCTTGTTTTCTTCCCTTCTCCTTTCTCACTCTTTACCTTTCCGTAATCACCCTCTCTCTCTCTCAAACACACACACACACACACAATCTCACACACACACAATCACACACAATCTCACACACAATCACACACAATCTCACACACATACAATCACAATCACACACTCACAATCACACACACACAATCAGTTACACACACAATCTCACACACAATCACACAGTCACAAACACACAATCTCACGCACAATCACAATCTCACACACACACAATCACACACAATTACAAACACAATCTCACACACAATATCATACACAATCACACATACACAATCACACACAATCTCATACACAATCACACATACACACAATCACACACACAATCACACACTCATCGTGATCTCTTCCCTGTCAGAAGAGCAGGAACAGACATTTCTAAGTTGGGCTCGGCAGCATATAACCTCCCTAACAGAAATTTTTGAAGTGTCCATGTTTTATGACCTGCTTTTCTTACAAGAACTTTGTGTTAGGTCATCATAGCTGAGGCATTTTTCTTCCTTTGTTTCAGAATATCTTTGTCTTTCTTTGTTTCAGAACCTACTTAAGCAATTCTGAATGTAATAATATGACACTTTTCAAAACAAGAATCAAGAATTCATTACGATTTTGTGCAATTTCTGTGGTTGTTTCCTAAAGAAGAAAGACCACTGCTTTCAACACAATGTCTTTTCTCACCTTATTTTACTTCAAATTCAATAATTGACATTTCTTAAATATTATAACTAGTTATCAGCTTGCATCCTCTTAAAAGCTCTTCTTGAAACACTTAAGGAAGATGAATTTGATTTTATTTCAATTGATCCAGTTAATCTACTCTTAGAAAAATTGGCTTCATTTAAACTTAAGGACCTGAATTTATTCAACAAATACACAGACAGTCCTTGCTCTAAAACAGTCCAGCATGTCTTAGGAAGATATCCATGAATACAGAATAGCAAATACTTGTGGACAATGCTCTCTAGAAACCTGTGTAAGGACAAGAACAGAGGAAGGAGTCACCTTCCAGCAGTAAAGATTTACTAGGGATCATGTCTGTGAAGAATTTTGAAGTATATGTAAAAAGTGCAGCTAATACAGAAACAGAAGTACAAGCAACTGAGAAGTTAAATATATTTTAAAATTATTTTTGACTGACATATCTCATGTGCCCTTTAAGGGGTCTACCATTTATGGAACTACTATCTTTTTACAGTAAAGCTTGTTCTAATTTCATTTATAATTTATTGCCATGAAATCCATTAAACATAAACTTCATGAGTACAAGAGGTTTTTTTCTTCTGTTTATGAACACAGAATAAGCATTAAGAATAATGCTTGGCTCATAACATGCATTGAATAAATATTTGTTAAATGGACTAAATGAACAAATATCTTGGCCTTCATTTTTGTAAGTGTTTACAGAGTATACTCCCTATGGGACACAGAGTGTCTCTCTCTTATTAAAGGTGATACAAAAAGAAGCAATACATGAATCTTGTCTTAATGAAGCTTACATTTAAATAGAATACTATATTGGCATCAGTAAAGGTATTTCTCAGCTCTCTGAAAGAAACACATTTTCTAGGAATAGAAGGGTAGGCTGATGCTGAAGAAGAGTCAAACACATTGGAAGGGCATCTAACTGCACTGCCTGTATCTAGGTGAGACACAGTTCAGTGATCTCTCTCTTGCCCAGGACTTACTTCAAATCTTCTTCCCCACTGCCCTGTCCAAGCTGCCTGCATAAGTACCTCTGCTTCTTGTTGTTGTTCAGTTGCTAAGGCATGTTCAATTCTGCATGAACTGCAGCATGCCAAGATTCTTTGTCCATCACTGTCTCCTTGAGTTTGCTCAAACTCATGTCCATTGAGTCAGTGATGCCATCTAAACATCTCATCCTCTGTTGTCCCCTTCTCTTCTTGCCCTCAATTTTTCCCAGCATCAGGGTTTTTCCAATGAGTCGGCTCTTCACATCAGGTAGCCAAAATATTGGAGCTTAAGCTTCAGCATCAGTCCTTCCAATGAGTATTTAGGGTTGATATCCTTTTGAATTGACTGGTTCAATCTCCTTGCAGTCCAAAGGCCTCTCAAGAGTCTTCTTCAACACCACAGTTCCAAAGTGTCAGTTCTTTGACACTCAGCCTTCTTTATGGTCCAACTCTCACATCCATACATGACTACTGGGAAAACCATAGTTTTGACGATACAGATGATAGGTTTGACATAGCTATTCTTCCAAGGAGCAAGCATCTTTTAATTTCATGGCTGCAGTCACTGTCCACAGTGATTTTGGAGCCCAGGAAAATGAAATCTGACACTGTTTCCACATTTTCCCCATCTATTTCCCGTGAAGTGATAGGACCAGATGCCATGATCTTAGTTTTTTGAATGTTGAGTTTTAAGCCAGCCTTTTCACTCTCCTCTTTCACCTTCATGAAGAGTCTCTTTAGTTCCTCTTCACTTTCTGCCATTAAACTGGTATCATCTACATATCTGAGGTCACGGATAGTTCTCCCAGCAATCTTGATTCCATCTTGTGATACATCTAGACTGACATTTGGCATGATGTACTCTGCATATAAGTTAAATAAGCAGGGTGACAATATATAGCCTTGACAATATCCTTTCCCAATTTTGAACTAGTCCATTGTTCCATGATCAGTTCTAATTGTTGCTTCTTGTCCTGCATTTCACAGGAGGTAGGTAAGGCAGTCTGCTATTTCCATCTCTTTAAGAATTTTCCACAGTTTGTTGTGATCCACACAGTCAAAAGCCTTATCATAGTTAATGAAGCAGAAGTAGATTTTTTTTTTTAATTTTCTTGCTTTTTCTATGAACCAACATATGTCAGCAATTTGATCTCTGGTTCCTCTGCCTTTTCTAAATCCAGTTTGTACATCTGGGAAGTTCTCAGTTCTAACTGAGAAGCCTAACTAAGCTAGTATATAATCTCCTTTCTTGCCTGCCTTTATGAGTGATGATTAAAATGCCCCTAGTTCTACAGTCAGAAACCTATACTTAAGATCAGTAGCTAAAATAGACTTTCAACTTCAAAAACTATGACTAGCTTACCAAAATGAGTTTCCAGTGAGTCGGCTATATGGCATACTAATTCTTGTCTAACACTGCACCAGGTCTCTCCTTGACTTGAAAGATTACTCTTTGCTTAAACCTTCACCCACTAGTCCTAAATCTCCCCACCTTAGTAGACATTTGTCCTAAAACAAAGGGCATCACTAAAGAAACAAGACTAAATAAACCCTTATTTGTGAAAAGTATGCCTTTTGATAAAAACCATATCCTGTGATTTCCATATGACCTGGTACACAGTAAGTGTTCAATAACTGTTTACAATAAGAGGAAAGAGTAAAGGCTTATAACTCCAAACACATTTTTATTTCTGACCTGGTCAAAATGAATCATATCACCATTGTTCTCCTATCACAACAGCTTAGAAATTTTCCATTTCTTTATATAGAGAGGAGGCATGTATAGAAGTTGTAATACTACAGGTTGGGTGGGGGAGAGAAAAATAAAGAACTATATCTGATAGAAAATAATTTGAAATAAAAATATTGGAGTCACATGTAACATGTAAATTGCACAGTCATGATTCAGAGATTTCATCTCCCATTTAGAACAACATGAGAATTTTAGAACCACCATAAAATTTCAAGGAACTTCATGTGATGACTGCCTGTGGAAGCAAGCTTCCTTCCTTCCTCCTTTACTTTCCTCCTAAATCATCATCTCAGTGTTATAGATGAAGAAAATGAAGACTGCAACCCAAAGAGATAAGTGCCTTGTCTAGTAGCTGAATTGTTTCAACTCATGTCTGTCTTAGTCCAGAGGCAGGATCTTTAGGGCGCCAGAGACAGATACTATCTACATTATAACATCTCTATTGTAACCATCTGGATACTTTATGTCATGCCAAAATTCAGCTTTAGGGGAAAAAAATTGGTTAAGCTAGGAAACTGGATGAGTTCTCATCAGAAATATCTAAAGAGAATAGAGTATATTAGGTCAAATATTCATGGGAGTATTCTGTTAGAAAAACAAAAATGAAAATGCTAAGGTTCATATACTGGAAAGATGAAGTCTGTATACAACTTAAGGCATTTTATATTGTTATATCCCTACTTCTATATTGCTACACCTCTACTGATAGTAAAATCTACCTCAATCTAAAATAGTAATAGCTTTTTGCATAATTTATCTTCCAAATCCTTGACAAATAATTAAAAATTGCAGAAAAACTGAACTGTACAGAGAGATCCACCTTATCATTATTTACAACAGAAATAAATTCCTAACAATTAGGATTTCAGTCATGTTAACAATTTAATACTGACTGCATTAAATACAAAGCATATAGGAAAAATACTAATTATTAGAAAGTTATTTTAGGAAGAAGTACAAATGCTCATGTTCCATGTTGATCCTACCCCTCAGCTCTAGGCTCTAATGAGCATCCCACCTTCCCCATCATTTGTCAGGCAGACCAGAAACAATCTGACTCAAAGCTGGATTCCTTAAGCATTCAGTCATTCTGGTAAACTGATGTGAATAAGTCATAAAAAAAATAAGTAACTACATCCTTGGCTCCATGTTCTTCATCCAAGAAAAACTTTACTTGTTGCTACTAAAGGTAGAAAGTATTAGTTTAACTTAGTTGTCTAAGTTGTCTAAGTGAAGTGAAAAGCTATATAAGGAAAAAGTGTATACTATTAGGGAATAGAAAAAAAACAGGCTCACAATTATATCATTGGGGAAAAAAAGACCCTTAAGAATACCAGAAGTAATAAAAATTATGTTTCATTTTTCACCTTTGTTCTACATTTCTCTATATTGTCCAATAGCTTTTCAAAAAAAAAAAAAGAATACAATTTCTTATCTGCATGGTAATAGTAAATATTTCACAAAACACTAGCAATTAATAAGTCTGTTTGCTTTTGCAAAATAAAATAACAAATTAAAACATAGTGAAGATAAAAGACCTATTTTCCTTGACTCTCTTAAGACATTATCAATTCATCTTGCTTTTAAACCAAAAGGCTTATATTTTTTCTGATTTCTAGAGTTAGTTACTCAAAGTCTCTGAATAGGTTGCTAAAATAAGTACATTTATTTTTTCTACTGTGTATAACTCCAACAGAGCATTCAGCATATTATCTCTCCACTGTTTAATATCATAAATGACTAAATCCATTTAAACATAATATACAAAAGACATATCTCTTCTACTACCAAGAAGGAAAATTGATTAAATAAGATCAAACTATTAGTGAAAATAAAAATCAACATTTCAACCAATGACAGATGAGATTTAGGAACTTTAGTATAGATTAAAAATTAGGAAAAAGCATATATAAAGAATATAAAAGCATATATAAAATATAAACAATCCTCATGTTTCATTAATGAATTTTGCCTTAGTTAATATGTACTTTAACCAGTGGCTACCAGACTTCAGTATATAAATACCTTATGAGTAAATTATACCCATTTGAAGGGCATTATTGTTTTAAGTCATATTTGATTCCAATATACTTAATAGCAAGTTTTTACATTCATGATTTAAAATAATGAATGCATTTCAAGAAGCACCTCATATTCAAAAAAATTCTCAGTACAGCCTGTCATAGGAAAATGCTGACAATACTTAACACCTTTTATTGAAATAAACCTTAAACATTGTATAAATGTCCCAGTTTTATTAAGAACATATTGATCCCAACTTAATCATTCCCCTATGTGTTAAGGGCATCACTATAAACAATTGTTTTACCATGATCTAGTGTTAGGCAGTAACTCACAATGGGCTGAAACTTTTCACACAATTGATTATGTCTCTTTGATTCAATATTATTTCACATGGACAGTCATAATACCATCCCAGAAAAAAAAAAACATGTTATTATATGTTCAACAGTCCAGCTTTATGAGGGAGGAGTAAAAAATCCTCTACAGTTTAAAACTGTACTATATCTCTATAAACTACAATCCCCTGAACTTTTGTTCTACCACTCATTTTCACTGCTATATAGTCAATACTTCTCTCTCTACTTCACTATTCAGGATATATTTTCCACTCAGCCATTCCTCCTCCACTTCAGACTCTCTACCAACCACTGGGCCAAAAGATATCTGGAAAAGTAGATCATGAATCATCATCCATCTCTAATACTACAGAAGGACTGATGTTGAAGCTGAAACTCCAATACTTTGGCCACCTGATGCGAAGAGCTGACTCATTTGAAAAGACCCTGATGCTGGGAAAGATTAAGGGCAGGAGGAAAAGGGGACGACAGAGGATGAGATGGTTGGATGGCATCACCGACTCAATGAACATGAGTTTGGGTGAACTCCAGGAGTCGGTGATGGACAGGGAGGCCTGGCGTGCTGCAGTCCATTGGGTAGCAAAGAGTCGGACACGACTGAGCGACTGAACTGAACTGAACTGAACCTTAAAGCACTTTCCAATATAGATAGATAGACACATCCCATATGTATAATATGCCATGTAATCAACCACAGATGGAAGAAGAATAACAATATTTACTGAGTGTATCCTATGTACTGAGCACTATACCTAGCATGATACACACCTTATATTATTTAATTCCCAAAGCAAACCTGTCAGGTTATAAATAACCTGAAAAAATTTCAGAAAGTAAACTAGTCAAGACTACTTAGGTAGTAACCAAGTAACTCTAAAGACTGAGTTCCTTAAGACAAAGCGCTATGTCACATTTTTGTGTATCCCAGTGCTAACACAGGGACAAAACAAATATTTCAATGTTCGGGAATAAAGTTGAAGTCTAGTCAATTCAGGCTAAAGAGCCACTCTCCCCCAAAATCAGAAACAAACAAATGAAAGTATTAATATAAAAAATAAACACTCAGGACTGTTTGCAGCAGAAAAATACATTGTTAACAGAAAAAAGGTAGGCATGGGAAACATAAAACCTATAAACCTCTTTTTTAAATCTTTTTAAAATTAATTTATTTTTTAATTGAAGGATAATTGCTTTTCAGAATTTTGTTGTTTTCTGCCAAACATCAACATGAATCAGCCACAGGTACACATATGTCCCCTCCCATCCCCTAGGTTGTTACAGAGCCCAAGTTTGAGTTTCCTGAGCCATACAGAAAATTACGATTGACTATCTGTGTTAGATGTGATAATGTAAGCTTCCATGTTACTCTCTCCATGTCTCACCCTCTCCTTCCTCCCCACCCCAACCCATGTCCATAAGTCTATTCTCTATGTCTGTTTCTCCACTGCTGACCTGAAAATAAATTCATCAATACCATCTTTCTAGATTCCATATATATGCGTTGGTATACAATATTTATCTTTCTCTTTCTAACTTACTTCACTCTGTATAATAGGTTCTATTAGAACCTCATTAGAACAAACTCAAATGTGTTCCTTTTTATAGCCGAGTAATGTTCCATTGTGTATACGTACCACAGCTTCTTGATCTCTTCATCTGTTGATGGGCATCTAGGTTGCCCCATGTTCTAGCTATTGTAAATAATGCTGCAGTGAATATTGAGGTACATGTGTCTTTTTCAACTTTGGTTTCCTTAAGGTATATGCCTAGGAGTGGGATTGCTAGGTCATATGGTGGTTTTATTCCTAGTTTTTTAAGGACTCTCCATACTGTCTTCCATAGTAGCTGTATCAATTTACATTCCCACCAACAATGCATGAGGCTTCCCTTTTCTCCACAAACTCTCCAGCATTTATGGTTTGTAGACTTTTTGATGATGGCAATTCTGACTGGTGTGAGGTGGTATCTCATTGTAGCTTTGATTTGCATCTCTCTGATAATGAGCGATGAGCATCTTTTCATGTGCTTGTTAGCCATCTGAATGTCTTCTTTGGAGACATATCTGTTTAGGACTTTTTCCCACTTTTTGATCAGGCTGGTTTTTTTTTTTTTTTTCTTCTTCTGATATTGAGTTGTATGAGCAGCTTGTATATTTTGGAAATTAATCCTTTGTCAGTTGCTTCATTTGCTATTATTTTCTCCCATTCTGAGGGCTGTCTTTTGACCTTGTTTATAGTCTCCTTTGGTGTGCAAAAGTTTTTAAGCTTCATTAGGTCTGACTTATTTTTGTTTTTATTTCCATTACTTTAGGAGGTGGGTCATAGAGGATCTTGCTCTGATTTATTTTTGTCCTGCCTATGTTTTCCTCTAAGAGTTTCATAGTTTTTTGTCTTACATTTAATCCATTTTGAGTTTACCTTTGTGTATGGTGTTAGGAAGTATTCTAATTTCATTCTTTTACACATAGCTGTTCAGTTTTCCCAGCACCACTTATTAAAGAGACTATCTTTGCTCATTTGTATATTCTTCCCTTCTTTGTCAAAAATAAGGAACCCATAGGTGCATGGGTTTATCTCTGGCCTCTCTATCTTGCTCCATTGATATATATTTCTGCTTTTGTGCCAGTACCATACTGCCTTGATGACTATAGCTCTGTAGTATAGTCTGAAGTCAGTAAGGTTGATTTCTACAGCTTCATTCTTCTTTCTCAAGACTCCTTTGGCTATTAAGGGTCTTTTGTGTTTCCATATGAATTGTGAAATTTTTTGTTCTAGTTCTGTGAAAAATGCCATTGATAATTTGATAGGGATCACATTGAATATGTTAATTGCATTTGGTAGTATAGTCATTTTCACAATATTGATTCTTCCAACCCAGGAACATGAAATATCTCTCCATTTGTTTATGTCATCTTTGATTTCTTTCATCAGTGTCATAATTTTCTGTATACAGCTCTCTTGTCTCCTTAAGTAGGTTTATTTCTAGGTATTTTATTGTTTTTGTTGCAATGGTGAATGGGATTGATTCCTTAATTTATCTTTCTGATTTTCCATTGCTAGTATACAGGAATGAAAGTGATTTCTGTGTATTGATTTTGTATCCTGTGACTTTGCTAAATTTACTGATTAGCTCTAATCATTTTCTGATAGTGTCTTTAGGGCTTTCTATATATAGTATAATGTCATCTGCAAACAGTGAAAATTTTACTTCTTCTTTTCCATTCTGGATTCCTTTTATTTATTTTTCTTCTCTGATTGCCATTATCTAGGACTTCTAAAACTGTTGAATAACAGTGGTGAGAGTGGACACCCTTGTCTTGTTCCTGATCTTAGAAGGACTGCTTTCAGATTTTCACCATTGACAATAATGTTGGCTGTGGGCTTATCATAATGGCCTTTACTAAGCTGAGGTAAGTTCTGTCTGTGCCCACTTTTTGAAAAGTTTTCATCATAAATGGGTGCTGAATTTTGTCAAAGACTTTTTCTGCATCTATTGAGATAATCACATGGTTTTTATCTTTCAATCTGTTAATATGGTGTATCACATTGAATGATTTACATATATTGAAGAGTCCTTGCATCCCTGGGATAAAACCAACTTCATCATTGTGTATGAGGTTTTTAATATGTTGTTGAGTTCTGTTTACTAGAATTTTGTTGAGGATTTTTGCATCTATGTTCATCTGTGATAATGCCCTGTAATTTTATTTCTTGTGTATTGTCTTTACCTGGTTTTGGTATCAGGGTGATGGTGGCCTTGTAGAATGAGTTTGGAAGTGTTCCTTGCTCTGCAATATTGTGAAAGAGTTTTAGAAGGATAGGCATTAGCTCTTCTCTAAATGTTTGAGAGAAGTCACCTGTGAAGTCATGCTATAAACCTCTTAAGAAATAATAAAATTTACTTAAATTTACCTCTAAAGATTTTGCTAAAACATCTTTTAGAGTAGAGTCACAAGACTGGTTTGACTAAAGAAATAAAAGTATGTCTACACTTATTAAAGCTAGGAAAGGTAAGTATTTTTTTTTCAATATCTCCTTTTTGCAGATTGTGTTTGAAGCTTATTTGATTCTCAAGGTTCTCTATGACTTTGGCATGGTAATATAGACTACCTACCAATTCTAAAACATTTTTCTGGAACTTCAGCAGAAACAGAGGTTGATTCACCCACTTTTTCCTTTACTGTTTCTGCATCCATTAGGCAGAAAGTACACACCTTGAGGCTCCTTGCTGGAAGAACTGCTTACTTCTCAGCAGAATCTGCGTGTTCAGGTTTGTTGGTTTCCATCAATACAGGGTCAGTTATATAGGCCACTGGTTGTTTCCTTTTTAGATTTCTGAATTTCTTTGGGCTTTGCAAGCATTTTAAATCTCTTGGTTTTAAAGCCATCTTTTCAGGTAATTGGCAATTTTGGAGTAAGCTGAAGTTTTTGAATTCAAGAGGCAGGCCTATACACCACTATCTTTGCTACCACACTTTTACATAAATTACAAATATAGGAAAGCAATTGTGAGAATCAAGAGTCTCTGCTCCATGCATTATAATAATGTCATTTTCCATTGTCTCAAGAAACATGTTCAAAAACAAGTATAACACAAAGAAAGATGCAATTTCCTTAAAAAAGCAATTCAATTGTTCTTTTCTTTTTGGATGTCTAGCTATACTGACTTCAATTTTCCAAAGTCATTTATCCTTTCAGATGTATTACAGCATATATTAACAGTCCTGGCATATTACTAAAAGCAAAGCTTAAATTACATGAAAGCCATGGCAGAGAGAGGCCCTGTGAGGAAAAATTCCCACCCTCTCTGCATACTAGTGTGATAGTACTAAAGTAACAAAGTACCACAGACTGAATGGCTTAACAGATGAAATGTACTGTCTCACAGCTCCTGAGGCTAGAAGTCCAAAACTGAGGTGTCGGCAGGGCTAATTCCTTCAGAGGACTGAGGGAAGAGTCCGTTGCAGACCTCTCTCTTGGTTTGTACATGCCAGCTTCACCCTGGCATGATATGATACGGCTCTTCATATCATTTTCCCTCTATGCATGTCACTGTGTCCATATTTCCCCTATTTATAAGGACACCAGTTAAATTGGATTAGGGCCCCTCTAATGATTTCCCTTTAATTTAATTACCTCTGTAAAATCTCTGTTCCCCTCTATGAGGTCAAATTTTGAGGAACTGAGGATTAGGACTTCAAAATATAAAGTTTGTGGGAACACAATCCAACCAACAACACCGCCCAATGAGGGGAGGGTGCTTACAAAACCTCTAAAAAATGTGTAATGTGCATGGGTATAATTTTCTTTTACAACCTCCACACCAAAGTATATAGTTGTATATAACTGTCATATATGTATTTGTATATATAGGTATTTGTCACATTAGGTTAGTGCTAGATACAGGAAAGAAGCTGATAACAATTTATCGGAAATAAGTCCATATTTTTTATAATATACAAATATTCTGCATCCATTAAATATTAGAAACCTAGAGTAAACACTAGGAAGAATCATGATGAACTGAGCATCTCAGAATCAGGCACATGCATGTGGTTATCTCAATTCTCACAACAATTCTTTGGAATATGACTTAGGCCACGCTCAGAATGCTCTGCTATGCTCAGAATCTCCTGGGTTGCAGGCACATATCTGCCATGCCATTGATTAGTCATTACTACACAGTAGTGGTAATGTGGGTCTTCTGTGATGGCTAAACATTATAAAACACAGGGTTTTTATAATATGATGTATTGCAAAAACAGTGCCTCAAACTATAACAGCTAGTATACATAAATGTATAAAGAAATCTGGCTTACAGTTTCATATACCAAGGCAAGAAATCCCTGAGAGCTTTTGATGATTTGGCAGGATATTACTGGTTATTACCCCTCCCCAAGTATGTCTACCATGGTAGAATTAGAGACCTGTAAATTTGATACTACCTAAGAGAAGGAAAGGAGAAGGCAATGGCACCCCACTCCAGTACTCTTGTCTGGAAAATCCCATGGACGGAGGAGCCTGGTAGGCTGCAGTCCATGGGGTCGCGCGAAGAGTCGGACATGGTTGAGCAACTTCAGTTTTACTTTTCACTTTTATGCATTGGAGAAGGAAATGGCAACCCACTCCAGTATTCTTACCTGAAGAATCCCATGGACAGAGGAGCCTGGTGGGCTACAGTCCATGGGATCCCAAGAGTTGGACACAACTTAGCAACTAAACCACCACCAAGTAATTGTTTGCTATAAGCAACAGTCTTCAACTTTACTGCAGAAAAGCTTAATTTCAATATAAGCAATGTGACTAAGTATTCATTCTTACCAGTCCTCAAACCCAGTTCTCAGATAGACAAAGTCAGCGGAGAAATTAACATTTCTGTTTTCTAGAAAAAAAAGACTGAGTCAGGGAGAGGTCAAGTGACTCTACAAATTCATAAGACTAGTAACTTAGCTGGGACAAGCTCTTAATTATGGTCCTTTAACTGAAAATCCATTCTGGATTTCCCAGCTAAGGTTCCAAACATTCAAGATATTATGAAAGCCAGAACTTGTATGAGGCACTGATAATTCAATTGTGAACAGAGCATATCATCTCATCTTTGTTCTTTGACAATGTAATATTGGCTAATCCATGACTACAGGGAGATTTATGCTTTGGAAGAATACATTCAAGAATATAATCAGAACAAAAAGCTGACAAATCACATTACATTTTAGACAACTTTTGTGCAAAAAGTTTGGTGGTGGAGTTTCCCAAAGTAGGTGGAAAGCAAACCTATGCTGACAACAGGGGCTTTAAAAAAACAAAGAAATGGAGTTGGATGACCTGGTTGTCAGAGGAAACCTGGGTCTGTCACAAATTTACTCGGGGCTCACAATCATTATATCTCACTTCTCACATTTCATGCAAAGATGAGCACAATAAGGACAGAAACAGTAGGGACATAACAGAAGCAGAAGATATTAAGAAGAGGTGGCAAGAATACACAGAAGAACTAAAAAAAAAGATCTTAATGACCCAGATAATCATGATAGTGTGATGACTCACCTAGAATCAGACATCCTGGAATGTGAAGTCAGGTGGGCCTTAGGAAGCATCACTACGAACAAAGCTAGTGGAGGTGGTGGAATTCCAGCTGAGCTATTTCAAATCCTAAAAGATGATGCTGTGAAAGCGCTGCACTCAATACACCAGCAAATTTGGAAAACTCAGCAAAGGCCCCAGGAAAAGGTCAGTTTTCAATCCAATCTCAAAGAAAAGCAAGCCAAAGAATGTTCAAATTACCACACCACTACACTCTTTTCACACGATAACAAAGTAAGGCTCAAAATTCTCCAAGCAATTCTTCAACAGTACGTGAACAGAGAACTTCCAAATGTTCAAGCTGGATTTAGAAAAGGCAGAGGAACCAGAGATCAAATTGCAAACATACGTTGGATCATAGAAAAAGCAAGAGAGTTCCAGGAAAACATCTACTTCTGCTTTATTGACTATGTTAAAGCCTTGACTGTGTGGATCACAAAAACCTGGAAAATTCTTAAAGAGATGGGAATACTAGACCACCTCACCTGCCTCCTGAGAAACCTGTATGCAGGTCAAGAAGCAATAGTTAGAATCGGATATGGGACAAAGGACTGTATATATCAAGGCCATATATAGTCACCCTGCTTATTTAATTTACATGCAGAGTACATCATGCAAAATGCCAGGTTGGATGAAGCACAAGCTGGGATCAAGATTGCCAGGAGAAATATCAATAACCTCAGATATGCAGGTTATATGACACCACCCTTATGGAAGAAAGCGAAGAAGAACTAAAGAGTCTCTTGATGAAAGAGAAAGAGGAGAGTGAAAAAGCTGGTTTAATACTCAACATTCAGCAAACAAAGATATCGCATCTGGTCCCATCACTTCATGGCAAATAGATGGGGAAACAATGGAAACAGAGACAGACTTTATTTTCTTGGGCTCCAGAATCACTGCAGATGTTGACTGCAGCCATGGAATTAAAAGACGCTTGCCCCTTAGAAGAAAAGCTATGACAAACCTAGACATCATATTAAAAAGGAGAGACATTACTTTGCCGACAAATGTCCATATAATCAGAGCTATGGTTTTTCCAGCAGTCATGTATAGATATGAGAGTTGGACCATTAAGAAGGCTGAGTGCCAAAGAATTGATGCTTTTGAACTGTGGTGTTGGAGAAGACTCTTGAGAGTCCCTTGGACTGCAAGGAGATCCAACCAGTCCATCCTAAAGGAAATCAGTCCTGGGTGTTCATTGGATGGACTGATGCTGAAGCTGAATCTTCAATACTTTGGTCACCTGATGTGAAGAGCCGACTAATTATAAAAGACCCTGATGCTGGAAAAGATTGAAGGCAGGAAGAGAGGGGGACGACAGAGGATGAGATGGTTGGATGGCATGACCAACTCAATGGACATGAGTTTGAGCAAGCTCTGGGAGACAGTGAAGGACAGGGAAGACTGGCGTGCTCCAGTCCATGGGGTCGCAAAGAGGCGGACATGAATGAGCAACTGAACCACAACAACATTTGTAAAATGAGAGCTTGCTTTACTGTTTTTTTCTGAATTGGTATTGGTATTCTGTTAAAGATAATTCTTCATCATGTCATACAATTCCAAACATTGAAAGACTTTAGCATCACTGTCCCCCAAAATCCTAGAGGTGTACCGATTACTGTGACAAACAAAAACACTCCTCCCCACTTCTAAGGTCCCTCCTGAAACCTCCACCTAAGACCTACTAGACTAGATAAAGTCTTAATTTCCCTCAGACTCTGTGATCTATAGATGTGTTTAGACTAATATTATCTGAGTATTACTAAATATGCTATTCTTCAACATAACTTTCTTCAGTTGAAAAAAGAAGTGAAATTCAAGTTGAAATTCAACAACTTTTCATATAGTCACAGTATTTTAAGCAGTTTTACAGATTAGCTAGTACACATGTATCATTTTGTAAATCAGACAACATAATGAAATTGTCAAATAATTACATAAGAAACAGGTTTCCTGCCACCTTACAGGGTTCATTTTGTGGCATCATATTTCCACACATATGACACCCAGTTTTCCCAAGTTCCCTCCTACTATGGAATAATGGTCATTTTAAGACTTTGAGGAAATTTGTCATAGCAGTATAGTTCTATTTAATGCTAAGAGATGATCTACTTAGCAGTTTGTAAAAATATAAAATGTGCCTACCTGATGTGCACAACTGTTTCGCTTTTTAACAGGAGGCCCTAGAGCATGAATAAGGGAACATATCACAGTCTTCTTCTAACCAGTTTTTTCATTTGGATTTCAATCATGTTGAATCAGTGGCAATTACCTTCAAACAGCTATTTCATGACTCCTGAAAAATCTTTTATTTTCAGTGTTTCCTCACAGAAACTGTCCATGCTAGTTGAGAATCTAGTAACTATTCTAAAATGGGCCCCCAAGAAGGAAGAACACAGGAAATGAATATGTATATATAGAGAAGATGCTTATATGATAAGTGCTAATTTACATGGTACTTGTGGGAAACTAAGATATTATTCTTATGCCACATTTTCCCATATGACACCTGCCTATAAACATCATGAACTTTCACTGGCTTTTACATAGCAGGACCTAGAGGGAGAGAGCCCTAAAATTTCTACAGAATGTTATGAATTGCCAAATACTCTAGAAAGCATGACCACTTCATTCTCACAAAATCTTGGAGGTGATCCATTGCCATTTCACAGCTGTGAAAACTAAAAGCAGTTCAGAAGGTTAAATCACTTGTCTAAGACATGATTGGTAGCAGCGGTCAAGTCTCAAATCTAAATCTTTTCAGATTTCAAGTGCTTTCTTTTAACCAAGACTCACTCCCATTTACTGTGATTTCTCTGCTGACATAACACCCTTGTACTTACTAATCTGCCTACCTCCTCTCAGAAGACAGTGAGCTTTTGTAGGCTAAGAACCACACCTGCGCTCCTTTTATATAGCCAACACAACACCTGGTGAAGAGCAGGCACTTGACTCACTGAATGCAGAAAAAAGAATGCCATCTCAGGGTTAGCTGTGAATTTTGCTTTCTATGTTAAAAACTAAGGGCTGTAGAATTATCAGATACAGCACATCGTAAAATGATACTATTACAAATACTGAAAGGAAAATTCATGACGGAATTTACGTTGTACATATATTTAGTAGAGTCAGATTCGTATAAGCTCATCACAGCTTATTGACAAGTAAATAAAAAGTGGAAAATAGAGAAATTAGGAAAAATATTTAAGGAAATTGTATTGTTGTTCAGTAGTGTTTGAGTCTCCTGAAGTTTGCCCAAGTTCATGTCCATTGCATCGGTGATGCCATCCAGCCATCTTACCCTCTGATGCCCTCTTCTCCTTCTGCCCTCAATCTTTCCCAGCATCCGGGACACTTCCAGTGAGTCAGCTGTTCACATCAGATGATCAAAATACTGGAGTTTCAGCTTCAGCATTAGTCCTTCCAATGAATATTCAGGGTTTATTTCTCTTAAGTTTGACTGGTTTGATCTTCTTGCTGTCCAAGAGATTCTCAGGAGTCTTCTCTAGCACCACAGTTCAAAGGCAGCAATACTTCGGTGCTCCCCCTTCTTTATGGTCCAACTCTCACATCCATATGTGACCACTGGGAAGACCAGAGCCTTGACTATAAGGACCTTTGTAGGCAGAGTAATGTCTCTGCTTTTCAACACACTGTCCAGGTTTGTCATAGATTTCCTGCCAAGAAACAAACATCTTCTGATTTCACAGCTGCAGTCGCCACCTGCAGTGATTTTGGAGCCGAAGAAGAGGAAATCAGTCACCACTGCCACTTTTCCCCTTCTATGTGTCAGGCAGCAATGGGGCTGGATGCCGTGATCCTCCTTTTTTTTTTAATATTTAGTTTTAAGCTGGCTCATTCACTCTCCTCCTTCACCCTCACCAAGACACTCTCTAGTTCCTCTTCACTTTCTGCCATTAGAGTATCATCGCATACCTGAGGTTGTTGATGTCTCTCTCCCCAATCTTGATTCCAACTCATCCAGTCCAGCATTTCTTGTGATGTGCTCAGCATTTAGATTAAACAAGCAGGATAACAGCAGACAGCCCTGTCATGCTCCTTTTGCAATCTTGAACTAATGAGTTGTTCCATACAGGGTTCTAACTGTTGCTTCTTGACCCTCACACTGGTTTCTCAGGAGACAGGTAAGATGGTCTACTATTCCCATCTCTTTAAGATGATTTCCACAATTTATTATAATTCATACAGTGAAAGACTTTGCTTTAGTTGATGAACCAGAAGTAGATGTTTTTCTGGAATTCCCTAGCATTATCTATGAGCCAGTGAATGTTGGCAATTTGATCTCTGGTTCCTCTGCCTTTTCTAAATCCAGTCTGAACATCTGGAAGTTCATGGTTCACATAATGTTGAAGCCTAGCATGCAAGATTGTAAGTATGCTAAAATTTATGAAACTTTAGAAAATTTAAGAAATTTAGGAAAATTCTAAAACTGGTTCTAAAATTCGTACCACTTTTCTATTCAATGATATTGGAAACTGCATTATCATTATATACTAAAGGGAATGAAGAAGTCAAAGGAAAGAAATTGCAGTTTTTAATATGGTGCATGTAGAAACGGTAGATTTTAAAAGGTCTTTCTCTTATGAAATGGAAAAATCTTGCCAAATACACTAGAATTCTCCAACAAATAAATTTTCCACCAAAAATTAATTCATCCATCTATTCAACAAACATTCCTATGGACACAAGGAAGAACTCTGAGGAGTGTGTAATCTAATTCTACGATTTGCATTCCTTTCTTTCCAGATAGTTCTTTTTTTTTTTTTCTCCTTCAAATAAAAACCTTATAGGAATTCCTACAAATAAAAGAGATAAACAGAGGCTGCTCTGGTTTAAAGGTGAAAGTGAGAGGCTGGAACCACAATAAAAATAACATTTTTTAAGCCAATTTCCTCTCAAGAAGTCAGTTAGAAAATCTTTGATCTAGTCTTCCAAGCATCTGGATTTTAAGCAAAGATTTTGATTTTCCTTCTTGTCCATCCGACAGGCATTGATGCAAATGCAATGTTTTTATTCATTCTCATGTCAACAGGTATTTTTTTCTATTTCAAACTCCCCATTTTCTTATTGCTCTTTGTTTATTAAAATCTCTACTTACTAGTTTTCCATTCTCTGTCCCCAGGGTGACACCTCCCTTACTGAAAACATTTAACACCTGCCATGGTTCTTAGCTGCATCCCCTATCCAAAGGCAGGCTGAGTTCCTTACAGGAATTTGAGATGGGGAATCTATGCAGAGTTCCTCAAGTATAAGAAGCTAACTCACTGGGTTTTGTATAACAGGCAACCAGAAACCACGGTACTTGCTGATAAGGGAGAGATACTTATACAGTTCACAGATCACACAAGAAAGGTTGGATATGTTGGTAATGTCCCAAGGTGTTTCGGGGCTTCCCAAGTGGCATGAGTGGTAAAGAACCCACCTGCCAACACAAGAGATATAAGAGACGTGGACTCAACCCCTGGGTCGGGAAGATCCCCTGGAGGAGGGCATGGCTGCCCGCTCCAGTATTCTTGTCTGGAGAATCCCACGGACAGAGGAGTCTGGCAGGCCCCAGTCCATAGGGTCGCAAAGAGTCAGACACGACTAAAGCAACTTAGCACACACACGCAAGTTGTTTCAACATTAGCATGTCACTGCCTTTATAACTTTTATAGATTTTTCATGGAAAATAATACCAACCAGTTATTAGTGCATTGTGATAAAATTTTAAAACACCCGGGTGCTTCTGTCAGGGTCCAGAGAAGATGTGACCAGTATACGATGTGACATTGCAATTCACAGAGAGAGTGGTCCTTCGCACTTTATCTGCAGCCACAGAAAGGGTCTGATCTATGGCATTTAAGCCCAAGCAACAATGCCCCTGCTATAAACACCGCAACTTCTCTTTCACTGCAGATGCCCTAAATATCAAGAAGAGCAACACAGCGAGTGCCATCGCTATAATAAAACACTTCATAGGGCAACCAGGATGAGTCATGACCAAAGTAGAAAAAGACCCAGCATCATCTCAGGAATGAAACAGAGAAACAGGAAGACAGATCATAGGAACACACATTTAGTCAGAAACACAGAAAAATGATCAAGAAAAACAAACAACACAAAACTTGAGACCAGGGTGTACCTCCTGGCTTCTGACGCAGTTCTGGGCATGGCATCCACACTCCTGGTCACTGCCGAGCTCTATAACCTATTAAAATGTTTTAGTATTCTCCTGATACACCCATTTGAAATGGAACAGTTTTTAGGTGGAATTCAAAGAAAAACTAGACAAAACACGAGTTTATTTTACAAACCATTCTTTTAAAATGTTTATGTTGGGACTTCCTTCGTGGTCCCATGGTTAAGACTCTGCCTTCCAAAGGATGGGGGCAGGTTCGATCCCTGGTCAGGGAGCTAGGATCTCACATGCCTCGTGGCCAAAAAACTAAAGCATAAAACAGGAGCAATATTATAACACAGTCAATAAAGACTTTAAAAATGGTCCACATCAAAAAAAAAATCTTTAAAGAAATAAAAAATCAAATGCACATGGTTCACATGTTCACTGACACTAGAATAACTAGTATTCAGTTCAGTTCAGTCATTCAGTCATCTCCAACTCTTTGCGACCCCATGGACTGCAGCACGCCAGGCCTCCCCGTCCATCACCAACTCCCGGAGCTTGCTCAAGCTCATGTCTGTTGAGTCAGTGAGGCAATCCAGCCATCTCATCCTCATTGTCCCCTTCTCCTCCTGCCTTCAATCTTTCACAGCATCAGGTCTATTCCAATGAGTCCCTGACTTTCCAGTGAGTCAGTTCTTCACATCAGGTGGCCAAAGAATTGGAGCTTCGGCTTCAGACCTTCCAAATACCCTTAGAATTGACTGGTTTGGTCTCCTTGCTGTCCAAGGGCCTCTCAAGAGTCTTCTCCACCACCACAGTTTTAGACCCAGGCATAAAAAAAATCTTACCCCTTGTTTCTTTTATTTACTTAGAATCCAGGATATAGCATCATTTAACACTGTTACTGTGGGATTAAATCAACAGGCTCGTGTTCACATTCAAGCACTTCAACACTTTTGGGATGGCTCTGCCTTCATAATCAGCTTCTTACCACAAAGGACAGTACCATACCCTAAGAATCCAATATGGTGACTCATAGGAGATTTTAGTAAATATGTGCTGAGTAAAAACACGATACAGGGTTATTCAAATGTCACAACTTTTAAGTAGGAACCTGAAAACCAGACTTGAGTCAGGCAGTCAGTAAAATATTTTTAATGAATTTGGGACATCTAATGTTATCATTCTACTTTCAAATTTTCTACAAAATTTATTAGATCACTTCTCTAAATACCAGGGAGAAAAAGAAGAAGGCGTGAATAGCCTGTGAAGGAACCAGAGAACAGGGTCAGCAATTACTGCACTCCCACTGCAATTCATACAGTATCATACATATAATTAGAAGCATAAGAGAAATTATTTGAAAGTCAATATATAGTTTACAAAATCATTTACAGATATCTAACTGAATATTTACAGTAAACTATTAGGTACATTTGATTGCTATGGACACTGAAAATTAGAGAAACTGCTCACAGTCATAAAAAGAGACAGGGGTGAAATGGTTATTGAATTAATATATGCCTGGGCTAAGACTATTTTAAGAAAAAAGACCTTGGCACAAAATAAAAATCTAGAAGCAACATGTATATGTTCCATTGGCTGTCAGACCAACTGTCATTTCCTTCAAAATGTTTCCTTAAAAGCCTCAATAAGCTAAAGCTGTTTTGTGCCCCCCAAATCTCCTGGTGTCTCTTTTAACACTCATTGAAACTTATTACTCTTATGTAATGAATTATTTTCCCAGCAGAGTTCCTAGAAAGAGTTTGTTATCTGAGTCAGACTCCAAACAAGTTCCAGACACTCCAGCAACTATCTGAAAGATGAGTAAGTAAGCGCATCTCCCTTGTCCACCTCTTTACGTGCAGGAACTGGTCAAGTGCCTGGCATCTGCTAGGTGCATAGTGTGATGGGACTAAAGTAGGCACAATTGATTTGAACCTAGAATATTATTTAAATTCCAGTAGGACTTAATGTAAGATGAATGAGGAAAAACGCAATATTCTTGAGGGGTGTATCCAAAGACTATCAAATCAGAAGAAAGACGTAATAATTTCTGGATAGCAAAACTTATAGGTTATAAAAAGAGACTTATGAGCAACTTCAACTACTTCTGACCTACTAGAATTCTAATTTACTATGGAAGAACACAGACCAGTTAATTCTTGATGTACTTTCTGTCATTATTCCATAACCTGTATTATGGAAGCAAATAAAGATGTTCATCTCTATACGTGACTCGGAACAACAACAGCACAAATATATATATATACATTTCATTGACCTGCATACAGGAGGAATATTGATAGAAGCTTATTTATATATGAGCTAATGAATGGCCCATCAGGCACTGTCAGTCATGGGTTTAGGTTTTAGGAAAGTTGATTCTCGAAGTTCCAGATAAGAAGTTTAGCAAGACCATATTTACCACCAAAATGGAAAATACCCTAAAACTGAGCATTACAGACCAAAAATGTTGAAATGTTAACACTGAAGTAGTAAGAAGCGCAGCCACAAAACAAGTACACAGGTACTTGCTATATAATAAGGTTTCTACTTAAATATGTAAAATTTGTATCTCTATATTGCATTACAGTTATATATATCACTCTGAGTCTACATAAGGCTGGATATGAACACTAGTTCAGGAACTTAACAGGTATTTAAGCTCTCTATTTGTCCATCTATAAAATGGAGGCAATACCTACCTCATAAAAGGTTTTATGGAAACTAAATGAGAGAGTGTGTCTATTAGTAGTTGATGTCATAGATCATCACTGTCATATAAGGGTTGTCATATAAGAAGTAGAATTATTATTTATAGCATTATATCCTCATCATCAAAATCATCACCACTAATGTCCAATAGTCTGTGAATCTCACAATAAGGGAACACGGTATTAAGTCATACCAGAATAAGAAAAATAACAATAAGATACACCGCTTAGTGCTTAAAACATATGTGCAAGATCAAAATAACTTAAATTCTATTTTGTGTCTATTTATCCACGAAGGAAAAGACACTGCAAACAGTGAAAGAGCTGACGTGATTAAGAGAGAAAAGTGAGACTACCCTCTTGCACTGTCGGTGGGAATGAAATGGAGACAGCCAGTATGGAGAGCCCTTTAAAAAACCAGGAATAAAACTACCATATGACCCAGCAGTTCCACTACTGGGACATACTCTCAGGAAATCAAAACTGAAAAATACAAACGCACCTCAGTGGTTATCGCAGCACTACCTACAATAGCTAGAACACAGAAGCAGCCTAGATGCCCACGGACAGATGAGTGGATAAAGAAGTTACGGTACATATACACAATGGAATATTACTCAGCTGTAAAAAGGAAAGCCTCTGAGTCATTTCTAATGAGGTGGATGAACCCAGAGCCTATTATACAACACTGGAAAGTAAATCAGCAAGAGGGGACAAATATCATATATTAATGCATATATCTGGAGTCTAGAAAGACGGTACTGATGATCCAATTTGCAGGGCAGCAAAGGAGACACAGACAAAAAGAACAGACTTTTGGTCACAGTGGGGGAGGGAGAGGGTGGGATGACCTGAGACAGTAATATTCAAACAGTTACATGACCATATGTAAGACAGATAGCCAGTGCGGATTTACTGCATGATGTGGTGACAAAATACAGGGGTGGGATGGGGCGGGATGGGGAGGGAGGGGGGAGGGAGGCTTAAGGGGGAGGGGACATGTGTATGCCTGTGGCTGTTTCATGTTGAAGTATGGCAGAAACTATTGTAAAGTGATTATCCTCTAATTAAAAACAAAATTAAAAAAAAGGAAATTAGACGAAGAACTCACTACAGTTATCTTTAAATCCAGGCAAATAACATTCTGGAGAAGATAATTATAATTAATATAATATTATACATCTATAATTCAATGTTTATATCCACAGCCAATAACTGGAATAACTTTCAGGTAAATGTGATCACATAACCATGATGGACATCTGTGTTGTCACAAAAAACAGGAAAGTAGCCAAAACCTAGGGTCATACAACTGTGAAACCTATGGGGAAAAGGTTGATAAGACACGAATTTTCAAAATTATAGACCAGTCAGCACTGATGGCTAGTGAAATTCTAGCAGAGATGTTTTGTAAGCACGCTGTAAGGGGAGTAATAATCACCGAAAGTGAACGTGTTTCAGAACATTAAATGGAACCCTTGACTACCTGACCTTGAAATTTCTTCCACAGAGACTAGGAATCAGAGTCCCACGATTCCATAATTTTAGACAAATCAAATGAAATAGAACTGTAATGGAATTCCAGAGTTCAATCTCTGCTACCAGTCTGGCTTCAAATAAATCATTTCAGGGAAAAAAAAAAAAATTGGTGTCTCTCTTGCTTGCAACAGCTAAAGAGCAAAGAACCTGGCTTTGAGGAGAGACTGGTCCTGAATCCTCTGAGCTGCTGAAGCCCGCAGGGATGGCTGCTAGGCTGCACTTCTCGCGGAACTAGAGGGTGAACCTCCACCTGCTTTTACCAACAAAAGGGGCAAACTGGGAGGAAGACTCTGTCTTATTTAGATTTCCATCTCGAGTACCCACTACTGCTCCTGGCATAAAGTAAATGGTAAAAAAAAATTTTTAAGTGTTGAATAAATGTGTGGAAATGAAACCATGAACAACATGGAAATTCATGTGAAAACACATTCCAGTAGGTGCACTGCCCAAATGTAAAAGACTCAGCACGTCAGCCCTGAATGTTAACTCTGCGAAAGGGAACTGCGTCTGACCAGACTCCCACTCCTGGGATCTTGAGGAAAGGAAGGGAATTAATCTTTGCTGTATCTCTGAGTGCAACATGTCAGAGAGTCATACCAAAAAATAGATTTGCACATAAAGGCATATTTAGTCATCATTTCCCAATTTTCTGATCTATCCTTACAAAAACAAAAACAAAAACTCGTTTCTCTTCTAGAAAACGAGTCCCATTAATGAGTAAACAATTAAAGTCGCTACAGTTAAATCAATGATTAGCCAGGCAAGACAGCTGAGGAGAACTCAAACACCTAAAACAGATAGGGATGTAAATAATTTATAGTCTTATAGTGCCATTTCTGAAAAGGAACTATGACAATCAAAATTGTAGGTCAATCTTCTCATTACGTTCTGTGAACTAGATAACTATCAAAAGGAACCACAAACAATTAAATAGCAAAAAACAAAGACATAATTTGGAATAAAAATTTTATGTATTAATTAATCAATAATTATAGAATATTGCTAAGTAGTTATGGAATGCAATTCTTAATATCTTTAAGACCAAGATAGATTACCCATGCTTACTGATAAACTTTTCAAATAATAACATTTAATCCAATATATTTTGCCAAGAGGACACACTGGTCATAGCAAACACCCTCTTCCACAACACAAGAGAGAGACTACTCTACACATGGACATCACCAAATGGACAATACCAAAGTCAGATTGATTGTACTCTTTGCAGCTGAATTTGGAGAAGTTCTATACAGTCAGCAAAAACAAGAACTGAAACTGACTCTGGCTCAAATCATGACCTCATTATTGCAAAATTCAGACTTGAATTAAAGAATGTAGGGGCAACCTCTAGGCCATTCAGATATGACCTAAATGAAATCCCTTATGATTATACAGTGGAAGTGACAAATAGATTCAAGGGATTGGATCTGGTAGACAGAGTGCCTGAAGAACTAGGGACAGAGGTTCATAATACTGTACAGAAAGTGGTGATCAAAACCATCCCCAAGTAAAAGAAATGCAGAAAGGCAAGATGGTTGTCTGAGGAGGCCTTACAAATAGTTGAGAATAGAAGAGAAGCAAAAGGCAAAGGAGAAAGGCAAGGCTATACACAACTGAGTGCAGAGTTCCAAAGAATAGCAAGGAGAGATAAGAAAGCCTTCCTCAGTGATCAATGCAAATAAATAGAGGAAAACAACAGAATGGGAAAGACTAGAGATCTCTTCAAGAAAACTAGAGAAACCAAGGGAACATTTCATGCAAAGATGGGCACAATAAAGGACATAAACTGTAAAGACCTAACAGAAGCAGAAGATATTAAAAAGAGGTGGCAAGAATACACAGAAAAACTATACAAAAAAGGTATTAATGACCTGGATAACCATGACGGTGTGGTCACTCACCTAGAGCCAGACATCATGGAGTGTGAACTCAAGTGGGCCTTAGGAAGCATTACTAGAAACATAGTTAATGGAGGTGATGGAATTCCAACTGAGCTATTTCAAACCTTAAAAGATGATGCTGTTAAAAGTGCTGTATTCTATATGCCAACAAATTTGGAAAACTCAGCAGTGGCCACAGGACAGGAAAAGGTCACTTTTCATTCCAACCCCAAAGAAAGGCAATACCAAAGGATGTTCAAACTATTGTACAATTGCACTCATTTCACACGCTAGCAAGATAATGCTCAAAAGCCTTCAAGGTAGGCTTCAACAGTATGTGAACCAAGATATTCAAGCTGGATTTATAAAGGTAGAGGAACCAGAGATCAAATTGCCAACATACTCTGGGTCATAGAAAAAGCAAGAAAATTCCAGAAAAACATCTACTTCTGCTTCATTGACTATGCTAAAGCTTTTGACTGTGGAAAGATCACAAGAAACTGTGGAAAATTCTTAAAGGGATGGATACACCAGACCACCTTACCTGCTTCCTGAGAAATCTGTATGCAGGTCAAGAAGTAACAGTTAGAACCAGACATGGAACAATAGACTGGTTCAAAATTGGGAAAGGAGTACGGCAAGGTTGTATACTGTCACCCTGCTTATTTAACTTGTAATCTGTATGCAGATTGCATCATGTGAAATGCTACACTGGAGGAATCACAAACTGGAATCAAGATTGCCGGGAGAAATATCAACAACTTCAGATATGCAGATGACATCACCCTAATGGTAGAAAGTGAACAGAAACTAAAGATTCTCTTAATGAAAGCAAAAGAGGAGAGTGAAAAAGCTGGCTTAAAACTCAGCATTCAAAAAACTAAGATCATGGCATCCAATCCCATCATTTCATGGAAACAGATGGGGAAAAAATGGAAGTAGTGACTGACATTTTTTGGCTCCAAAATCACTGCAGATGTTGACTGCAGCCATGAAATTAAAAGGCACTTGCTCCTTGGGAGAAAAGCTATGACCAATCTAGACAACATATAAAAGAACAGAGATATCACTTTGTCGACAAAGGTCTGTAGGGTCAAAGCTATGGTTTTTCCAGTTCTCATTACCGATGTGAGAGTTAGGCCATAAAGAAAGCTGAGTGCTGAAGAATTGATGCTTTTGAACTGTGGTGTTGGAGAAGACTCTTGAGAGTCCCTTGGACTGCAAGGAGATCCAACCAATCCATCCTAAAGGAGATCAGTCCTGAGTGTTCATTGGAAGTTCTGATGCTGAAGCTGAAGCTCCAATACTTCGGCCACCAGATGCAAAGAGCCAACTCACTGGAAAAGATCATGATGCTGGGAAAGAATGAGGGCATGAGGAGGAGGGGACCACAGAGAGTGAGATGGTTGGATGGCATCGTCAACTAAATGGGCATAAGTTTCAGCCAACTCCAAGAGATAGTGAAGGACAGGGAAGCTGGCCTGCTGCAGGCCATGCAGTTGCACAGTAGGACGCAACTGAGCCACTGAACAAAAAATAGGTTAGCCATTTTGTTCAGAATCCCTTTGTTCCTACTCAATCCTTGTTATATACTACTTAATATCAATATATCAGAATTAGGTCTAATAAACTGTATCATGAGGCCCTTTTATTAATACTCATAGTTACAGTAACAATTCCAGAGAACACAGCTCACCAACATTATAAATATGCCATTGTCAACATTTGAAAATGCTTAGTAGTGTTCCTTTCCTTTTTAGGCAAGATAGGAATCTATCCTCATATTCTCATAAGCTATAAATCTAATGTCCTCATGTCTGACCTTCATAAAATCAACACAACAGCACAACCAATCTTTTTGCAAACAAAAGGAATGTAATGATGCCATAGATAGCCCCATTTTCTAGCTGACACTTTCAAAACATGTTTTTTATATCCAGTACACACAACTTTTTAAAGGCTGGTATAACTCAGATCTTGTAACATTATTAAAAAAATAAAATTTTAAGCAAATAAATTTCAAAAAATTTAAATGTCAATACAGAGAATCAAGCCATGAAGGATATCTTAAGAAACAACGGTATCAGTGAGGTCCCTACATGTAACACACACAACAAATGTATAGATTAAACTGCAAGTTTATGTAGCTTCTTATACCTCTAAAAGTGTACATGTATGTGTCTGTATGTGTGTTAAATGTTTGCTAAAATGTGTTTACGTACATATGTATAATATTTGGCCAATATTCTGTGGTCTGCTGTATCTTTGGTCTGGAGTGTTACTCATTTCCCTTGAGGATAGTCCTGCTGTCTCTACAGAAGCTTAAACAAGATTTGAAAGTAATTCTCTGCTTCCTGTATTTAAATGCATTGCTTGTGTATGCAAATGCTAAGTTCAATCTCTTGGCAAATTCCAGAGAACTAACCTAAATAACTGTGAAGACAAAATTTAGTTATCTGTGATTTCAAAGAAAATATTTTTAAATAGGATTTATAATACTAAAATCTCTAGCTTCATCAGTTCATGTCTTATGTCCTGAAGGGAAGTATATAAAACAGTCATTTCAGTCATTTTGATTCATATATTTTTACTCAGTTCTACTTAGGGGATGGTAATTACCTGCCACTGAAGAGAAGTTTTCACTTCCCATCTCTAAATTATAAATATGACAACCCTATAAGTTTCTTTAATCATTCTGCATTGGTTTAATGAATTAAATGTTATTTAGGCCAAGTTTCATTCTATCTGATTCTATGTTAAGAAAAAGAATTTTAAATACTGATTCAGTTGAATGTATATATCACAGATATTCACTGGTAATACACTAAATTAAAGCAGTTATTTTTATTGTTTGCTAAGCATTTTTTCACTCTATAAGATTTTCACCATAATAGATTTTCTTTTTCTGTTTATTGAATATTAGTAAATTTAGAACATGCCATGAAATTAAAAGATGCTTACTCCTTGGAAGGAAAGTTATGACCAACCTAGATAGCATATTAAAAAGCAGAGATATTGCTTTGCCAACAAAGGTCCATCTAGTCAAGGCTATGGTTTTTCCAGTAGTCGTGTATGGATGTGAGAGTTGGACTGTAGAGAAAGCTGAGCACTGAAAAATTGATGCTTTTGAACTGTGGTGTTTGAGAAGACTCTTGAGAGTCCCTTGGACTGCAAGGAGATCCAACCAGTCCATCCTGAAGGAGATCAGTCCTGGGTGTTCATTGGAAGGACTGATGCTGAAGCTGAAACTCCAATACTTTGGCCACCTCATGCAAAGAGTTGACTCATTGGAAAAGACCCTGATGCTGGGAGGGATTGGGGGCAGGAGGAGAAGGGGACGACAGAGGATGAGATGGCTGGATGGCATCACCAACTCGATGGACATGAGTTTGAGTAAACTCCAGGAGTTGGTGATGGACAGGGAGGCCTGGCGTGCTGCGATTCATGGGGTCGCAAAGAGTTGGACACGACTGAGCGACTGAACTGAACCACATTACACAGTTTAAAAGAGCAGTGATATAACCTGCTTTAGGGAAAAGAATATATGCAATACATATTAACTATTCTTAAGCCATCAAAATAAAAGTAAAGATGTTCAACTTTCACATTTTATTTTTTTATTCCCACTTCAAAACTTTTGGAATTTTGAATATGAGCAAAAGCAGTGAAAAGCTCTGCAGCTCAATATTAATTACTGTGAACATATCTCTGCTATATATTTAATTTGTCACTATGATTAGCAGTATTTTCTTCAAATCCTTATAATTATGACTATTCTACTCAGTGTATTCAGTCAAAGTCCCAAAGCCTTCAGATTTATATCTACACCCACGTGTGCTATTAGGAAAAAATTCATCTAAGCTTTAGGAAGATTCTAATCAAGGTATTCACAGATGTCTTCCAGAGATAGTATACTGGAAACAAACATGTATCATCCTTCTCTTTTCTGATCTACCAGAAATTGTGCACCAAGCAGATGAATTGATTACTTAAGAATTAATACTTATCCAGGCTTGAAAGTACTATTGTGAACCATAATGGTGATTATGTTTAATTAACTATTGCTAAGAGATGTTATAAAATTGGTACTCTTTGTACAGTAGATTTGACATTGAATGAATTTATGACCCACTATCAAGCCTGCATTATGTGTATGACTAACAACACAAAGAACAATTCTGAACACATTTACTTATATTATCAATATCAGGTCCAGTGCATTCTCAGAATGGTACTTTTGTTTCTGATTTAAAAAATTAATAAGACAGTCCTGTCCTTCCCCTCTAATAGGCAGTCACCATGCAATGATATTTGATGTGCTGTTATCTTAAAGGAATCCATAAGATGTTCCCAGCACTATTAACTGCATTGAAATCCCCCAAATTTATTGAACATCTTCACTGAGTAAGATGCTAATGCTGGTTACACGTACTTGTTTATATGTACATGGCAGAAAAAAATGACTGAAATATTTGAAAGAAAAGCCTAGAAAGGACAAATATAAACAGTCATCACTGATCCCTTGAATCTGCTCTTCCTCCGACTCATAATTTTTAATCCTTCGCCACTCAAAATAAAATCTTGAAACCTGTCATTTTGGCTGTTCTGATATCCTTGTTTGCCCTGATCCCCCAGGTGACACTAAGCCCTATAACGTGGTTCTAAAGTACAGGATTTTGTGACAGATTATGAGAACACTACTCATCTACTGCAGGGGAGAGGCTGCTGGACAGTGGTCGAGTCAGTTATAAACTGCAGCAGTGGCCACATTTGATCCTGAGACTTGTTCTTGTTGTTCAGTGGCTAAATCATGTCTGACTCTTTGCGAGCCCACGGACTGCAGCATACCAGGCTCTCCTGTCCTTCTCTTTCTCCCAGAGTATGCTCAAATTCATGCTACCGAGTCCGTGATGCTATCTAACCATCTCCTCCCCTGTCGCCCCCTTCTCCTCTTGCCTTCAATCTTTCCCAGCATCAGGGTCTTGAGAGAGTCAGTTCCGAGGCAAGTTGATAAGAAGCCCAGGGTCCCCGAGGAGGAGAAAGGGGTCTGGGGTCCTTAAGGAGGAGGAAAGGGCAGACTTTTTTTTTCCTCTACATTCCTTAGTCTTAGTCACATAAAACTTTTTTGTTTGTTTGTTTCTTGAAGCCGGGAACTGATGATTGCACAGCTCAGTTTAAACTCTGTGTTAGGGATTATGTGACAACAATATATCCTTTGAGGATGGTTTCTCCTTCCTGAAAACCTTCTAGAATGTATATTATGCCAGTGGATCTGGCAGGCTCTATTGTTAAGTTCTAATCCTGTTAGCCTAAAAGGTAAATTGTGGGAGTGGGTCTGGTAAAATTCTCACAAACTTGAGACATTCTTTTGATTTATTGTAATAACTAATTAAAAAGTCTATAACTCCCTCGCTAAAGACTAGCAGGGGGGTGCACTCTGTCCCCCTTCTGATGTCCGCGTCAGAAGCTTTCCCTGCCCCTCTTTCACTTTAATGAAACTCTGCTACACAAAAGCTCTTGAGTGATCCAGCCTGGTCCCCGGTCCCAAAGTTAATCTTCGGAGATCACGAATCTGACACCGTTCACCATAAGCTATCAGTCTTTTCCAATGAGTCAGCCCTTTGCATCAGGTGGCCAAAGTATTGGAGTTTCAGCTTCAGCATCATTCCTTCCAATGAATATTGAGGGTTGATTTCCTTTGGATTGACTGGTTTGATCTCCTTGCAGTCCAAGGGACGCTCAAGAGTCTTCTCAAGGTACTTCTCAAAGTACTTTCAAGAATCTTCTCCAGCACCACAACTGAGGAGCATCAATTCTTCAGCACTCAGCCTTCTTTATGATCCAACTCTCACATATGTATATGACTACTGGAAAAACCATAGTTTTGACTAGACAGACCTTTGTCAGCAAAGTAAGCTCTCGACTTTTTAATACACTGTCTAGGTTTGTCACAGGTTTCCTTCCAAGGAACAAGTGCCTTTTAATTTCATGGCTACAGTCACTGTTCACAGTGATTCTGGAGCCCAAGAAAGGAAAATCTGTCACTGCTTCTACTTTTTCCCCCTTCTATTTGCCAAGAAGTGATGGGACCAAATGCCACGATCTTAGTTTTTGAATGCTGAATTTCAAGCCAGCTTTTTCACTCTCCTGTTTTACTCTCACCAAGAGGCTCTTTAGTTCCTCTTCACTTCCTGACATGAGAATGGTATCATCTGCGAAACAGAGGTTGTTGATGTTTCTTCCAGCTAGCTTGATTCCAACTTGTGATTCTACCACCCCGGCATTTCACATGATGTACTCTGCATATAAGTTAAATAAGCAGGGTGACAAGATGGCCACCCCCTCCTCCAGTGGAGCATGTTTTATCAGAACTCTTCACTATGACCTGTCGGTCTTGGATGACCCTGCACAACATGGCCCACAGTTTCACTGAGTTCCACAAGCCGCTTCATCGTGACACGCTGTGATCCATGAAGACCCCAGAGACCTGGGTATGTTGCAATCCTGGTGCTACAGTATCTTCATGTAGGTTGCTAATTCCCTAGAACTCAGATGTGACGGGAACTATAACAGACATATGGCTGGGGATATCCAGTCTTAGAAGAATTGCAGAAGTTATATAAATTACTGTGGAACATATGCCAAGAGTATAGCTGAAGAAATGACTCAGGCTCCAAAAGATACATAAGTGAAACTCTTCTAGATGGTTCAGAATTTTTTTTAAAAAAAATGGGAATATGAAAGGACTTCCCTGGCCTCCAATGGTTAAGACTCCAGTGCTTCCACTGTTGGGGGAAATGGGTTTGAACACCAGTGACAGAACTGAGATCCCACATGCCAGAAGGTGCGGCCAGAAAACTGAAAAAATAAAAATAAAAAATTTAAATGGGAGCTTGAATGGATTTTCGTTTATAACTGAAATTTCACTGTTTGACATAAAATGAAAGAATGATGGGCAAATCATGCGTGCAATTTGGTAGAAACAAAAAATTATCTTAGAATGGGAAAGTTTTCACATTTTAGAAAGCAACTTGAGATTTTATAAGGTTGTGAGTGGGATATAATGACTTTATTATCTGGGGACGTCATATAATCTGAACTGGCGTGTTTGCACGGATTGCATAGCTATAAACAATTAAAGAAGGGAAACGGCGATGGTGAATTACTGATCCAACACTGCACTGTCCATCACAATGACAGGTGTAACAGAAACACACTGCTGTTTAAAACTTGCATTGTGGCTAGTGGAAATGAAGGAAAACTGAAGCAGTGCACAAAAATGAAACAAACTCATCAATAATATTTTATCGATGCTGAAATGATAAAATTGGGGGGGAGGGATTGTTGTTGTTTAGTCACTGAGTTGTGTCCACCTCTTTTGCAACCCAATGGACTATAGCCCACCAGACTCTCTGCCCATGGGATTTCAAATATACTGGAGTGGGTTGCCATTCCCTTTTCCAGGGGATCTTCCCGACCTAGGGATCCAATCAATGTCTCCTGCATTAGAAGGTAGATTCTTTATCACTGAGCTACCAGGGAAGCCCAATATTTTGGATATATTGCTTTAAAGAAAATATGTTATCTAAATTCAACCTGTTCATTTTTACATTTTTAACATGGCCACCAAATGTCTAAAATTACTGTGCAGCTTGCATTATGTTCCAGTTGGGCAGAACTGGTCTGGTATTAAGGACAGTCCTGCATGGCAAGGTAACATCCTTCTGAAAATATTTCAGAGGTTTTAGGACAACATCAGAGGACACTGTATAAAAGTTTTAAGAGTTTGGATTACCCACTGCCTTGTTCTCAAGTAAAGGTTTGTAAAAAACAACCTCACAGAATTGTAGGCAGGAGTTTTCTGGGACCTTCCTAATTATGGCCTCAGAAGGGGCAATCTCCACTTCGCCATAAAAGGTGCCACTGCATTTGATGACCAACAGGAAAAAATTAAAAAATGGGAGAACTGTTTGCCATGCATTCTACTGGAATGTACCGTCTAACAAGCAACAAAGTCTTCAGTGAAACAGGTGAAGCCTCAGAGAGCAATGGTACTTATAAGTAAGAATCATAAAACTCTGCTTTGAAGAGTTAAAAAACAAAAAGACAAATGCCCAGAAGACGGAAGGCTAGTGGCACAGAATTTAACCGGAGGCCCCGGGGGCAGATGAACCTACGTGGTCCAGAATTCAGAGGTCTCTCAACCCTGCCACACCTCTCCTGCATCTCTCATTGCCAAGCAGAGTCTCCATCCACGGATACTCGTGAAGAATCTGCCTGTGCTTTTATAAAATCATCAGAGTTAACAAAAAGCCAAACCGCATCAGTTTCAAGAAGCACAGTTTTTACACATATGACTTGCCTTATATTTTCTTTCTACTTGTCTCATAATTTAACAAAGATATACCAAAATTAGTATTGCAATATGGCTGTGTTCACTTAATTCATACCACTTTTTTCCATATAGAGAATAGCCATGTTTCTGAAAAGCATTCTAAAGCTGAAACCACATGAGCACAACTTATTTTTCTATGAATCGACATTAAAGAAAGGTATTTATTTGTAGAATGAAGAGAACGCTATACAAGCTGCTATGAGCAAGTAAAAAAAAAAAATGGCAAAAGATTAAATACTAAATACCATCTCTATACATTTTTAAAAAGAATGATTCAGGTTTATGTCTTAAGATGTGAGTTCACACAGACATAGAATACAAATTTATGGTTACAAAAGGGGAAGGGAAAGGATGAGTTAGGAGTCTGAGACTAGCAGATAACAAACTACTATATTTGAGACAGATAAACAAGGTCCTACTGTACAGCATGTGGAACTGTACTCAATACCCTGTAATAAGCCATAATGAAAAAGAATATCAAAAAGTGAATATATAGATATATAACAACCACTTCACTGTATGCCAGAGAGTCACAAAGCATTGTATTGGTAAATTAACAGTACTTTATTTTTTTAAAAAAATGTAAGTTAAATGGACAAAAGAGTATTTCATCTAATTAGACACAGAGAGATGACCGATAAATATAAAATACCTTTGTGGGGTTTTTGTGAGAAAAAAATCCACTGAAATTCAGACTTAAGATGGAATTTGTAAATTTGATGTAATGGGACATTGGTCTATAATAGGAACTTTATCCATCACAGGCAATGTGGAAGTTAATCAATTGAGGAGA
Source organism: Cervus canadensis (assembly GCF_019320065.1). Classification (NCBI taxonomy): domain Eukaryota; kingdom Metazoa; phylum Chordata; class Mammalia; order Artiodactyla; family Cervidae; genus Cervus; species Cervus canadensis. The sequence goes on along the minus strand of NC_057397.1, from coordinate 70,423,383 downwards.
TGGAATAAAATATTAGAACTTCTTTTTATATTGATTTATTAAATCTTAGTCATTTTCACTTCTATTTTGGGGTTAGTCAATGAACATAATTTATCAATAATCAAATAAAATAAAAAATAAAATAGTGAAATGAACATTGAGGCACGCTCAAAAAATTTAACCCTTAAAGTACCTGATCAAAAATTCTAACAATCACTACAATTATTAACTAGCGCTAAGATAAATACATCATTTAATAATAAACAGACTAATTTCAAACTGTGCTGAACCAATTTTTAAAATTGTATTGAAGTCTGAACAGCTGCGGGCCTCTAATCAATGCATCTGTCTAGGCCAGCGCTCAGAGATCTGATGACATTTAACCAGAGAAACTGTCCTGCATCTTGCGAGCAGCACCGCGCCACGATGACCATCACAGGACGGACAGCCAGGGCTTTCTGCACTCGTTTTCCTAAATCTACCTGTGCTACGCTATCAGTCCAGGAAACCCTTGTCTCAGAAGTGTCTACTCATTTTTCTGGAAATATCTGAGAGCATCTCCTAAGCTCTCCCCCGTCCAGATCACCCCTAATCCATAAACTTAATGTCCCACAGAATGGTTTTTGTATTTTGCACAAATAGTCCCTGCCTGTTCTTTGAAAACAAAAATTATGCATGTTTGTTTTATAAAGAAACATTACGAGGTATCAGTAAGGAATTAATATTAAAGGCTGAATGTTTTAGTCTTCTCACATGGAAACAATAAGTTAAAAAAGACAACAAACGGAAAACTATAAATATTCATTCAATTGAATCAATCACAACGTTGAATGTGCCATAATTTCTTCTAATATATATGTGTTTCTTTCTTCCTCTTTCCTAATTACACCGATGGGAGCTTTAACAACAATATTAACAACAGTGAACATGATCTCTTTTCAGTTATTTTTCCCTGAATTAACTAAAAATGTTTCAATTGAAATATTATTTTTCTTGAGCCTGGTAAATAAATGGCTTACTAAGTAAGCAGTCATGTAATTGAATTCAACTAGGATGTTTTTCATTTTTTTTAATAAAGGGTTGTGGAAGTTAGTTTGTCAAAATCTTGGCATTCTTTGAATCAGGCCATATGGTCTTTCTCTGTAACCTATTATTACAGCATAGGATACTAATAAATAGCTTCACTTGAAAACATTCTTTACATTTCTAGATTGAATGTTTTACATTACATGGTATGTACATGGAGTCCTGATATAGATGCATTTATTCATCACCCTTAATTACTAGGTATCTTTTATGCATAGTATTCTGGCCCTGACTCAAATGGTAATAGATTCGGGATTTATACAGGTAGATCATTTAATAAGCAGTTTAATTACTCTTCTTCATTGGAGTTCTGGTGGTTCTGTTTGACTGTGGGACCTGAAGGATAACGGGGGTTAAGATGATATTGGATTTTATTATTATTGTGGCCAAATTTTATTATATACAGAACCACTGTACTCATATTATTCTTTGTTTATCTTTCCTTCTTTGTTATTTTTTCCTTTTACATTAACACTATCTAAAGCAGAGTGTTGTAACTATTTTTAAAAGCATGTAATGGTATTAAAATTTTTGAACTGGAGCATGGAATAAATGTTGAAGCAATTAGTGATCATGGTTAACCATAAACGCATGGAGTTTCACAAATCATTTATCCCAAAGTATCATCCCCTTTTGTCCACAAGCAATACTTTCTAAGAAAATTTACTTGATGATACCATTATGATATTTTTTCAGCCATATTAGTAAAAGTAACTTGAAATGGCAATAGATGCTGGCTCTATGTTACCCAGCGCAGCCCAGTACTGTTGTTAACTCTCAAAATGCACAAAGCAATGTTTTATCACACCAATCTTTTATAAACAATGATACTTATATATCATAGACATACAGTCATATGTAAACAGCTTTATATAATTTCTGTCAACACTTGGCTTTTACCATTAATGTGGTACATACCACATTTGTGCATATCTAGTCTATAATAAGGAAAGTTATGACCAACCTAGATAGCATATTAAAAAGCAGAGACATTACTTTGTCAGAAAAAGTCCATCTAGTCAAGGATATGGTTTTTCCAGTGGTAATGCATGGATGTGAGAATTGGACTATAAAGAAAGCAGAGCACTGAAGAATTGATGCTTTTGAACTGTGGTGTTGGAGAAGACTCTTGAGAGTCCCTTGGACTGCAAGGAGATCCAGCCTGTCCATCCTAAAGGAGATCAGCCCTGGGTGTTCACTGGAAGGACTGATGTTGAAGCTGAAACCAATACTTTGGCCACCTGATGTGAAGAGCTGACTCATTTGAAAAGACCCTGATGCCGGGAAAGATTGAGGGCAGGAGGAGAAGGGGACAACAGAGGATGAGATGGTTGGATGGCATCACCGACTCAATGGACATGGGTTTGGGTGGACTCTGGGAGTTGGTGATGGACAGGGAGGCCTGGCATGCTGTGGCTCATGGGGTAGCAAAGAGTCGGACATGACTGAGCAACTGAACTGAAGTATATAATAACTATATATTAACAATAATAATAAATGACTGTTAAATTAGAAGTATCTGAAGGATCATAGAGCTTAATTTCTCCCATTTACTGTGATGACAGTGATTTTAAGACAGAAATTAACTAACTTGGCCAAGGCCTTATAAGCAATGAATGATACTATACAGTACTAGATGTGGGTCTGAAGATTCCTAATCCCACGCTCTTTTCAATACACCCTGCTGTCTCCTCAAAGCCAAGTGGACACAAGCACCGTGGTCTGGAAGCACTGGGAAATGCTTCTGAGAAGCAGATGACAGAGAGTGGATATGGCCAGAATGCTACTGAATGCCATTACTCACCATGGGCACATTTGGCCTCTCTCTACAGCTCAAGTGTTTGCATCAAGGCCTCCTAAAATAATTCCACTCCCGCCAACTGAACACTGCTTTAATTCCTTGCTCGAAAGCGTCAAACTCCCACTTCTTCCTAACAGTACTTCCTTTATTTTATGCCTTATTTTTTTAATTTCTGTGTCAGAAATACTCTTTCCCTGTCCTTATTTCCCCCTGAATAGATCCTACTTAGCCATGACACTGTGACTTAAATGTTATTTGCTCCAGGTAAATTTTGCTTATTCCTGATAGTCTCCACTGTGCCCTTGTTAATAGGCTCCCATAATAGGATTCTTTTCCATACAACAGCACTTAGCAAATGTTACTGTTATTTCTTTCATACTAAAAATTTTCTTTCAGATCTTACTTAAAAATAGTCATTTCTAACCATTTGCAATAGTTTATGCTCTGTAAAGTCGCTGTCAACAGTAATGAATGACAAATCATGGCTCCAAGAGGAAATACACACACAAACACACATCACACATAGATTATAATCTTAAATCCTAAAACAACACAATTAGTAAATTCCATTTTCTTTATTTTACAGAAAGAAATCAAGGTTCGAATTGTTAAGTGATTTGCCTGAGGCTATTGCCGGGAGAAATATCAATAACACCAGATGACATCACCCTTATAACAGAAAGTGAAGAAGAACTAAAGAGCCTCTTGATAAAAGTGAAAGAGGAGAGTGAAAAAGTTGGCTCAAAACTCTATTCAGAAAACTAAGATCATGGCATCTGGTCCCATCACTTCATGGCAAATAGATGGAGGAATAATGGAAACAGTGACAGACTTTCTATTTTGGGGCTCCAAAATCACTGCAGATGGTGACTGCAGCCATGAAATTAAAAGACTCTTGCTCCTTGGAAGAAAAGTTATGACCAACCTAGACAGCTTATTAAAAGCAAAGACATTAAAAGGTCTGTCTAGACAAAGTTATGGTTTTTCCAGTAGTTGTATATAGATGTAGATTTGGACCATAAAGAAAGCTGAGCACTGAAGAATCAATGCTTTTGAACTGTGGTGTTGGAGAAGACTCTTGAGAGTCCCTTGGACTGCGAGGAGATCCAACCAGTCCTTCCTAAAGGAGATCAGTCCTGGGTGTTCATTGGAAGGACTGATGCTGAAACTGAAGCTCCAATACTTTGGCCACCTGATGCGAAGAGCTGACTCATTGGAAAAGACCCTGATGCTGGGAGGGATTGAGGGCGGGGGGAGCAGGGGATGACAGAGGATGAGATGGTTGGATGGCATCACCGACTCAATGGACATGAGTTTGAGTAAGCTCCAGGAATTGCTGATGGACAAAGAGGCCTGGCGTGCTGCAGTCCACGGGGTCGCAAAGAGTTGGACACGACTGAGCGACTGAACTGACTGACCCTACTAACAGGTATCTGAGTTGGGATTCAAGCCCTGTGTACTTAAGCCAGAGTCCCTTGCACTGTGCTGGGCAGTGCTACCCCAGGCATCTCCATCCTTGCTTGGTTTCACTAGGAATGTGCATATTAGTGACACATTTTTTGCCTCTATGTCTGTCCCTGTCTGTGGATTTACAGCAAAATACCATTGATTGATTTTGAGGTTAACAATCAATCATACCAAGTAGGTTAACTCTCAATTATGGAATCCACGAATAACAAGGATGGAGTATACAATGGAAACACCCACATTCACCCATATTATACACCATGTCACCTTAAGATATGTATGTAGAGAAAAATGTAGCTGTGTGCCTGTTTTACATGTGGTACAGTGGAAAGAGACTTATCAGCAGCTTGGGGCCTTCCATTTAACAGCCTTGCTATTGAGACAATCTATAACCTTTTTGAACTTTTCTGTATAATGAAAAATAATGGATTCTATAATTTCAGAATTTTCATAAGACCTCATTTATGGATGACTAAAGGTTTTTCCATCTTTAAATATGTTCTACTTCAAAGGTTTTATAACTTTGGAGACCTAGTGGCTCAGTGGCAAAGAATCTGCCTGCCAATGCAGGAGACATGAGTTTGACCCCTGGGTGGGGAAGATCCCCTGGAGAAGGAAGTGGCAACTCCCTCCAGTGCTCTTGCCTGGGAAACCCCATGGACCAAGGAGCTTGGTGGGCTGCAGTCCATGGGGTCACAGAAGAGTCAGACTCAATTTAGTGACTCTACAACTACAACAGACATGTATCGTTTAGCTATCTAACAGTAGCTCAAAAAGTCCCACCTCATTTGTATGGGACAATTTGAATCTGCAACACTATAAGGCACAAAGCAGAGAGGGATGAGAATTCCTGATCTGTTTCATCCTAAATCTAAATACCAACCCCAAATAGATAAAGAAAGCAAAAATAGTGTTCACCAAATCATGGCAACTTAATTGTTTACAATCTTCTGGATATATAAGTAAGCATCAGTTCAATTCATTTCAGTTCATTCACTCAGTCATGTCCGATTTTTTGTGACCCCATGAATCACAGCATGCCAGGCCTCCCTGTCCATCACCAACTCCTGGAGTTTACTCAAACTCATGTCGATCAAGTCAGTGATGCCATCCAGCCATCTCATCCTCTGTCGTCCCCTTCTCCTCCTGCCCCCAATCCCTCCCAACATCAGGGTCTTTTCCAATGAGTCAGCTCTTCACATGAGGTGGCCAAAGTACTGGAGTTTCAGCTTCAGCATCAGTCCTTCCAATGAACGCCCAGGACTGATCTCCTTCAGGATGGACTGGCTGGATCTCCTTGCAGTCCAAGGGACTCTCAAGAGTCTTCTCCAACACCACAGTTCAAAAGCATCAATTCTTCAGTGCTCAGCTTTCTCTACAGTCCAACTCTCACATCCATACATGACCACTGGAAAAACCATAGCCTTGACTAGATGGACCTTTGTTGGAAAAGTTATGTCTCTGCTTTTTAATATGCTATCTAGGTTGGTCATAACTTTCCTTCCAAGGAGTAAGTGTCTTTTAATTTCATGACTGCAATCACCATCTGCAGTGACTTTGCAGCCCAAAAAAATAAAGTCTGACACTGTTTCCACTCTTTCCCCATCTATTTCCCATGAAGTGATGGGACCAGATGCCATGATCTTAGTTTTCTGCATGTTGAGCTTTAAGCAAACTTTTTCACTCTCCTCTTTCACTTTCATCAAGAGGCTCTGTAGTTCTTCTTCACTTTCTGCCATAAGGGTGGTGTCATCTGCATATATGAGGTTATTGATATTTCTCCCGGCAATCTTGATTCCAGCTTGTGCTTCCTCCAGCCCAGCATTTCTCATAATGTACTCAGCATATAAGTTAAATAAGCAGGGTGACAATATACAGCCTTGACGTATTCCTTTTCCTATGTGGAACCAGTCTGTTGTTCTATGTCCAGTTCTAACTGTTACTTCCTGACCTGCATAAGGTTTCTCAAGAGGCAGGTCAGGTGGTCTGGTATTCCCATATCTTGAAGAATTGTCCACAGTGTGCTGTGATCCACACAGTCAAAGGCTTTGGCATAGTCAATAAAGCAGAAATAGATGTTTTTTCTGGAACTCTCTTGCTTTTCCAATGATCCAGCAGGTGTTGGCAATTTGATCTCTGGCTCTTCTGCCTTTTCTAAAACCAGCTTCAACATCTGGAAGTTCACGGTTCACGTATTGCTGAAGCCTGGCTTGGAGAATTTTTAGCATTACCTTACTAGTGTGTGAGATGAGTGCAATTGTGCGGTAGTTGGAGCATTCTTTGGGACTGCCTTTCTTTGGGATTGGAATGAAAACTGACCTTTTCCAGTCCTGTGACCACTGCTGAGTTTTCCAAATTTGCTGGCGTATTGAGTGCAGCACTTTCACAGCATCATATTTAGGATTTGAAATAGCTCAACGGGAATTCCATCACCTCCACTGCTTTGTTCATAGTGATGCTTTTTAAGGCCCACTTGACTCCACATTCCATCAAGTAAGCATAACCTAGGCTAATTATATATTTTTACTTACATTTTTCCTACACCCTAGAAAAGGAAAAATTCCCCTAAATATTCAAGAACTGAAGAGACTATCTAATTTTAATGAGTAAAACCTTATTAACTTCACATTTGAAGTCAGTTCAAAAATAAGGTCGACTTTTAAAGAAAATAGAGAGTGCTACATCTTTTACTATGGATATGGCTAAAATATTTAAAACCCTTATCAATTTAGCAGTACTGTTGTATGGCAAAACCAATAGCTAGTGGCAGCTACAATAACAGATACTATAATGAAATAAGTAAGAAAAGATCTAGAAAGATCTTTCTGTAGAAGGATTTAATGCCTTGGACAGGCACTCCAGGGCTTTGGTCAAAGGGTCACTGTTCACTCCCTGCTTTCACTAGAGTCCAGAAAATAAACTTAGTGCTTTAGAGTGAGGAGGCATGGTGGAATAAACTTTTCAAGACTGGTAGAGGCAAACTAAAGCTCTCTCTCTTTAATTAAGTAGAAAAATATACTTAGAGTGAATAAAATTAACAAAAGGTGAAGAGGATAAAAAAAAGTACAAGCGAAGGCCGAGCCTAGAGTTTGAGAGAATGATTATTAGTAACACTTTTATTTCAAATTAATATTCAGAGTAAACTGATTAAAAATAGAAATAAGAGAAAATTAAAGACATATAAAATTGTATTTTCAGTAGATAGTAGCTTTTAAAATGTGAGTAATAGTGAGCATGTTTAGAGAATTTAGTGTTTACCATAGGCTTTATAAATATCTTTAATCCTCCTCCTAACAGTCCCAGGTAAGCATTGTTGTCTTAGTTAATACATAGACACAGACTCAGAAATGCTAAACAATTTCCCTAAAGTTAAACAGTTAGTATTTTGAAAAGATGCTGTTTTTAGCTTAGATCTACCTTAATACAAAGTCCATTCTCACTCCACTGCACAATGGGTGCTGACTCCTGAAAATAGTACCTTGAAAGCCAAAATCAATACTTACTAAGTAAGAATTAGTCTAAAATAATTACCTGATTTGTTGGAGAGATTAACACTTAATAAGAAACTATATTTGTAGATTAGAAGTTAGCAAAATCCTTTGGACCTATTTTTACCTGTTACTATTTTTTCTTTTTTTTTTTTCACATTAGTTCACATTGTCAGAAGTTTTAACTCTTAGTTGTTGGGGAGGGATTATGACGTCCCTTGACAATCTGAAGAAAAGATCCTAAGAAAATAGTCATGTAAAAATATTGCATTTAACTTCATAGAGTTCACAGTAGCCTGATGTTCACATACTTAATTCTCCTGTGCACTCCAGGTGAGGAACCATCAGCATTAAGTGTAAGGACCCTGTGAGCTCAGCTGGTAAAGAACCGGCCTGCAATACAGGAGAACCCGGTTAGACTCCTGGGTTGGGAAGATCCGCTGGAGAAGGGATAGGCTTACCCACTCCAGTATTCGGGCCTGGAGAATTCCATGGACTCTATAGTCCACGGGGCCGCAAAGAGCCGGACACAACTGAGCGACTCTCACTTTCACTGTGCTAGCTCAAGCAGTCTTGACATTATACGGTTATTATGACACCTTGGGTATTATGTACTTAAATTGCCAGTGAGTAAAAAGGTTTCTAAACATCAACAAATATTAGAAAGTTAAATATGTAACAGAAATCATATGATTGCGAAATGTAAATCTGTAAGTCATACGAGATCACTGATTGAGGTCTTAACAAAACAAATGCTATTTATCATCTAGATAACTAAGCAACGTTTCTTTCACGGGTATTCATAAAAGCCCAAATAAGAAAATCTATAAACTTTACTAATTCAATTTAATTTTGTTATTTAATTCAATCACAAATATCAAATATTTATAGAAACACGTTGCGAGACACTTTAGCAGTTAATTAGAAATTACGTTTGTATATTAAAAATTAACAAAAACCCATAAATCTCTTCTGGTTCAATCTAAATATTCCTTTTTATATTAACACACAGTGACAGTAGTCTTAACTCCTATTTGACAGTGATTTTGGATATCTTTGAGAATCTGAAGAAAGAGCCTCTGGAATACACCCACATATAACACTACACACGACCCCAGGGAGTTGACAGTGCCCTGATACATACATACTTCACTCCCCAGAGTTCCACAAACACCAGGGAGCGAACAGTCAGCTGTGAAAACTACAAATGGAAGATTTTAAAAGTTACAATTTTAAAATTAATACTATAATTGTAATTTTTTGTCATATCATAAAAAATGCCATAGATGATTCTATGTAGATTAAAAAATTCGTCAAAACAACTAATACTCAGCTATAATAAGGAATGAAACTGAGTCATATGTAATGATGTAGATGAACCTAGAGCCTGTCATAGAGAGTGAAGTAACTTAAGAAAAAAACAAATATCATGTATTAACACATATATGGGTAATCTAGAAAAACGGTACTGATGAACCTATTTGCAGGGAAGGAACAGAGATGCAGACATAGAGAACAGGCTTGTGGACACAGTGGGGGAAGGAGTGGGTGAGTGAATTAAGAATAGCATTGACATACATACACTACCATGTAAAAGAGATCGCTTGGGGAAGCTGCCACATCACACAGGGACTCAGCTCGGTGCCCTGTGATGACCAAGAGGCCCAGAGGAGTCGAGTGGGGAGTGGAGGACGGAGACTCTAAAGGCAGGGGATATATGCACATTTATAGCTGATCCTCACTGTTGTATAGAAAACTAATACAATATTGTAAAGCAATCATCCTCCAATTAAAAAAGAAAAAACAAATTCTGGAAACAGAAACAACTATAACAACACTAAAACAGTTTTTGAGGTTCTGAGAACTTATTTTTATGTCTTACTACTTTCTCCCCCTTCACTGTGTCCTCTCACTATGTATTTAACTGATGTCGATCTAAACTAGTCCTCATTCCAAAATAGCCTACTTTTTTAAAAAGACAACTCTAAAAGTTCATGATCAAAGTTGAAGGTAGGAAGTAAGGCCCAGTCTAACCAAATCTATTATCGATTTTAAAATCTAATTAGCTACTGTTCTTTCTTTCAAATACCACCATTTAAATGACAAGGAGAACAAATTCATTTTAAAAAATTTAAATCACTCCTTTTATTTTGTTTTTTTTTTTATTTTTTTATTAGTTGGAGGCTAATTACTTCACAACATTTCAGAGGGTTTTGTCATACATTGATATGAATCAGCCATGGATTTACACGTATTCCCCATCCCAATCCCCCCTCCCACCTCCCTCTCCACCCGATTCCTCTGGGTCTTCCCAGTGCACCAGGCCCGAGCACTTGTCTCATGCATCCCACTTGGGCTGGTGATCTGTTTCACCATAGATAGTATACATGCTGTTCTTTTGAAATATCCCACCCTCACCTTCTCCCACAGAGTTCAAAAGTCTGTTCTGTATTTCTGTGTCTCTTTTTCTGTTTTACATATAGGGTTATAGTTACCATCTTTCTAAATTCCATATATATGTGTTAGTATGCTGTAATGTTCTTTATCTTTCTGGCTTACTTCACTCTGTATAATGGGCCCCAGTTTCATCCATCTCATTAGAACTGATTCAAATGAATTCTTTTTAACGGCTGAGTAATATTCCATGGTGTATATGTACCACAGCTTCCTTATTCATTCTTCTGCTGATGGGCATCTAGGTTGCTTCCATGTCCTGGCTATTATAAACAGTGCTGCGATGAACATTGGGGTGCACGTGTCTCTTTCAGATCTGGTTTCCTCAGTGTGTATGCCCAGAAGAGGGATTGCTGGGTCATATGGCAGTTCTATTTCCAGTTTTTTAAGAAATCTCCACACTGTTTTCCATAGTGGCTGTACTAGTTTGCATTCCCACCAACAGTGTAAGAGGGTTCCCTTTTCTCCACACCCTCTCCAGCATTTATTGCTTGTAGACTTTTGGATAGCAGCCATCCTGACTGGCGTGTAATGGTACCTCATTGTGGTTTTGATTTGCATTTCTCTGATAATGAGTGATGTTGAGCATCTTTTCATGTGTTTGTTAGCCATCTGTATGTCTTCTTTGGAGAAATGTCTGTTTAGTTCTTTGGCCCATTTTTTGATTGGGTCATTTATTTTTTCTGGAATTGAGCTCAGGAGTTGCTTGTATATTTTTGAGATTAATCCTTTGTCTGTTGCTTCGTTTGCTATTATTTTCTCCCAATCTGAGGGCTGTCTTTTCACCTTACTTATAGTTTCCTTTGTTGTGCAAAAGCTTTTAAGTTTCATTAGGTCCCATTTGTTTATTTTTGCTTTTATTTCCAATATTCTGGGAGGTGGGTCATAGAGGATCCTGCTGTGATTTATGTCGGAGAGTGTTTTGCCTATGTTCTCTCCTCTAGGAGTTTTATAGTTTCTGGTCTTACATTTAGATCTTTAATCCATTTTGAGTTTATTTTTGTGTATGGTGTTAGAAAGTGTTCTAGTTTCATTCTTTTACAAGTGGTTGACCAGTTTTCCCAGCACCACTTGTTAAAGAGGTTGTCTTTTTTCCATTGTATATCCTTGCCTCCTTTGTCAAAGATAAGGTGTCCATAGGTCCGTGGATTTATCTCTGGGCTTTCTATTCTGTTCCATTGATCTATATTTCTGTCTTTGTGCCAGTACCATACTGTCTTGATGACTGTGGCTTTGTAGTAGAGTCTGAAGTCAGGCAGGTTGATTCCTCCAGTTCCATTCTTCTTTCTCAAGATTACTTTGGCTATTCGAGGTTTTTTGTATTTCCATACAAATTGTGAAATTCTTTGGTCTAGTTCTGTGAAAAATACCGTTGGTAGCTTGATAGGGATTGCATTGAATCTATAGATTGCTTTGGGTAGAATAGCCATTTTGACAATATTGATTCTTCCAATCCATGAACACGGTATGTTTCTCCATCTGTTTGTGTCCTCTTTGATTTCTTTCATCAGTGTTTTATAGTTTTCTATGTATAGGTCTTTTGTTTCTTTAGGTAGATATACTCCTAAGTATTTTATTCTTTTTGTTGCAATGGTGAATGGTATTGTTTCCTTAATTTCTCTTTCTGTTTTTCATTGTTAGTATATAGGAATGCAAGGGATTTCTGTGTGTTAATTTTATATCCTGCAACTTTACTATATTCATTGATTAGCTCTAGTAATTTTCTGGTAGAGTCTTTAGGGTTTTCTATGTAGAGGATCATGTCATCTGCAAACAGTGAGAGTTTCACTTCTTCTTTTCCTATCTGGATTCCTTTTACTTCTTTTTCTGTTCTGATTGCTGTGGCCAAAACTTCCAACACTATGTTGAATAGTAGTACTACTACTCCTTAATTTTCATTTTCAATACACTATAACCTTACAAAAAAAAAAAGAAGAGAAGCCCTATTTTTAAACTGAAGATTATTCTCTCCCAATCTTGACTCTCTGTTTTCTACCTCAGAACACCTCTATTTCCTCCTTTCCCCTTCTCTTCCCAATCCAATTCTGTGAATCTTTGTAGGTGACTGGGCTACGGAGAACACTCTGGGAACAGACAGCTGAGTAGATCTGTCTCTCTCCTCTTGAGTCCCCCTTTTTCTCCTCCTGCTCATCTCTATCTCCCTCCTCCCTCTCCTCTTCTTCACGTAACTCTGTGAACCTCTGTGGGTGTCCCTAACGGAGGAGAATCTTTTCGCCATTAACCTAGAAGTTTTATTATCAGTGCTGTATAGTTGGAGAAGTCCTGAGACTACAAGAAGAATAAAACTGAAATCCAGAGGCAGGAGACTTAAGCCCAAAACCTGAGAACACCAAAACTTGACTACATGGAACTTTAAGTAATAAGTGACCGTCCAAAAGCCTCCATACCTACACGAAAACCAACCACCACCCAAGAGCCAATAAGTTTAGAGCAAGACATACCACGCAAATTCTCCAGCAACACAGGAACATAGCCCCTGAATGTCAACATACAGGCTGCCCAAGGTGACACCTAACACATAGACCCATCTCAAAACTCATTACTGGGCACTCCATTGCTCTCCAAAGAGAAGAAATCAAGTTCCACGCACCAGAACACTGACGCAAGCTTCCCTAACCAGGAAACCTTGACAAGCCAATCGTCTAACCCCACCCACTGGGTAAATCCTCCACAATAAAAAGGAACCACAGACCTCCAGAATACAGAAAGTCCACTCCAGACACAGCAATCTAAACAAGATGAAAAGGCAAAGAAATACCCAACAGGTAAAGGAACATGAAAAATGCCCACCAAGTCAAACAAAAGAGGAGGAGATAGGGAATCTACCTGAAAAAGAATTTAGAATAATGATAATAAAAATGATCCAAAATCTTGAAAACAAAATGGAGTTACAGATAAATAGCCTGGAAACAAAGATTGAAAAGATACAAGGAATGTTTAATAAAGACCTAGAAGAAATAAAAAAGAGTCAATTAAAAATGAATAATGCAATGAATGAGATCAAAAACACTTTGGAGGGAACCAAGAGTAGAATAACGGAGGTAAATCACTCCTTTTAAAGTGAGCATTACCCACTTTCTTTGGACTTAAAGAACATATGCATAAATATGGTATCAGTTCAGTTCAGTCATTCAGTCATGTCTGACTCTTTGTGACCCCACGGACTGCAGCACGCCAGGCCTCCCTGTCCATCACCAACTCCCGAAGCTTACTCAAACTCATCTCCATTGAGTCGCTGATCCCTTCCAACCATCTCATCCTCTGTTGTCCCCTTCTCCTCCCACCTTCCATCTTTCCCAGCATCAGGGTCTTTTCAAATGAGTCAGTCAGTTCTTCGCATCAGGTGGCCAAAGTATTGGAGCTTTAGCTTCAATATCAATCCTTCCAATGGACACCCAGGACTGATTTCCCTTAGGAAGGACTTGTTAGATCTCCTTGCTGTCCAAGGGACTCTCAAGAGTCTTCTCCAACACCACAGTTCAAAAGCATCAATTCTTCAGTGCTCAGCTTTCTTTATAGTTCAACTCTCACATCTATACATGACTACCAGAAAAACCCTAGCTTTGACTAGACAGACCTTTTTTGGCAAAGTAATATCTCTGCTTTTTAATAAGCTGCCTAGGTTGGTCATAACTTTTCTCCAAGAAGCAAGCATCTTTTAATTTCATGGCTGCAGTCAACATCTGCAGTGATTCTGGAGCTGCCCAAAATAAAGTCTGCCACTGTTTCCCCATCTATTTGCCATGAAGTGATGGGACTGGATGCCATGATCTTTGTTTTCTGAATGTTAAGCTTTAAGCCAACTTTTTCTCCTCTTTCACTTTCATAAAGAGGCTCTTTAGTTCTTCTTCACTTTCTGCCATAAGGGTGGTGTCATCTGCATATCTGAGGTTATTGTTATTTCTCCCGGCAATCTTGATTCCAGCTTGTGCTTCATCCAGCCCAGCATTTCTCATTATGTACTCTGCATATAAGTATTTAACTTATAAGCAGGGTGACAATATACAGCCTTGACGTACTCCTTTCTGGATTTGGAACTAGTCTGTTGTTCCATGTCCAGTTGTAACTGAGTCTTCTCCAACACCACAGAGGATATTGGACACAAAAAATACACTGTATATTTATAAATCTCATTGAAATCTCAAAATTTTATGAGATAGGCACTACTGTCTTATTCTCCATAGAATAGGTAACTTAGAAAAGCAAATAGATTAGAGTATTTAAGCAATTTATCCAAAACTACAAAGTATATAAGTAAGGTTAGGATTTAAAATCAGGCCAGTGAATGTCCCCTCTACAAACCACTACATTATATAAAGCATCCCCTAGTTATTCCAAGTTATGTTTGCCAATGTTTGATGAGCAACTATTATGTGTCAGACACTTTTATAGGCATTTTCTAATTTATAAGGAAATAAAGGAAAAAGAAAAATAAGCCTGAAGACATACTAAGACACTTCAAAATTCAACCCAGCATCAGTACAACTGTTATTAACAGTCATTCAAACCAGCATAAATGGGAAAGTTATTGAAACTTGATATATGAAGGTATTTGTTTTTAATTGACTTCTCATTAAAGTGGTTTTATAAATCCTAACATCCCATTAACTAACTAACTAACTAATTAACTAACTTTATTGTCATATCTATATAGACACATATGCACTATATATATAGACTATATAGACACTCATGCACACACAATAAGCTTTCTTGACAATCCATCTGGGCTTAGGTACAGTTCCCTAAGGCAACATCTGGAATTGAAATCCATACCAAACATGAGGCTGCAAGAAATTGATGATTAAGTTGTCCGTGTGTGTGTGCGTGGGTCAGTGTTTTGATTTGTCTTTCTTTTTGTGGGACCTAACACTTTCCCTATTAGTAATGCAATGCAGGAGGGAAGCATACACTTAGGTCTCAATTCCTATTTTTAAGGGATCAGTGTTGTAAGTATCTCCTTCATCTTACAAAATGCTGTGAATCCTGTGGGATATGGCATGAAGGATGTAGGAATTAAACCTCATTCTAATTCACAGATGTGACTAGTAATTAACAAGGGCACACATTGCTTCCACATTTCCTCCTGGCTTTAAAATTAGTCTCCACTTATTCAGAAGCTATGTTCCACAGTGAATTCCAATTTTCTGTCAATAACGAAATACTTGATTGCTTTCCCCTTGAATCCAGAACGTAGGCTCTCCAAGGACTTGGGAAGGAAAATAACAGCTGAGCAAAACCGAACAATGTCAAGTGCTATTACTACTATTGGTAGCAGTAACCCACATGAGAAGTTGAAGAAGACAAAATGGAACAGAAGAAAAAGTTGATATATACTTATAGCCTGGCAGAGTCCAATAAACTCTGTATTTATAGACTCTTTCAGAGATAACTTTACATAATAGAGAAAATGTCTTACACCTTAAAAGAGCAATTTAAGTTATGTGTGCTTTCAGCAATGGTCTCAATTTTCCAAAGTGGCTGAGTCTATCAAAGAAAAGATACTTTCAAATGCCTTTTGTTTTTATTACTGTTCAAATCTAATAAACATGCTGGTTTCTGGAAATAATTCAGAAATGTTTTCCAACCCTTAATCTGTTTCCATAAAACACATGTTGGTTAAAGAAATAGGTAATTCTGGAAATTGTGCAGTAATTTCTTTGGAAATTATAAGTGAAGCACAGATGGTAATACATTGGTTTTACATGATATATTTTTATATGCAGATGATATTATCGTGAACCTTGCACAGTACCATTTTTCTCTAACAAGCCATAAAACAGAACCATAAGATGTACATGAGTGAAAAAACTAGAAAAATCAAAACTTTAGACATAACATTTTGCTGGAAAATATTAAAAAGATTCATAATGGAAATATATACATATAAACATTTATATTAACTGTGCATTAATCCTAATTACTAATTTATACTAATCTGAATAAAATACCAAGAATAGGTTTATAATCCACTACTTTTATCCCACATCAAATTTCCTCAATCTCCATTATTCAGCAATCATTTATTTAGCATCTGTCAAATTGCCAGGCATGATGCTGGGATAAAAAGGTGAATGAGAATATAACTCTACATTCAAGAATTCTAAAAAATATATTAAATGAAGGGAATAATTATTTAAACTGATGGCTTCAGCCACATTTACTCCTAACAATTTATTTAGTATCATTTTTCTTTTAAAGTAGAATAAGTTAAACTTGAACTTGGGTAAACTCTGGGAGATAGTGAGGGACAGGGAGGCCTGGCAAGCGTCAGTCCATGAGGTCACAAAGAGTCGGACAGGACAGCAACTGAACAATAACCAAATAAGACCAAAATAAGTTACTATTTTTGACTAGAAACCCTACAGTTATTTTTTAAAGTAAAATAAGTTTCCAGTATGTTTATTGTAAAGAAATACTCTATCATGGTATTTAAACTTGGACTTTCAATAGTCATCTTTAATAGCTCTATTTTAACAGATTTTCTAAGATATTACTTTGTCCATAGGATTAGCTCCCACAAAGCTAGACACATATTCCAGACACTCTATATATGCACTCAGATCTGAAAAAAATAATGATCTCACAAGAGCAGTTTGTTAAAGTATGAGTATTTCCATCACCTGTGTTAATTAACAGAAGGAAAACTTCAGAGCACTCTAAGCATAAAATGTCAATATCTGGAAAACAAGTCCTATAGATGTGCTTCTCCCAAACTCACACAGTTTCTCTGTAATAACCAAGAAGCTCTCTGAGACCTGAGAACAGTCCCTTTTGCCTGAGTGTGCTATAGAGTTACACCGCCTGGAACTGATTTCCCAAATTCCACACTCACTTACTAGTTGCAAGACTTTAGTCAGGCAAGCTTCTCGACTTCTCTGTTACCTCAGTTTTCTTGTTTCTAAAATGAATATGGTAATAGTACTTTATGTACTTCAGAGAGTTAAAAATGGAATAAGGTAATACCTGTAACAGCACAGTATATGGCACATGTGCAAAACGCTCAATAAATCTTGACTATTTCTCAAGGCAAAGAAGCCAAGTCTGTGTAGATGGCAATTAAGAAATGCTGTCAACACAACCAAACTTACAATTCTGTGATACGCAAGTGAGTTCAGTAAATTCAGCTGTACAAAAGCAAAGACCTAGATTTAACAGAAGATAGCGCAAAAAATTAAAAGGTAGCTAAATCATACCTGTGCTTGTTCAAACTGATTAGAAGGTAAAAACACAAGGGGAGGAAGCCAATAAAAGGTCACCACTAGAAAACAATAAAAATGCAGCAGGAATATTTTGAGTACAGTCAGTTAAAACTCATTGTAACCTTAAAATATTTCACCTCCTCTTGCCCACACATTCCACATTAGGGGTAGCATAAGAGTAGATCCATCCAAGCATCAAAGTGTCGACCGAGAGGTAAAAAATGTATTGCTTGTAATTGCCAAATTTACATGTGGAACAAGAGATGAACCAGAGAATTAGAGGCCAATAAACCTGAATTCAATTTAGAGAAAGAAATGGAAAACACGTGGAACTGCTCAGATGACAATCCTTGAGGAATTTCTATAACTGTGCTTCTCAAAGCCAGATCAATACTTTGGCAACAACATTAAAATCATTTGGGGGGACGGAAGACATTTTTCAAAATGGAGAATCTGAAGTTCTACATCAGACATCCTGAAATAGACCCTCTGGAGGAGACAAGGAATCATCACTTTAGACAAGCTCCTCCAGATGACTCATCTACACATTGAACCCTGAGGCCCACGGCTCCATGGCACAAAAGAAGCAACAGCAAGACTTTTCAATTCAGTGCTATTTACTCTACGATTGACTATATAAATAATGTGCTATCTATATTCTTTTTAAGTGGTATCTTACTTCAAATACACGTGTTACATGGCAAGAGTACATAGTTTGGAAAGGGAAATTAAATTTCAAAACATGATTATAATTAATTTTAAGTGGATCCACTGAATTTTTGAAACATGGACAACCTATAAATAAAATTGTCTTAGCTCATTTCTAATATTATATTTGCAAGGGTACAACTTGCTTAGTACAAATCCAATTTTTTTTCCCAAGCTTAACCTTTTAAAATCACACAGTACGAGGGAAATGGAGTGATTCCCTTCCATAGGAGAAAAGGTACAATGGGCAGAGGAGTAAAATTGAGTTTATTCAGTGAGAAGCTCAGTCATGTTTACCTACACTCTGTAGCTACATCTGTTCCCAATTCGAAAAAAATATATTGCAAACAGATTAGTTCATTTTCTTTCACGATTGGCCTCTTCTGTTCAGAAAGTAAATACATAAATTCCTGTCTCATGCTTTTGTTTATCCATTTGCATCAATATTATGTTTAAATAAAAAGGCAAAAAATAAAAGTCTTCCGAACTCCAAATTCTTAAATTAATGCTAACACCATGTCTCCTGATTCCCTATGTATGTGGATCCCACCTAGAAGCAGTATGCCAAAAAGAGAAGGATCCTGAAGTTGAGGTCCCATTGACAAAAGCAATACCATAGATATTTATAAAATACAAACCTAAAAGTGACTGACCCTTCCAGTTAATTTTGAAGCTATCTAAATATTTACCAAAACTTCTTGCCACCTAAGACTGAACTGTGTCATCAAATGAGTCAGTTTGAACTGATTTGTAAAGATATTTTTACACTGTCTGGAATGTATCCTGCAATGATAAGACTTGAGAGAAAAAAAAAAAAAAAACTGTCAATTTTGTATCTCAGAAAACAAATAAAAGCCCTTGTTGGTCAAAAAGCCATTCCTCTCTAACCTTGAATAAAAGAGTTTACAAAGGAGTTCATCAATGACAGCTAATATGAGAAACATCAGAACTCGGAAACATAAGACCTTCTTTCCTATACGTGTTCGTAGCTGCAGTCCTTGTTCTTCCTACATACTACACGCAAGCAGAGGCTTTAACATCTAGTCTTGGTGTGCGCCAGAAACTAGACACGAACTAGAACGCATATTAATACTTAGGTTTAGATTTATTTCCTATTAGAGCGAATATAAATGTCTGCCATGTTGGGAAAGGCCAAAAGTTTTACATTAAAAATGTGGAAGCAATGCAGACTATATGCAAGTGATCTCTCTGGAAAAAAGTGACGGTATCTTTATAGTATTAACTACCAAATTTAAATATATTCCATCACAGAAGACTGATCTGGGTTCTATTATAATCCACTCATATCTCTTAAATTGTGAGATTCAAATTGTGAGATTAAAATATCATTCAATAATTATCTGATATAAATAGTATATTCACTCCCTCAAACCCTCACTGGAGAAAGAATGAGAGAGCGCATGGAAAAATATATAAGCCTTAGAATACTCTAAGATTTAAAAAAAAAAAAAAAAAGCTGTACATGAAAGGCGTGCTCTTAATGAGTCTGGAATGAGAGTAACTCTTCTCACAACTAATAAAATGCCATCACTCAGGAGCACACAAATGACTGAAACAATGGGAGAAACAGAAAGAACCACAAAGTTGACTATCTGCTAGGGGTGAATTTAAAGGTGTGGAGAAACAGGACGTTGAAAGATTAACGTGAGAGGAGGTATCACTTGAATTTTTACTTTTGCCTTAGATTAACCCATTAAAATGTAATCAATCATTTACCTCACCATAAAAACAACCTCATCCTTTATTTTAAACCTAGTTCAATAAAAGACTAGGATTACCTCTCACAGGGGTCCATTCAATAATTCTAGAGCAAAGGGCAAATATTCATTTTTTTTGCAATGCTGATCATTTTATGGATAACGAGCAATGGGAGAAGAAAGTCCTCTCTCAGCCTTCTCTTGTTCCACAAATATTTCACCTTCTCAACTGCTCTCCACATACGTACAATAAATCATATTTATGTAAGACTTAAAAAAGAACTCTGAGTTTTGACTGTCTGATTCTCTTCTGAAAGAGGGAAAACAGTTATCTCCTTTAATATCACTCTGACTTATTTGCTAGAAAGTTTTAAAGATGAAAATCTCTAGATTTATATAAAAAGTTAGGTATTTTCCCAAATCACCCAGAAAGTGACTGACTACGTTTCAATATATGCATGAATACATATGTTGCATCCCAATCCTTTCCATAAATGTGCATGAATATAGCATTGTGTGTATATAGTTAGAAATGTGTCTAATTGTAATATTATATATACATTTAAACAAAGGTGAAATGAAGACACTTTAGTTTATAATGAGTAGAACAAGTGAGCTTCTTTGCCACTGAGGAAGAAAGCATTTTTCGAGTAAAATTATTTGGGACAAAATGAATTTGTCAAAGTCTGAATTTAGCAGGCATTTGGTAATAACCTTATGTTTTCTATCCTTTTGCCCCATTAAAACTTGTTCTTAGGAAATATATAAATAATAAATTCATAGATCAATATTCAAATGTCTAAAACATTTTGTTGTTTCACAGGGTATTTTTGTCAGCAGAAGGCCAAAGCCCAAATAATATTAACATTTACAATCCATATTACAACAGTAATTTCTGTAATTTGGTTGTGGCATCACCAATTCAATGGACATGAGTTTGAGCAAACTCCAGGAGATGGTGAAGGACAGCGCAGCCTGGTACGCTATCGTCCATGGGGCCGCCAAGAGTCGGACACAACTCAGCGATTGAACAACCACCATAGCAAAATGCCCATTTTTCAATAACAGCACAGCTCTTCATAGAGCCTCACAAGGACACTGGAGTCTGAAGCCCTGCTTTCTACTCTGGCTTCTGTCGTGAGCTTTCTGGGAAGCCTGAGTGAAGTCATGCCCACAGCCATGTCCTCAGACTCCTCATCCAGAAAAGCACTGATCTAGATTATGGTTAAAATTCCCACACTGAACATGCAGACTGGGAGCAGGGGCGGGTGTGCAAAGAGCAACAGACTCAACACTTTGCTGTCACCTCTCATATGAAATCAGTCAATGAAGTTTCAGGAGAAAAAAATAATTTATGTTTTAACTCTTGAATACAAATAAAGAGTGTAAATCCAGAAATTAACTTAAGGCTTAAACACAAACGTAAGCCTCTTGGGTTTGTGTTTTCTTAGTCACACTAACTCAAAACTCTACCTGGTGTATTACAATTTCTGTTTTTGTTATAGAGTGATCTCTGCATCATGACTATTCTTACTCTTTCTCAAATGAAACTTCACTCCAAATTAGAGAACAACCCTACAGCAGAAAGCATATCTTAATCCTAACCTGTCCAGGGAAACGGAGAGAAAATGATAGTGAAATGAAAACGGAAGAGAAAGATAGAAAGGTTAAGTGCACATGTGTGTGTACTGAGGGTCACACAGCTGGAGATGAAGAAGGGGAGAGGAAACAGATAAAAGGGAAGAGCAGGAAGAAAAAAAGGAGGAGATAAATTAACTCTACAGCTGAAGGTCTGTAGGATAGGCGGAACTCAGGTTTCTGAGGAAAGTGCTATTCCTCCCCTATCCAACTGTATTATGAGCTGCCATTCATGGACCCCCAAAATTACCTCCAGCTACAGGAATAGGCATGTGATTCAAACTGGGCTAAGCGGAACATTTCTTGAGGGTTTTACATAGTTGAACTGGAAGTGTGTGCATATGGACAGAGGGAAGTTATTTTCCCCCAGAAATGTGGTAAAGAAAAATGGTTGCCAGCTGATAGAAAACCCACACCACATGGAGAAAAACGATCTGCAGCAAGAGAAGAAAGCCAACCAAGAAAGAAAAACAGAGATGTTGGTAAGAAAGAAAGCTCTGCAGAGGTCTCAGCTTTAATATATTTGCAACTTCCCCAGGCTGACTTGGTCAGCCCTTCCCCACGATCTGCGAACCATGCTAGTATTTTCCAACGTACCCCCTCCATCGCTCACGGTAGTTCAAATTAGCTTTCTCTGCATGAACAAAAGTCTAGAATAAAATGCCCAAAGTCATCACAAAATTAATCATTTTTTTTTTGTTTTGTACAGAAATTGATTTTTGTCTACCTAACCACTGTGATATTCATGGAAATACTACAATAATAACTCAGAGAGTCAAACTTTCAAGGACACTACCAAGAAATATTAAAAGACAAACCTGTGCTAAAATCAAGGAGTAAAGAATGTTAATAATAAGACCAAATTTCAATTTCTTGTCATGCTAAACATGCTGTGTAGTCATCATCAATCTTAATTTAAAGGCAATATACAGAGATGCTAGAAGTAACTATCCTGGATAAAGCAACTAGGATTTTAATTATTTTAAAGGCTAATGATGGAGAATTGAAAACAAATCGGTCTTCATTTCCCCTAAAGTCAGATTAAAGACAATGCATCTAGTATCACAATAATTATTTAATACTACTTTGGAAGAACTAGTCTGTGCAATTACCCAAAAGAAAGAGAAAAAGTGAGGAGGTACAAATTATCTTTGTGTATAAATGACATGACCATGTACTCAGACAACTGAAGAGGGTCTACAGAGGATTATATGATACAATATGATTTAACAAGGTCGTTACTTAAAATAATAAATTAAAAAATCAATAGCTTTTCTTTAAATATAGAAGTTCCCATTCTAAATAGCAACAGAAAAGAAAAAATATTAACTGCCTGTCTATAGACACCTGCAAAATACTACTGAAGGCAATAAGCAAAATCACCTGGTATTTTTCCAGGAAGATTTAAATAGATCAGTGGACAAAATTATACTCAGAAACTGGCTAAGATATATGTAAAAATTAATTCTAATTAAGTGATTAAGTGAAACTCACTTACTTGTGTCTGACTTTTTGTGATTCCATGGGCTGGAGCCCACCAGGCTCCTCAGTCCACAGAATTCTCCAGGTAAGAACACTGGAGTAGGTTGCCATTTGCTTCTCCGGGATCTTCTGGACCCGGGTTTCCTGCATCTGAGTCACCAGGAAAGTCCAATATGTAATAAAGGCAGCACTTAAATCAGTAAAAATGTCATAGGTTGAACTACTGGTCCAGTTCTTCACTTCTCCTACACCAGAACTCTGGCCCCCAGCCACCAGAGACAATGTGCACATCTTGTCTTGACCGTGGGCCTTGTCAAGTAACCAGCTTTTGCTTTAGGTAAAAGCATGTGGTCAGGAAAGACCACATGCTAGTTATAAAGCTAAGAACTGATGTGGCCACATGTTCTCCAGTGTTTTTGCCATCACCAAAGGAATATGTTCCGGTTTGTCGCTGGTTCCAAGGGCATGTGAGATGTAGTGGGCACAGCTGCCCTAGCCAGGCTTTATGAAATGCATGTGCTCTCAGCCTTCTGATCCATCAAGCCAAATCAAATCTGTCTTAAGCCACTGTATTTTATCATTATTAGTTCTCCATAAAACCTATGTGGTATACAGGAAAAGACATATTATTCAGTCTATAGCACTGAAGCACCGGTTGATCAATTTTAGGGAAGTCATGAGTTATATTCCAATTTTAGTACCTGTATCAAAAGTATTTTATGTAAATCAAAAGATTTAGACAGAAAGAAAATGAAAACTGAAACCATTTCTTTTAAAAACAGATTTGAAATGCTGAAGAATTTTTGATGCATGATACAAAACTAAAAGCCATAATATAAATGACTAATCAACTTGAAAAAATAAATTAGCAAAATATATCCACAAATTCACTTTATCATGCACCACAGAGAAAGGGTCAATTTTTAAAGTAAATCTGTAGGAAGTTTTATAAATCATAAGAAAAGAAGACAAAATAAAGAATGGCAGGAAAAAGGTCTTGCAATAAATTGATAAAAATAAAGAATAAATTGATTAAATTATTTTTAAATGCCATATGTTTATGTTAGTTTAAATTTGTACAAAAATTAATTTTTCACCCAGCAGATTTAGAAAAAATATTAAGTGTATAGGTACGTGTGTGTGGAATCAAAGCATTCTTGATAAATATTAAATTTATGTATTTTAGGGGTAGCAATTTGGCAGAACACACACAAAGTTATAAATAAGTATATAGTCATTATTGCAGTAATTCTACTTCTGGAAACTTTGCTAGATAAACTCATACATGCTTAGATAAGCATACTGTATTATTGTTTATAATAGAAACAACTTTGAAAATGCCCTATTTGTACAGTAAATAGTTCTAGTTAGATAAGTTGCCATATATATTAGTTATAAACAAGTATATATAAAGTTATATACAAGTATGAGGTTATTCTATATGTACTGATAAGAAAAATTCTTCAAAGTATATTGCTATGTCAAAATGCATGGACTATTTTAAATAGTGTATTTCCATAAGAAAAGGAGAAAGAAGGAACACAGGAAGGAATGAACTGTGTGTATCTGTGTCTATAAGGTTTCTGGAAGTTACTCAAGTACATGGAGAAAAGAAAACCAGGTTGTCAAAAAAAAATAAAAGGCAACTGACAACCCTTAGGCCTTCTGCATTGCAGGCAGATTCTTCACCATCTGAGCCACCAGCAAAGCCCCTTAGGCAGATGGCTACCCTCCACTAACAGAGGCAGTAAGTCTGCCATTCCTGTGCTGTGCTGAATCGCTCAGTGGTGTCCAACTCTTTGCAATCCCGTGGACTGTAGCCCACCAGCCTCCTCTGTCCATGGGGATTCTCCAGGCAAGAATACTGGAGTGGGTTGCCATGCACTCCTACAGGGGATCTTTCCAGCCCAGGGATTGAACCTAGTTCTTCCACATTGTGGGTGGATTCTTTACCATCTGAGCCACTAGGGAAGCCCAAGAATATTGGAGTGAGCAGCCTATCCCTTCTCCAGGGGAACTTCCTGACCCAGGAATCTAACTGGGGTCTCCTGCATTGCAAGTGGATTCTTCACCAGCTGAGCTACCAGGGAAGCCCTTGCCATTACTAACATAATGCTATAATAGGAGACTCATTTTTCCTATTGAATGCTAAAGTAAATAACGCAATGTTTCCTATTCAAAAGACTACATTGCCTCTCCTCTTAAGGAAGATGTTGGAGAAGGAAATGGCCATCAACCCCAGTATTCTTGCCTGGAGAATCCCATGGACAGAGGAGCCTCGTGGGCTACAGTCCATGGAATCACAAAGAGTCAGACACAACTGAGTGACTGACAGTTAAAGACGATGTAACCCAGACAGACAGTACACGTTTCAATGAAAGACTAAAGAAAGTCTTGTGTTTTCTCTGTTCTTACTCTGCCAATTAATAATATGTAGGTTTCCAGCAAGATAAAATTCATCAAATTTTAACATCTCTTAAGTCAGTTCTTTATGAGTCTTCAATATTGTGCTTGTTAGAATACTAATAATGATCTAATTTTAATGTAAGTTACTTAAAAGAAATTCAAATTATTATGTGATTATTCACTTTTAGGTTTTACATGCTAATGGATGCAAAGTTGACCGCATAGCAACAAATTATTTCTCATCAGCATAACTAAAAGAGGAATTGAAATGATTTAAAATGTCTCATGAAATACAAGTAAAATTGTTTTTGCTCTTTCCTGAATATTATTTTGAGTAAGTTGATATTTATTAACAATAATAACTATAACTGAAGTCACTGAATCAGAGCAGTTATTTTCCTTTTAGATTTTCAGAGGTGTGTTCTAAAACACGTATCTGCAAACAGTGACCAATTTTACATTTTTTTAACACTAAGCCATAGCCTGGTCTGACTCAATGAAACTATAAGCCATGCTGTGTAGACATGTCAAGACAGATGGGTCATGGTGGAAAGTTCTGACGAAACATGGTCCACTGGAGAAGGGAATGGCAAATCACTTCAGTATTCTTGTCTTGAGAACCCCATGAATAGTATGAAAAGGCAAAAAGACAGGACACTGAAAGATGAAATCCCCAGGTCAGTATGTGCCCAATATGCTACTGGAGAGCAGTGGAGAAATAACTCCAGAAAGAATGAAGAGACGGAGCCAAAGCAAAAACAACACCCAGTTATGGATGTGACCGGTGATAGAGGTAAAGTCTGATGCGGTCAGAACAATATTGCAGAGGAACCTGGAATGTTAGGTCCATGAATCAAGGTAAATTGGAAGTGGTCAAACAGGAAATGTCAAGAGTGAACATCAACATTTTAGGAATCAGAGAACTAAAATGGGACAGAATGGGCAAATTTAATTCAGATGACCATTATATCTACTACTGTGGGCAAGAATTCCTTAGAAGAAATGGAGTAGCCATCATAGTCAACAAAAGACTCTGAAATGCAGTACTTGGATGCAATCTCAAAATGACAGAAGGATCTCTGTTCATTTCCAGGGCAAATCATTCAATATCACAGTAATCCAAGTCTGTGCCCCAACCACTAATGCCAAAGAAGCTGAAACTGACTGGTTCTATGATGACCTACAACACCTTCGAGAACTAACAGCAAAAAAAAAAGAAAGAAAGAAAGATGTCCTTTTCATCATAGTGGACTGGAATGCAAAAGTAGGAAGTCAAGGGATACCTGATGTAAAAGGTCAGTTGGGCCTTCGAGTACAAAATGAAGAAGGGCAAAGGCTAACAGTTTTGCCAAGAGAACGCACTGGTCACAGCAAACACCCTCTTCCAACAACACAAGAGACGAGTCTACATAAGGACATCACCAGATGGTGAATACCAAAATCAGACTGATTATATTCTTTGCAGCCAAAAATGCAGAAGCTCTATACAGTCAACAAAAACAAGCCTGGGAACTGACTGTGGCTCAGATCATGAACTCCTTATAGAAAAATTCAGACTTAAATTGAAGAAAGTAGGGAAAACCACTAGACCATTCAGGTATGACTTAAATCAAATCCCTTAGGATTATACAGTAGAAGTGACAAATATATTCAAGGATTAGATTGATACAGTGCCTGATGAACTATGGACAGAAGTTCCTGACATTGTACAGGAGACAGGGATCAAAACCATCCCCAAGAAAAAAAAATGCAAAAAGGCAAGATGGTTGTCTGAGGAGGCCTTACAAATAGCTGAGAAAAGAAGAGAAGCTAAAGGCAAAGGAGAAAAGGGAAGATATACCCATCTGAATGCAGAGTTCCAAAGAATAGCAAGGAGAGATAAGAAAGCCTTCCTCAGCGATCAATGCAAAGAAATAGAGAAAAGCAATAGAATGGGAAAGACTTGAGATCTCTTCAAGAAAATTAGAGATACCAAGGGAACATTTCAAGCAAAGATGGGCACAATAAAGGACAGAAATGGTATGGACCTAACAGAAGCAGAAGATATTAAGAAGAGGTGGCAAGAATACACAAAAGAACTATACAAAAAGATCTTCACAACCCAGATAACCATGATGGTTCAATTACTCACCTAGAGCCAGACATGCTGGAATGCAAACTCAAGTGGGCCTTAGGAAGCATCACTACGAACAAAGCTAGTGGAGGTGATGGAATACCAGTTGAGCTATTTCAAATCCTAAAAGATGATGCTGTGAAAGTGATGCACTCAATATGCCAGAAAATCTGGAATATTCAGCAGTGGCCACAGGACTGGAAAAGCTCAGTTTTCATTCCAATCCCCAAAAAAACAATGCCAAAGAAATGTTCAAACTACTGCAAAATTGCACTCATCTCACACGTTAGCAAATTAATTCTCAAAATTCTCCAAGTGAGGCTACAACAGTATGGGAACCAAGAACTTCCAGATGTTCAAGCTGGGTTTAGAAAAGGCAGAGGAACCAGAGATCAAATTGACAGCATCCGTTGGAAAGCAAGAGAGTTCCAAAAAAAACCATCTACCTCTACTTTATTGGCTTTGCCAAAGCCTTTGACTTCGTGGGTCACAACAAACTGGAAAATTCTTACAGAGATGGGAGTACCAGACTACATTACCTCCTCCTAAGAAACCTGTCTACAGGTCAAGAAGCAACAGTTAGAACTGGACATTAAACAATGGATTAGTTTCAAACTGGAAAGGAGTATGTCAAGGCTGTATACTATCACCCTGCTTATTTAACTTATAGGCAGAGTATATCATGTGAAATGCCAGGCTGGAAGAAGCACAAGCTGGAATCAAGATAGCTGGGAGAAATATCAATAACCTCAGATATGCAGATGACACCAAACTTATGGCAGAAAGAGAAGAGGAACTAAAGAGCCTCTTGATGAAAGTGAAAGAGGAGAGCTTGGTTAAAACTCAACATTCAAAAAACAAAGATCATGGCATCTGGACCCATCACTTCATGCCAAATAAATTAGGAAAAACTGGGAACAGTGACAGATTTTATTTTCTTGGGCTTCAAAACCACTGTAGATAGTGACTACAGCCATGAAATTAAAAGACTCTTGTTCCTTGAAAGAAAAGCTATGACCAACCTAAGCAGAATATTAAAAAGCAGAGGCATTACTTTGCCGACAAAGGTTGGTCTAGTCAAGGCTATGGTTTTTCCAGTAGTCATGTATGGATGTGAGAGTTGGACTATCAAGAAAGCTGAGCATCGAAGAATTGATGTTTTTGAACTGTGGTGTTGGAGAAGACTCTTGAGAGTCCCTTGGACTGCAAGGAGATCAGTCCTGAATATTCATTGAAAAAATTGATGACATCCATGTAACATTTGAGGTCTTTCTGAACTACTGTTGTAATGGCTAAAATCACATAAATGTTTGTGTCCTAAAAAAAAAAAAAAAAAAAAAGACTGATGCTGAAGCTGAAACTCCAATACTTTGACCACCTGATGTGAAGTACTGACTCATTGGAAAGAGTCAGTACTTTTGGAAAGAGTCAGTAGGTCTTTTGGAAAGACCCTTGTAACGACTGAAGGCAGGAGAAGAAGGGGAAGACAGAGGATGAGATGTTTGGATGGCATCTCCGACTTGATGGGCATGTGTTTCAGCAACTATGGGAGTTGGTGATGGACATGGAAGCTTGGTGTGCTTCAGTCCATGGTGTCGCAAAGAGTCGGACACAACTGAGTAACTGAACTGAACTGAACTGAAGCCAACAGGTCAGTGGAAGAAAATAGAAAACATTTTTTTTATACCAGAAACACTGACATAATGTAATAGAGATGACTAGAGAAATTCGAGGAGTCTATTCTAAGATCATGGCATCTGGTCCCATCACTTCACGGGAAATAGATGAGGAGACAGTGGAAACAGTGTCAGAGTTTATTTTGGGGGGCTCCAAAATCACTGCGGATGGTGACTGCAGCCATGAAATTAAAAGACGCTTACTCCTTGGAAGGAAAGTTATGACCAACCTAGATAGCATATTAAAAAGCAGAGACATTACTTTGCCAACAAAGGTCCGTCTGGTCAAGGCTTTGGTTTTTCCAGTGGTCATGTATGGATGTGAGAGTTGGACTGTGAAGAAAGCTGAGCACCGAAAAATTGATGCTTTTGAACTGTGGTGTTAGAGAAGACTCTTGAGAGTCCCTTGGACTGCAAGGAGATCCAACCAGTCCATCCTAAAGGAGATCAGTCCTGGGTGTTCATTGGAAAGACTGATGCTAAAGCTGAAACTCCAGTACTTTGACCACCTGATGCGAAGAGTTGACTCATTGGAAAAGACCCTGATGCTGGGAGGATGGGGGCAGGAGGAGAAGGGGACGACAGAGGATGAGATGGCTGGATGGCATCACTAACTCAACGGGCATGAGTTTGAGTAAACTCCGGGAGTTGGTGACGGACAGGGAGGCCTGGTGTGCTGCGATTCATGGGGTCACAAAGAGTCGGACACGACTGAGCGACTGAACTGAACTGATTCTACTCACTAGTTAAGCATTTAGAAGTCACATATTTTTAATAAAGTAACTTAAGTAAATGTAAGATATAGATACTATATTTTCACCCAGTATGGGCAAAATGAATTAATGGAAAAGATAACTATTGAAATGGATCATAAAATATCAGTTTTCGTATGATGTGGCCCATTCATTCCTCTAGCACATATATACTGAGCTCTCAGCTTCTGGCATGGCAGCATTAGGTTCATGGAATAAGTGCTGGTGACCAGGGGAGACACACTCTGTATCAAAAGGTATAATTTACTGTGAGAATCAGATATTAATTTATTACACACAAACCATTTATAACAGGTTATTTGCAAATGCATTTAACATACCAAATTTAGCCATATGTTCCAGGCAAAAAGTAAGACAAAATTTTTAATCCAAGTCTCCTTAAATCTCTCCCCTAGGAAATATACGTTTGGCCTATACTATTCTAGAGTCATGAAGACCAAAATTCAGAGACTCTGAGAGAAAAGAAGTTGATACTTGGTGTCTGCATGTCCATGTACCAAGTCTTAGCAATTAATAAGCCATTTAACGGATTTTCAAGAATGATTTAAGAGTAAACTTTTTGTCTTAAATACATATATCAGTATCTAACTTTGAGGGAAGGCAAAATACTCTGTAAAATTATGAAAGGTACTTTAAGATTAAGAAAAGTTATTACAAATGTATAATGAGCTCATTTTCTGTTGGGGGGAAAGATGGGAATTAGGGAAGGTCAGATAACATTTGCTGTGCACTAAAGAATGTGTAGAAGAGTGGAAAATAAATTACAGTTAACTATTTTCTTAAACTTTTTATTTTTCTATTGGGGTATAGCCAATTAACAATGTTGTGATAGTGTCAGGTGAACCATGAAGGAAGAGTTAAGCATTTTGATGAAGACTCAAGGTAGATGGATCTTGATGTATCCAAGAGGTAAAGAGATTAACAAAATAGCTCTTAACACAGTGGTTCTCAAAGTTTTGTCCAGGAAGTTCCAGGGGTCCTAAAATTCTTGCAGGAATCAGAGAAAGGTCAGTAATATTTTAATAGCATGTCATTTACCTTTTCATTTTCATTAGCTTGCAATTGACAAGGTGTTTTCCAGGGGCCACATGATATGTAATATTGTAATGTGAGTGCAGAAACAAACATGAGAGTAATATTGATGTGGTATATATACACCAAATCTTCATTAGGCATTCATCTGTCAATAGACACTTTCATTGCCTCCATATCTTCAGTTCAGTTCAGTTCAGTTGCTCAGTCGTGTCCAACTCTTTGCGACCCCATGAATCGCAGCACGCCAGGCCTCCCTGTCCATCACCAACTCCTGGAGTTTACTCAAACCCATGCCCATCGAGTCGGTGATGCCATCCAGCCATCTCATCCTCTGTCATCCCCTTGGCTATTGTAAACAGTTCTGCTATGAACATCGGGGTGCTTGTGTCTTTTTAAAAATAAATTTATTTACTTATTCATCTACTGTTTATTTATTTTTGGCTACACTGGGTCTTCATTGCTTTGCAGGAACTTTTTCTGGTTGCAGTGTGCAGGCTCCTCATTGCGGTGGCTTCTCTCGTGGAACACAGGCTCGAGGCATGCAGGCTTCGGGGGTTGCAGCACCTGGGATCAGTAGCTGCCGCTCATGAACTCTAGAGTCTGGGCTCTGTCCTTGGGGCATATGGGCTTAGCTTCTCCGTGGGATGTAGAATCTTCCCAGACCAGGGATCGAACTTCACATTGGCAGGTGGATTCTTATTCACTATGTCACTTGGGAAGTCTGCACATATCTTTCTGAGTTAGAGTTTTCTCCAAATATATGCCTAGGAGTGAGATTGCTGAATCTTAACGTAAGTTTATCTTTAGGTTTGCTAAGGAACCTCTATACTATTTTCTGTAATGACTACACCAATTTACATTCTCACCAACTCTCTGGGAAGATTCATTTTCTCTGCACCATCTCCAACACTTACTCTTTGTAGACTTTTTAATAATGGTCATTATGACTGGTGTGGGGACTTCCCTGGAGCTCAGATGGTAAAAAAATCTGCCTGAAATGCAGCAGACCTGGCTTTGATTCCTGGGTCAGGAAGATCTCCTGAAAAAGGAAATGGCACCCCACTCCAGTATTCTTGCCTAGAGAATTCCATGGACAGAGAAGCCTGACGGGCTACAGTCCATGGGATCACAAAGAGCTAAACATGACTGGGCGACCAACACTATGAGTGGTGTGAGGTGATACTTCATTCCAGTTTCATTTGCATTTCTCTAATAATTAGCAGTATTGAGCATGTTTTCTTGTACCTACTGGCCATCTGTGTGTCTTCTTATGAGAAATGTCTATTATGTATTCTGTCCATTGTTTGAATGGGTTGGCTTTTTGAGACTAAGCTATATGAATTGTCTGTATGTTTTGGAAATTAAGTCCTTGTCAGTAACAACATGTGCAAATATTTTCTTTCAGTCTGTAGGGTATCTTTTCAATTAGTTTAAGTCTCCTTTGCCATTCAAAAGGTTTTAATTTTAATTAAGTCACATTTGTTTATTTTTTGTTTTTTATTTCCATTACTCTAGGATTAATGAATTTGGAAAACTCAGCAGTGGCCACAGGACTGGAAAAGGTCAATTTTCATTCCAATCCCAAAGAAAGGCAATGCCAAAGAATGCTCAAATTACTGCACAATTGCACTCATCTCACACACTAGTAAAGCAATGCTCAAAATTCGCCAAGCCAGGCTTCAACAATACATGAACCGTGAACTTCCAGGTGTTCAAGCTGGTTTTAGAAAAGGCAGAGGAACCAGAGATCAAATTGCCAACATCCTCTGGATCATCAAAAATGCAAGAGAGTTCCAGAAAAACATCTATTTCTGCTTTATCAACTATGCCAAAGCCTTTGTGTAGATCACAATAAACTGTGGGAAATTCTTCAAGAGATGGGAATACCAGACCACCTGACCTGCCTCTTGAGAAATCTGTATGCAGGTTAGGAAGCAACAGTTAGAACTGGACATGGAACAACAGACTGGTTCCAAATAGGAAAAGGAGCACATCAAGGCTATATATTGTTACCCTTATTATTTAACTTATATGCAGAGTACATCATGAGAAACACTGAACTGGATGAAGCACAAGCTGGAATCAAGATTGCCGGGAGAAATAACAATAACCTCAGATATGCAGATGACACCACCCTTATGGCAGAAAGTGAAGAAGAACTAAAGAGCCTCTTGATGAAAGTGAAAGAGGAGAGTTAAAAAGTTGGCTTAAAGCTCAACATTCAGAAAACAAAGATCATGGCATCCAGTCCAGTCACTTCATGGCAAATAGATGGAGAAACAGTGGAAACAGTGGCTGACTTTATTTTGGGCAGCTCCAAAATCACTGCGGATGGTGACTGCAGCCATGAAATTAAAAGATGCTTACTCCTTGGAAGAAAAGTTATGACCAACCTAGACAGCATATTAAAAAGCAGAGACATTACTCTGCCAACAAAGGTCCATCTAGTCAAGGCTATGGTTTTTCCAGTAGTCACGTATGAATGTGAGAGTTGGACTATAAAGAAAGCTGAGTGCCGAAGAATTGATGTTTTTGAACTGTGGTGTTGGAGAAGACTCTTGAGAGTTCCTTGGACTGCAAGGAGATCCAACCAGTCCATCCTAAAGGAAATCAGTGCTGAATATTTATTGGAAGGACTGATGCTGAAGCTGAAACAACAATCATTTGGCCACCTGATGCAAAAAGCTGACTCATCTGAAAAGACCCTGATGCTGGGAAAGATTGAAGGCAGGAGGACAAGGGGATGACAGAGGATGAGATGGTTGGATGGCATCACCGACTCAATGGACATGAGTTTGATTAAACTCCGGGAGTTGGTGATGGACAGGCAGACCTGGCATGCTGTAGTTCGTGGGGTCACAAAGAGTTGGACATGACTGAGCGACTGAACTGAACTGAACTGAGAAGACAGATCAGAAACATATTGTTGCAATTTATGTCAGTGTTCTACCCATGGTTTTCTCTAGGGGTTTTATAGTACCCAGTCTTAAATTTAGGTCTTTAATCCATTTTAAGTTTATTTTTGTATACAGTGTTAGAACATGTTCTAATTTCATTCTTTTACATGCACCTGTCCAGGTTTCAGCACCACTTACTGAAGAAAGTGTCTTTTCACAATTACACACTCTTGCCTCCTTTGCCGTAGACTGATTGACCGTAAGTGTGTGGATTTGTCTGTGGACCATCTATCCCGTCCCACTGATCTGTATGTCTACTTCTGTGCCACTACTATTCTGTCTTGATTACTGTCGCTTTGCCATACAGTCTAAAGTCTCAGCTCTGTTCTTCTTTCTCAAGATTGTTCTGGTTATTCAAGGTCTTTTGTGTTTCCATACAAAGTTTAAAATTGTTTGCTCTTATCCACAAGAAAGTATGAAATAATGCCATTTGCAGCAACATGAATGGACCTAGAGATGATTGATCACATTAAGTGAAGAAAGAGAAAGACAGGTATCATATAGTATCACTTATATACAGAATCTAACAAGTGATACAAGTCAACTTATTTACAAAACAGAAGTACAAAAAACAAACTTATGGTTACCAAACAGAATAGCAGAGGGCTAGGAGGATAGATACATTAGACCTTGATTAATATATACTCACTACTACATATAAAATAGATGTTAAAAAAAAAACAAGGACCTGTATAGCACAAATAACTATATTAAGTATCTTACAATAACCTACAATGAAAAAGAATCTGAAAAAGATATATATATGAATGTATATATATATATATATATATATATATATATATAAAATCCTAAATTAACTATACTTCAATTTTCAAAATGGTTTAAAAAAAGAAAAATATCAGAATCCAAGAAATTTCTTGTTATGTCAGTTATTAAAGGTATTTGAAGAAAAGTAAAACAATGTCTTTTTTTTACTATTGTTCTCTTGTAAAATTTGTTTTTCATAAAATGTCACCTATGTTAATATATTAACTTCATGTTGGTTTTAAATGAATTTCTAAATAAATGTTTTTAAATTTTAGCAGGTTTTAATCGTCTAGAACTGTAAACATAGATATAAATCACACAATAAAAACTTTCAGGGGTTTTCAACAACTTTAGGCCTGTACAGGACCTTTAGTTTGACTGCTATGCTAAATCAAGACCTCAGTAGATAAACTTTGAGCTATGAAGCTAGAAAGAGGGGTGGGGTCTGGTCATGATGGGTCATGCAGGCCATGAGATAATATACTGAGTCCAGAACAGGGATACAGAGGCTCCAAGGAGAGCTGAATCCAAGTGCACACATGAAATGAACAGACTCTTCAGTCTGTTACAGGGAAAGTGACGTGCGTACAGACACATCGTAGGAAAAGACAGACTTACATGTTATACGAAAAGAGACAACTGATTAGAAGCAATCAGTGAAAGGCAGGAAGGCGGGGTGTTGGTGCCCACTTTTTTACTATTAATACGCATGTGGTCGGTGGTGCCAAGAGAGAGCGACCACCGAGGGAGGGTGGTTTAGACAGACTGGCATTTCTCTTCCTTCTGTATTGTGTCCTCCTGCTGTTTTGTATGCTTGGTGATTTTTACTATTGGAGGTCAGGCATTGTGAATTTTAACTTACTGGGTACTGGATTTTTGTATTCCCATACATCTTATTGAGTTTTCTGTGGAAAGCACTTTAGTCACTGACAAAATATCTGCTCCTTTAAGGTCTTCCTTTTAAGACTTATAAAGCAAAATTAGATCTGTCTTCTAAGGATTTTTTCCCCCCACTACTGGAGCCTCTAGATGAAGGTGAAAGAGGAGAGTGAAAAATCTGGCTTAAAACTCAACATTCAAAAAACTAAGATCATGGCATCCGGTCCCAACACTTCATGGCAAATAGATGGGGAAATAATGGAAACAGTGACACACTCTATTTTCTTGGGCTCCAAAATCACTGCAGGTGGTGACTGCAGCCATGAAATTGAAAGACACTTGCTCCTTGGAAGAAAAACTATGACAAACATAGACAGCATATTAAAAAGCAGAGACATTACTTTGCCGACAAAGGTCCATATAGTCAAAGCTATGGGTTTTCCAGCGGTCATGTATGGATGTGAGAGTTGGACAATAAAGAAAGCGGAGCACTGAAGAACTGATGCTTTTGAACTGTGAAGACGACTCTTGAGAGTCCCTTGGATGGCAAGGAGATCAAATCACTCAACCCTACAGGAAATCAACCCTGAATATTCAGGGTTGGAAGGACTGATACTGAAGCTCCAATACTTGGGCCACCTGATGTGAAGAGCCAGCTCATTAGAAAAGATCCTGATGCTGGGAAAGATTGATGGCAGGAGGACAAGAGGAGGACGGAGGATGAGATGGTTGAATGGCATCACCGACTTGATGGACATGAGTTTGAGCAAGCTCCAGGAGATGGTGAAGGACACGGAAGTCTGGCGTGCTTCAGTCCATGGGGTCGCAAAGAGCCGGCCACAACTGAGTGACTAAACAAGAACAACAACTGGAGCAAGATGCTTCTGAGTCCTCTATCTGAGTCCTCTATCTGAGTCCTCTATCCAACACCCTGTTAACCATGAGGTTTCTCAGTGTGGCTGGTGAGAATGGACACTATTCCCACTCTATGTGGTTTGCAGGCATGGTCCCCTCTGATTCTGCTGGTTGATTCTTTCTCCAGCCTCCACCAGTTATTTCAAAGGAAGGTATAGATCAGTCCTTAATTGAATACTCAAGGGGAATGTCCTGCAGATCTCCATGCTCTACAGAATTCTCCCTTCTGGTATTCTGACCTGTGAATTCTAAGCTTCTTGATTTCTCCATACTCCCAGCTTCATCTCCTTGATTCAAGGAGTTTGCTTGGCTCTGCCTTCCCTGTATTGTCACCTGGAAACTCTCTCAATGAAGTAAATTGACATAATCAGAGGGCTCATCTTGGGTCACATCTTTCAAGGATGACTATCCTTCATTACCTGACGTCCAATGACTTAAAAACCAGTTTCATATGTTTTGTCCTTTTTTTTTTTAAAGTTCAGCAAGAGATAGTAAGTCAGAAGCCTATTACTTATCTTGACCCATTATCCTCTACCTCTTTAATCTTAGAACAATCCTTGAGTTGAGTATTATTACCTCTACTTTACACACAAGAAAATTGGAGCACAGAGTCAGTAACTTGGCTCACTCAAGTTCACTGAGCTTCGGTATCACCAAAGTTGATTTTTAAGCATTTTTTTCAAAGTTCTTGAACATAGCCATTATGATATACTGCCTGTAACGGAAGTGAGAGAGAGCTGAATAAATATTTAACACTGACTATGTTTTATAAAATCATCTTTGTAAATTGGTTTAGAAATAAGCTTTCCTTAAAAGGCTAATAAATGAACTAAATGATCCTTGAGAGCTATATACAGCAACAAGCTTAAGGACTGAAGTTTTGTTACATCCTTAGGTCAACCACCAAGATGAAGTTCTCGTTCCCTCTACAATAAAGACAAATATCAAGCCTGTTCTCAAACAGCGAGCTCTGAGTCACTTCATCTGCCTGAAATGATCTATCGGTAAGTTCTCTTTTACATTAAAGAAATAAATTGGGCTCCCCAGATCACGCTAGTGGTAAAGAATCTGCCTGCCAATGCAGGTAGATGCTAGAGACAAGGTCGGGTCAGGAAGGTCCCCTGGAGGAGGGCATGACAAACCCACTCCAGTGTTCTTGCCTGGAGAATCCCATGGACAGAGGAGCCTGCCAGGCTACAGTCCATAGGGTCACAAGAGTCAAACATGACTGAGCCAACTTCTCATGCACACAGAAAGAAATATATTAGAAGTGATTAAATAAATCTGTTTCCTTGTAGCTTATACCCAGTCAAAACAATATATAAAAATAAACTCCAGAATTCATGACAGTCAGCAGCCACATACACAAACATTCCTTCCCAGCAGGACACTGGAACACAGTTCTAACAGATATTCCTTCACATGTTCTAAAATGTTCTATTCTTTTCATCCTGGAATGTAATCAAATCTTCCTAAAACCTTAAAAATCATATTTACTGTGAGGGCATGCAACATGATAAATAGTTGAGGAATAAGATGTTATGATTAATTTAATGTTATATATAATTTGGCTATTATTTGCAATTGAATATAGGTTACCAATTTTCTATGAGTAAAAACTTATAAAGGGTATTAAGCAGTAAACTTATATTGAGTAGCACATAATCAATCCTGAATCAGTAAATCAAACAGACAACAGTCTATTCAGTTTTTATTCCAGGTAAGTCTCCATACTAGGATGGAGTTCACATTTTCTTTATGCATATCCACGATTCCATTGCAGTTTGGAATATACAAGATGTGAATGATGGAAGTAGATCACACTGTCCCTGTGGAAACCTGGGAGTTAATTCTTGTCTGTTAAGACTTGGTTAAGACCCTGGGCTTCACAGCCAACCTGCCTGCTTTGATTCTGAGCTATTTCACTTCAGAAGAATCCAGAGCTATGTGGCCTTGGCAAGTTCCTCAACATTTCCATACCTCAGATTCCTCAACTGTGAAACAGAAATAGTAGTACTAACTCACAAGATTGTAATAAAATTTAAATGAGTTAAAAGATATGAAACAGAACACTATCAGGCACATAGCAAATGCTCAACCAGTGCTAATTAACATTGCTTTTATTATCATCAAAATAAGCTGTTCAAAGAAATCAGTTCCAGGCACGTCCATCTTACTGGTTATTTGGACCTTGTCTAATTAGAATATTATGCCAGCATATAATTGTTTCTATATTCCCAGTTATAGGCAAGAATGAGGAAACAGATAAATCCTGTTATCTAAGAAGGAAACCACTTGGGATTGTCTCAATACTGTCATTACAAAACCTGCACTATAGTCAAGCCATAAAGAATACAAATCCACTTTATGAATGGTCAAAATAAATCAAAGACTGTTTTAGTAATTTGTCTGAGCCACCCATGGGACAAATAATTTCACTCCATCTACATAGTAAGTAGTAAGGAGCAAGTCAGTAAGTTCTATGACAGAGCTGTTGTGATATTAAAACACGCAGAGGTCCAGAAGAGTTTTATCTGAAACCGCGAGAGCTTTTTTGTAAGTTGATTACCAATTTCAGGCAAATCATTGAGTGTACAGTGGAAATTCTTTGAATCTATTCTGTCTTATCCATAGTGAAAGAGGAGAGGAGTGAAAAATGTGACTTCCTGAAAATTTTACCCAATTTCCAGGTCAAGTGTCCTGTAATATATCTAAATCATAAAGTCCCACAAGATTCCAACTAGAAAAAAAAAGCAGGACCACAAGAAGGTAGTGGCTTGCAATTATTTAAAGGAGAAATAAATGCACAGGTCTTAGAAGCCTCACATTCAAATGTCTAATTGCTAAAAATGAGGAGAAACTATTAACATGTGGTATGAATTCAGTAGTGAAAAGTTCATGGAAAAAATGCCTCCACTGACATGACTTGGGTCTGACTGCTTTAGCCACCTGCAGAGGGCCTGCACGCCGCTGAATACCACTGACATCACCGCAGGTGTGTGCAGTTTGGGGACATGAAATCAAGTTCATAACAGTATCCAGCTTCCTTGAAAAAAAAAAAAAGGCAGTTTATTCTCCCCTAGTTTGAGCATGACTAAAACAAGGACTCATTGGGAAAGACCCTGATGCTAGGAAAGATTGAAGGTGGGAGGAAAAGGGGACAACAGAGGATGAGATGGTTGGATGGCATCACCGACTCGATGGACATGAGTTTGAGTAAGCTCTGGGAGTTGGTGATGGACAGGGAGGCCTGGCGTGCTGCGGTCCATGGGGTCGCAGAGTCGGACACGACTGAGCGACTGAACTGAACTGAACTGGAAACGACTGTAAAATTCCATTCCGGTGAGTAATCTATTTGGGTTTGTTTATTTGGTCATTTGAATACATCATTCTAAGGACTGTCACTCCTGAGAATATCCGTCTGTGGGTCCATGGCTTACTTCATTTATCCGTATTTCCTTTAATTGACAGATGAGAACCTTTAAAAATCTAAATAATGCTTGTGAGTAAATTATAACATCTTAATTAAATGTTGATATTCCCCAATGCATTAGAGACTGCCCCTTTTTGAACCCCCTCTTATGGAAAAATCTGTTCATCTGAAAACCTGTTAAAGCTGCCTACTTAGAGATAAAGCACTGTTTCACACTTCAGTGGCTCATTCCTTACATATATTTTAAAAGATGACGAGTAAAACCTATATTTTAAAATGTCCTTTCATCAAAAAATATTCCTGCAATAAATTCCCCTGGTAAATATTAAAAGATAAAATAACCATAGTCTGATAAGTTTCTAAATGTGCATTTTTGCTACATATAACACCTCATGCAAAGAGTTGACTCATTGGAAAAGACCCTGATGCGAAGGATTGGGGGCAGGAGAAGGGGACGACAGAGGATGAGATGGCTGGATGGCATCACCAACTCGATGGACATGAGTTTGAGTAAACTCCGGGAATTGGTGATGGACAGGGAGGCCTGGAGTGCTGTGATTCATGGGGTCGCAGAGTCAGACACGACTGAGCGACTGAACTGAACTGAACTGAATCTAAAAGGCATAGTCAAATTAGATTTATCCCTCCTTTAATCTATAAGACTACAATCATTTCATTCATTTTAGTTAAAGTGAGAATACCAAAAGCACCTACAGTCACTATTATGGATAGTGCTGACTTACTCTACACTTAAAAGGAAGATATAAAGCAGCCCTACATTATAACCATCTTTGTCATATTGTCACGCCCAGAACTTCCCCCCAAATTCCCCCAAAAGTATTAATTTCCTTCTTAGTTCATCAAATATGTAAGAACCGGTACCAAGTGGCTATCAGTAAACCTTTAAATCTCACACATTCAATCATGAATCATTCATTGATTTCCTTAAGCTCTCTCTGATTGGCTATGATTCATTTTAAGATATCTAATTGCACCTACTGGCCTTGATTTTTAAACCAACCTCTCCCATTGGAATCTTTAAACAGCTGACTAGCTCCCTCTAGCCTCCTTTAGTATACTACGGCCACAGGTCACAGTCAAAGGTTAGGGGCCTGCTGTGGCGGGGACTCTTACTCTCTTGGCCAAGATTATTATGTGGCTCATCAAGATATTCCACTGATCCAAACCCAAGGAGGCTAGTGCCAAGAGGCAGTGGTGAGACTCTAACACGAAGAACACCCATTCAGAGCGCGAAATGACAGGAATCAACAGTCAAACACAATTGCATAAATAACCTCAAAATCTATAAATGACTTTCCCAAGGGAAGAAAGGAAAAGAAAAAGTTGAGTGTCACACCTATTTTTACTGAGCAAGATTATCCTTTTCACCTGGAATATGTCTGCTCTCTGCATAAGCTGCATATTTCATAAAACAAATGCAGTCAGATTTTCACATTCAAAATCAAATGTGAAGAACTAAAATAACCCTCAAAGAGCCAGGTGCCAAAATTATTTTCCACAGTGGGCAAAAGGGACATACAGTTTAAACACTTCATTTCACTATAAAATATGTATATATTTTTATATATAGATAGATGGATTTGAATTTTGAGACTCCTTCCCCCCCCAAAAAAAAACTATTTTGATCTCATTCTAACTTGCCTTTTTATGATTGAAGTACCACTTGTAGATGATATATATTTTTCAAAATAACATCAAGCCATGTTTTTAACATTAAATTTTTAAAGTTTGCTACCTTGGCCAAAAATTGATTTTAAAATTACATATAATTTGCTGCCAGTGTTTTTACTGCTCAGCAGAAGGCTAGGATCATTTCCAAAATGGAACGCCCTGTGTCACTACATATGATAACAAATGTTAGATTTAAGTTGCACATTCTGTATTTCCTCATGATAGGCATTTCAGTAAAAAAAAAAAAAAAAAAACTGAACACTCTACCTTGGCTGTCTAGTTGTCCCCAAATGCACAGGGTAAATACGTACAATTCCCCTCTCTGGCTATATAAATTAAAGGTTGGAAGTGAATACAATAGAACGTCACATTTGGAAATGGCCTTAGTGACAGGTTAGTTCAATTGTCATTTTGCCCCAGTTCAAAGCTATGTTGGTACAAGAACCAAAATTAAAGGCCATGTCCCTTGACCCTCTGTTCTAGGTCTCCATTACCCTATATTGCTAGTTATCTTCTGTCCCCAATGTGACATGAACAAGTGGCTTTATTTTAAACTGTACTGTCATTGAATAAACCACTTTAATGTCTTTTTTCTGCCCATCTTCCTCCTTCCCCTATTAATTAAAAAAAAGACTTATGTTCTAAATTTGGGGTACAACATAGAGCTAGCTGAAGTCATACATCAAATCCTACCCCTACCGTGAATAGGAAGCACTTGGGCATTGAGTCAATTAAAATAAACAGGCCTACTAAATCATAAAGGCCTATTTCTTTTCCATGGTATTAGAAAAGATGAACAGATTTCAGCAAACTCAGTCTTATAAAAGAAGGTGTGAGCTGAACTTGACATTCTATGATAGTAACAGATGACAAGACAAAATGTGAAAATCACATTCTTGAACTAAACTGTCTAAGAAAAGCCCACGGGAAGAAAATGTACCGATGTTAGCTTGGTTGACTTTCAGTATATTCCATTTTGTAAAAATTTTTAAAAGTATTAAAATCTTCCTAGACCAGCTGGTATATTCTAACCTGATAGACTTTTCTGTAATTAGATGCTATCATGCCAAGTACCTTTGAATCAGCATTTATTTTTACCAATAACATCTAAACCATGGAGTTAAATAACTATGGAAAGGCATGTTCCTATCTATCTATCCACTATCTACCGAATATGATGTACATATATATTCAATCATCAGAACAACCCCCTATGAGACAAGGACTGTTAGTATCTCTGTTTTAAAGACATGTGCATTGAGGGTCACACAGACTATCTTGTCTGTTACTGACTTAATCATAAACTTGCAAGTAAAAGACCTGGGGTTAGAATTCAGGCAATCTGGCACCAGAATATGAGCTCTTTTTAAAAAAAATTTTACTTGATTTATAATGTTATGTTAGTTTTTCACAAAGTGATTTATTTTATATGCGTATATATATATATATATATATATATACACATATATATATATTCTTTTTCAGGTCATTTTCCATTATAAAGTAGTACAAGATACTGAATACAGTTCCCTGTGCTATATAGCAGATACTTATTGTTTACCTATTTTGTATATAGTAGTGTGTATCTGTTAATCTTAGACTCCTAATTTATCCCTCCCCTTCTTTTTCCCCTTTGGTAACCATAAATCTATTTTATATGTCTATGAGTCTCTTTCTATTGTGTAAATAAGTTCATCTGTATCATATTTTTAGATTCCACATATAAATCATACCATATGATATTTGTCTTTGTCTTATATACTTCACTTAGTAATGACAATCTCTAGGCCCATCCATGTTGCTGCAAATGACATTATTTCATTCTTTCTTATGGCTGTATAATCAGAACATGTGCTCTTAATCACTACAGTATACCACAATAAAAATGAGCTGATGAATATAATTACACTCACAGATACTTAAAATAAATTGTGATGCAATGTAACGTAAAAGAGGACAATCTCAATTTTAAATAACTGTGCTAAAAAGCCTCAGAAAGCTCCTGAAGGAGCACAAT
The DNA here is from genome assembly GCF_019320065.1 of Cervus canadensis. NCBI lineage: Eukaryota > Metazoa > Chordata > Mammalia > Artiodactyla > Cervidae > Cervus > Cervus canadensis. The sequence goes on along the minus strand of NC_057397.1, from coordinate 70,379,675 downwards.
GAAATAAATCTTTCTCTTTTGACACTGAACAAATTTAACTAATTGATTCAAATGTCCAGTGTCTCTCTTTGCAGTCCAGAAATAATTTCAATTGGTCATTTACCAAATATTCTGAAGAGGTACATTTTGAGTAGTACTCTGAAGTAAGTCAGGCCTTAAAAATAAATTTACATAAAATAATTGATTAATCCAACTTAAGAGAAAATAATTATACCACTGAAAAAGTACATTGAAATTTTCTTCTGTTACTAACCTGAAACAGCATGAAACAGGAAAAGTAACTTTAGCTCTGTCACTTTTAACCTGACTCTAAAGATTAAAAAGTAATTATTGAAACCAACTCTATTCTTCCTTGATAAGAAAGAAGAGACTAAAAAAGAAAACCCAGCTGTACAGAGGGATGGGCTTGGATGGTTGTTCTCTGTGGATTTCTCAGGGGTAATAAGAGACAATATACCTCACTCGTATAGGCTCATCTGTAAGAATTTCATGAAAAACTCTAGATTTGGGCATCCTGACCAAGCAACACTGAATACAGAACACACAGTTAAGGTGGAACACACAGGAGAAGCTGAAGATCCTGAGGACTAGTGAGTCTTCTGGTCTTCTGGTCATAGTTCTTGACCTTAATGATATTCTGAATGGCCAGCACACTTGGGATTCCAAAGCATGGAATCTTGCTGCAGATTAAAAACCTTAATGAATCAGTTATGCAGCACCTGCTACTGACTGGTATAAAATTGTTACAGTGGAGAATTAAAGGATGTAGTTAGAGTACCTTATTCAAGGAGGCTGACCAGATAATGTTGTCACCATCCTTCCATTAGCAAATAAAATAATGCATGTTAGTTATTTAAGCAAGTGAAAACAAAAACAGGAAAAGGTCCCAACATCTAACATTTTAAAATCTGTAAAACACAATTTTTTATCTCTGAAATGTCTCACCACTAATTACTGCTAAGATTATACGCAGTAGAAAGCTAATCCAAGCAAACTCTGAACTTATAGGTAGATTCAGATAAACCTGAGAAAGGTAAATAAATACTAAAGAAACATATTGCAAGAAAAATGTAAAAGGATTACACTCACAATTCACAGTATTTGTCACAGAATTGCCTTTTAAAATCTAGAATCTCTCTTCTTTCTTTAAGAAACAGACAACGCAATAAATTTTTGCTTTATCAGGTTTTTTATATGTGCATCATTCAGAGTATCACATGTTTTTATTTTAACATTAAATTGGTTTAAAATAAATTTCCTCACTAGAGGAATAATATGTGCTATTATTTTAAAAAAAATAAAGAACATGTTGTTCACATAAATACTTAACACCTGACAAACTATGAAAGTTGATGATGAAAGTTATTGATTATGAACTATATTCTACCTTAAGTTTCATGATAAAAGTGCTTGCAGTGTTAAGAAGTTCTAGAATCATTAGAATTTCCACTACAACAAGAACATTATTCTAGAGACAAAATGACTTTTCAGAATGTAGAGATTAACTCAGGATTCTTTGTTAGCAATTTAGCTTCTTCTGACTAATGAACACCTCTAATTGAATGACAACAGTCTTTTGAGTTTTAGTTAATATTAACAATGTACCTCCTTTGCATCATTATAATGATTACATAGAGAAAGACCCACTCCCCAAAACTAGATCCAATGATATACAAAAATCAACAAATGTATACAGAAATGTTAACATTAAAAAGTGTTCTACCTGAAGTATATATAAGGAGGGGAATTTATTGAATGTCTTCCATAGTACTACTTCAGGTGTCTCACCCTTCTTCTTAGCTGTAAGAGATGTTCCTTTTTGCTTCTTAAAAACAAAACAAAAAAAACAAAATGCACTCTTTCTCTGTAACAGGCTTTCATCAGCATATTAATAAATATCTCCCACTTGAGTAATTAAAAATCTCAAATATTTATACTCTCAACAGGAGAGAGATAACATGAATACTTCTAGCCAACTTAGTCCCACCTAGTGGGGAGGGAACATAGGTTTTTAAACCTCAAATTGTAGAAAGCAAAAGTATGGGGGTCTCACCAATTGTAAAGTTCAGCAAGAATTAAAGCATTGCAATTGCAGTTGTCAGCACAGAAAGCTTCTCTTAGAAGCTTCGTTCCAACTATAATAACTTAGTGTGCCTGCTGGCAAAAAAATTTATGACACAAGCTTCATGCACGATTGATACCATTACTGTTTATTTTAAGACGGTCCACCAATCAAATAAAGCATTCTCAGTGTATGTTTTGCAACCAGAATGGGAAACACTATATAGATACCTTTTTTGAAGAAGATGTGATGGATTCTTTTTCCCACTAGTGTTTCCTACCAAAAAGAAACAGCTAATAAAAGTGAATCAGGCAGAAATTCATGTCAGAAAATATCCTATCATCCTGCGTTCTTTATAGTATGCTGAATTAACTAGCAGCTATCCTTATTTTTTAAAAATAAGAGATTATTATTACACATATGTAAGTATATAAACCCAACTAATGATATGTTCAAATGCTTTAAAAAAAACTATTTGGGAATAATGCAAACTCTGAAACATAATCTACTTTAAATCTTAGAAAATCTTCTTTGTATCAGATATGGTACACGCCTCCATCTTTCATAATTAAATTTTTGCATTGTGTAATAAATATGGATGAACTTAAATAATCTCCAAGTGGGGGGATAAAAGCTATTTTTTTCCATGAACCACTTTTAAACATATATCTTGAAGAAAGAGAATGATGGAAATTCTAAAATAAAATCTTGGTTAGCAAAATCATAACTTTTTCTCACATAATAATATCTTCTGGAACTGAATGAGAGGTTCAAACTCTGAACAAATACAAGCCCATTTATGTTTGGGCTCAAAAGGAAACCTAAAATAATCATCAATACACTGATGTTATTCCAGTAATCTCTGAAAGCAAATCTAAGACTTTTCCAAAACAAGTAGCCATGAACCCAGGCTCCCCCTTCCTTTTCAGAGCAGGATAAAAACTAGCCCCTACTTTTCACCACCTCCCAACACCCCACCTCCCCCCCAGCACTCCAACCTGAAGCAATAGGCCCTTCTCTTTATAACCTTATAAACAGCAGCTTGCCACTTTCATTCCTCTAGTCTATGAACTAATTACTTCTTCATTTCCACATTAAATTATCTCCTGAGTGTTAGAAACAAAAGTCCATCTGTGGCATGCAATCCCAAAAGTTCAAATTGGCAACCAGGGAAAGTGTGGACTTAACAGTTCCTTTCCTCTTTGTATTCAAAAAAAAACAAAGTTGTATTTTTCAAAGGATTTTGGTTTGAATTGGGGTTTTGCTGTAATATGATCATACTTAATATCTGCAAAGTTAGCTTTTGATGACGGCTCTTACTTTTTCAAATACTTTGTTTCTCTACCAACCATCACTACACACAGTCCTAAGAACAGTTCACGCAAATGCAGAATTACATTCAGAATATGCCCTCACATATACCATTTATTATGCACACTTTGTATATAAATCTGTTCTACGAAACATGGTCAAATGCTGCGCAACAGGTTCTGCTGTTGTGTAAACACACACTCCCAACAAAATGACAATAAGCTCTAAAGAGTCAAAAATATAGGGGGAAGAAAACCACATTAGCCTTCAGAGACTTAATCATAATTCTTTTGAGGTGACGGAAGATCTAACCAAAAAGGGTATACTTCGTCTTTACAATCAGCTCTTCTTATTTGTATCCCGCCCTGTGGGTGATAAACTAAAAACCAGGCGTATACAAGGATCCACTGACGTACTGCGCGGTACTGACTTTAGTGCTGAGTTGATGACAGGAAGGGTACTTTGGCAGAGCTCTGACAAGTCGTTATCCTTAAGTTCCCCCTTTGCTTTGCGTCTGTTGGTTCCCCAAGCTATCCACGTAAAACAAATGGCAATCTGCATTCTCTCTGTTTTGCCATGAGAGCGTGAAATCCAGTTAAAGACACACCTCAGAACTACTACACTGAGTCACATTTATTTTCACTCGGCGGGGGAGGGGAAGAGAAGACACTTTAAAATGAGACGGCGTCCCTGCCCTCTGTGTAGCCAGATCCAGTTACCGTGTATTAAGTTATGTCTAAACGAGAAAAAGATTCTGTCTAGGCAAGTGTTTTATCACCAAGCCATGTTATTCAACAGATCAAGGGTTCCCACGCTCTCCCCTAGACTCTTGGATTTTTAACCTCCTTTGTTAGACACAAAACAGAGGGAGAAAGATTTCAGGAACAATACCAAGGCAGCAAGCACAGGATGCCAAGCAGGGAGATCTGTGTTACCCGAGCAGAAGCAGCTTATTTACCACCAACTCAGGCTGCTTTTATTCGACTACACGTTTGCTCTAGGTAGGCGTTCGCCTCCTTCCTGGTAAAAAGAATGGACTGGCCACGACCGTGTCTTTCAGCGCGCAGCCCCGCGCTTTTGTGCTGCCGGGGATAACGGATTCTGTCTCAGGCGCATCCATCACCTAAGGCGCAGGGAAACTCAACACGGGTCCCGGAGGCTGGAAGGGGAACAATGTCTGCAGACCCCGGCGGCCGGGGGCTACCGGGATCCAGGGAGTGGACGGAACGGTCCGGGGAGCAGCCCCGGCGAAGGGGAAGGAAGAAAGCCCCGGCGCTCTTACCTCCACATTGAAATACTGCTCAGTTCCGCACACGGTAGCACATAAAATCCAAAGCAAGGTTTGCAAGTACAATATCCCCGAATGGTGCACGAAATCCAGCCGTCTCCCAGTGCTGGAGGTGAGTACGCTCATAGTGAACTGTGCCTCCGCGGATGGCCGGAATCCCCCCGGGCTTCTCGTCTCTCCCGCCCTCCGGGTTTCCTCTCAGAAGTCCTCGGTGGGCGAGGAGCCTGCAGGTTCACCCGACGCCGGGCAGGGGAGGGGACCGCGGCCCCCGCGCCTGGCAGCCCCGGAGCAGCCGCGGCGGAGGCAGCTCAGCAGCAGCTCGCCCTCACCATCCTCGGGGGCCCGTGGCGCCCAGGTTCCCCCGCGGGGCCGCCTCTCAGCTCCGAGTCGCCGCCGCCGCCTCCAGCCCGAGCGTCCGCCGCCCCCGCCGCCGCCGCCGCCTCCCGCTGCGGGCAGGGCCTCGCCGCTCCGGCTCCCTCGGCTGCGCCGTCCCTCTCCCCTCGCCCTCCGAACGCGCGGCCGGAATCTACATAGCTCCGCCTTCCCGGGGTCCGCCCCACTCCGGGCTCGGCGCGCGCGCGCGCGCGCGCACACACACACACACACACCCGGACACGCGCGCACACACACAGACACATACACGTATCTGCACACGAACACACACACATCTGCACACGAACACACACACATACACACATCTGCACACAACACACATGCACACACATCTGCACACGAACACGCACACATACACACACATCTGCACACGAACACACACACACATCTGCACACGAACACACACACATACACACACCTGCACACAAACATACACATAACCGGACACGCACACACAAACACACACACACATCTGCACACGAACACACACATCTGCACACGAACACACACACAACTGGACACGCAGACACACACATCTGCACACGAACACACACACACACACACACAAAACCGGACACGCACGCGCGCTACTTAAAGGAGCTGGCTGGTAAAGGGGAACCGCGACTGAACCGCACTGCGAGCAGCCACCCCGGGAGAAAGGGCCCGGGTTGAAGCGCGGTCGGAACCTGACACCCACAGCCGATTCCAAGGCGCGCACCGGAGAACGGGGCGGCCCGGTCCTTGGATATCGGCCACTCTCTGCAGAGCGCCGAGAAACAAGTGCGCCCTCCCCCTGGCAGGGGCTGGGGGGCTCCGGCGGCGCCCCTGGTGTGGGCTGGGGAGCGTCCCGGCGCGCGGGAGCTGCCCCGGGAATCCGTGGAGCCCCCGCGTCCCTGGGCGCCGCTGGGGGCGCGGGTCCGGGCCCGCTGGCCAAGTTTGAGGAGCGAGAGATGGCAAGTCTAGGGCGGCCAAAACTTTGCTGGGGCCCCGGATCAAGCCTGTGGCCTGCCGCCCCCCTGGATTCCCTCTGCATCACTACTGCACCCCCTGCCTTTGGGGGCTCCGGGCGGGGCGGCGGGAGGCCGGGCGGGGGGCGAGACGGAATCCAGGTCTCGGGAAAGGCGGCGGGGGGCTGGGGGCGAGAGGGAAATCCCAGTCAACCGAAAGGCTGGCTTCCCAAAGATGCTCTGTCCCGGGGGACACAGGGACACACTGGACCCCAAAGACGGGTCCAGGTGTTCACAGAAGGCTGGGCCAGTGGGGCCGCGGGCAAGAACCGGGACGGGGGAGAACCGGGGCGGGAAGGAGAGGAGGGCGGCGGGCAGGGGCGGGAGCCCGGAGCGGGGAAAGGCTGCCGAGAGCGCCGAGAGCGGCGGGCAGGACGCGGAGGCTGCTGGCACGCGGGCCGCGGCCGAGGCGGCCACGGGGGACTCGAGCGGCCGCTGGGTGAGGCCGCGGACAGGGGGCAGCCGCCACCGGCCCTGGGCAGGTGATGGTTTGGCTCCAAGAGGAAGGGGGAAGGGAGACAGGCAGGCATCGGTCTGGGGCCCGTGCCAACAACTGCGCTTCTCCGGGGCGGCCAGCAGAGGGGCAGAGGGGCCCACCGGAGAGAAAGGCAGGCCAGGCTGAGAAGGGAGGCTGTGCCAGGCATGACAGCTACCTCGGGGGTGCAAGAAGGAGTTGACAAAGCAGATTTCATGGGTGAACTGGTAAAGGAAGAAGCGGAACTGCAAGAGGTCATGCAGATGGAAAATGTTGAAAAACACCTTGGCAAAAAAATTGCATTGGACTGTAATCGTTTGTATCCTAAAGAGAAACACAAAAAGGCTGAGGATTGGGACTTTGTGAGTAATGCTTTAAAATCTCTAGAACATATGACTCGGGCTTTCCTAGTAGCTCGGTTGGTAAAGAATCCTCCTGCAATGCAGGAGACTACGGTTCGATTCCTGAGTCGGGAAGATGCCCTGGAGAAGGGATAGGCTGCCCACTCCGGTATTCTTGAGTTTCCAGGAAGGCTCAGCTGGTAAAGAATCCGCCTGCAATGCGGGAGACCTGGGTTCAACCAACCCCTGGGTTGGGAAGATCCCCTGGAGAAGGGAAAGGATTCCATGGACTGTGTAGTCCATGGGGTCGCAAAGAGTCAAACATGACTGACGTAAAAAAAAAAAAAAAATGACCTGCCCAAATTGATTTAAGTCTCTCAAGGAGCCTTTCCTGACAGTCCAGTCCGTTCCATGCACAGAATGTCCTGTCGACAAAGAATTTTGAAGACATAAGAAAAAGAAATAATTTATATTGTATAGCGTATGAAAATCTGCAGAATATTTCCACACATAGTGTCCCATTTAATTCTCACAAACATCCCTGAGGCTTTTGTTTTCACCTCACAGATGGAGAAAATGATGGTAATAAAAGATAACTTTCCAGCAGATCATTCAAGTGGCAGAATTCAGACCTGAGTTTTCTGACTCCTAGTTCTGTGCATCTCTCAATACACTCTGCTGAATTTCCATATAGCAATCTATATCTGCTCTTAGCAGCTGCATAACCCATAGGTTAAATGACTTACATAAATGAACTATTAGAAGGTGACATGAAAGCAAGATCATTATGTAGAAGGTATAAGGTGTTGTATAAACCTTATACCTTATACCAGTATAAAGTAACTTTTATGTATTGGTATACTTTATACCAATATAAAGTAACAAAATGTGATGGTAAATATCAATATATTAAGAACAGTTTTCATGCATACGTTATATCCAGCAAAGTACAAAATTTAAGAGGGAAGAGATACAGGGGGAAAAAAAGTTCATGTTCTCTTTCTAACCCTTGAGATAGCATTGAAGGAAGAGAGGTAAAACAAGCTTACACAACATTTACACGAGACCACAGTTCTAAATGGTAACATCCCTACTAAATGAGCCGGAATATTAGAAGACTTTATCAAGGAAGTAGAATGTAAGTTAAATGCTGCTGGGCTATCAACAGGAAGGGATTTCTCACTGCAAGCAATCTGTTTGTCAAAATACTTGAGCTCAGAACAGAGAAATACATTAACAGAGTATTGATAGAAAGCAAGATATAGAGAAGGGCTTACAATGTAATATTTAGTTAACATTTGGTTAAATTGGCAAATGAGGATTACTAAAATATTTTATACGGGAATGGGTATCTAGGGAAGATTATCTTCAAAGTTATGCACAAAATTGGACATGGGGAGGACTGGGTGCTAAGACAGTTAAAACAATGTCTCAGTCCAACTGTGAAAATGTAATGGCCTGTACTAGTGAGGTGTCCTTGGAGACCCATCCCAAGGGAAGTGAAAGTAGGGAATACTAAATTCAAAAGATAATCTCAAATTAGTGATTACTAATAATGATACTTTTTAAAAAATATGTTAAAATCCATTAGTGAGCATTCAATGAGCAATGAATAAATGCATATACTAAAATGAATGAATATTCAATTCTATAATACAGAAATAATAATGTAGTTATATTTTATGTAGTAAAGATTCAAGATAATTACATATGCAAGATGCTATAGAACAAAGTGGAAGAAGTAGTTGGTTTTCCCTGAGGTCTTTGGACAATACATCACAAAAATAGTTGTTCTCAAACAGTATCTTGAAGAAAGAGTAGAAATTTAATAGGCAGGTAAGAAAAAGAAGGATATTGCAGACCTGTGTGCAATGGAGGTGTAAGATCTGGAGAACTACAAATGGTTTGTCACCACTGGAGACCAAGGTTAAGGTCAGAAGTTGCATGGTTGTGCAGAATTCGGATCAAAAAGAGTCTTGAGTACCATTTCAGGAGTTTTGTTCAGTCACTCAGTCGTGTCCGAATATTTACAACCCCATGGACTGCAGTCACCAGGCTCTCTGTCCTTCATCATCTCCTGGAGCTTGCTCAAACTCATGTCCATTGAATCAGTGATGCCATCCAACCATCTCATCCTCTGTTGTCCCCCTTATCCTCCTGCCTTCAATCTTTCCCAGCATCAGGGTCTTTTCTTTTCTTTTCTTTTTATTAGTTGGAGGCTAATTAATTTACAATATTGTAGTGGTTTTTGCCATACATTGACATGAATCAGTCATGGATTTACATGTATTCCCTATCCTGAACCCCCCTCCCACCTCCCTCCCCGTCCCATCCCTCTGGGTCATCCCATCAGGGTCTTTTCTAATGAGTTGCCTCTTCACATCAGGTGGCCCAAGTATTGGAGCTTCAGCAGCAGTCTTTCCAGTGAATATTGAAGATAGATTTCCTTTAGGATTGACAGGTTTCATCTCCTTTCTGTCCAAGGGACTCTCAAGAGTCTTCTCCAACACCACAGATCAAAACCATCAGTTCTCTGGCACTCAGCCTTCTTTATGGTCCAACTCTCACATCTATACATGACTACTGGAGAAACCATGATATTGACTAGACAGACCTTTGTCGGCAAAGTAATGCCTCTGCTCTTTAATACACTATCTAGGTTTGTCATAGCTTTTATTCCAAGGAGCAAGCATCCTTTAATTCCATGGCTGCAGACACCATCTGCAGTGATTTTGGAGCCCAAAAAAATAAAACCTGTCACTGTTTCCATTGTTTCCCCATCTATTTGCCATAAAGTGTTGGAACTAGATGCCATGATCTTACTTTTCTGAATGTTGAGCTTTCAGCCAACTTTTTCACTCTCCTCTTTCACTTTCATCAAGAGGCTCTTTAGTTCTTCTTCACTTTCTGCCATAAAGGTGGTGTCATCTGCATATCTGAGGTTATTGATATTTCTCCCAGCAATCTTGATTCCAGCTTATGCTTCATACAGCCTGCAGTTCAGGCTTTAGACTTTACCTTAAATAAATTCTTAGGAGAAGATAATTGAATTTTCACTACCTCTGTTGTATACTTTGCTAATGCTATGGAAATAGTCACTATCTAGAAGGTTTTATACTTTTTCTTTCATATGTTCCATTAAGCATTTAATATCTATGACCAATAAGCCTGATAACAATTCTCCATGTGGACTCATCTAAGTACATATGGAACCATAATCATTTTATTTATCTGGTGATTTATTATTTCATTTCTCACCTGTTGAACAGGTTTATCTTTCAAAGGGTAGAGTTATGAAGTTTCTATTCTCCTGTCTTACTAGTGTATGCTTCTTAGTTGGTGGTCTTCTTGAAGAAGGACTTGTTTTCCTATCCACAGTGAGTTAAGATATAAAATATCACCCTTCTTTTAATAGTGTTAATGAAATCTTTACTGAAACTCTTTTCTCTCACTGTGTGTGATTTCTGTCAAATACTTTCTTCCCACAGTTTCACAAAGCTAATGAACAATCTAAAAATTACATCTGAATGGAGAACCAAAAAAATAAAATAAGGAAGTCAGAAGAAATGAATAATTGCCCCTGGTGAAGGTTAATAGCAATTCAATAAAATATTACATGGGAGAGAAATGGTCTGAGGAAGGAAATGATGTAACTCTCAAGAAGTGAGTGACGGATACTTAAAAGTGAGCAGCTGAGTGGCATGCTGTGATGTGTGACTAATTATAACTACCTAAAATAATATTGGAGGTAAATAATATATTACAATCACCACTGAACCAGATTTCTTAATAAACTAGAGCTTTAGAAATGACTTTTATGCCTTTGTAAAATTACATAAACTTGTTCTTTCTTCTATCATATCAATTAATATGCTTTCTTCCCTACTTCTATCAGTTGAATCTACAGTGTTGCTTTTTATAATCCAGAGAATATTGAATTCATTCTGAGCTATGGGCTTCTCTTATGCAGTTTTTTTTTTCAGAGGCATGCATATGTAGAACAATCATTTAAAGCCTTGTTATTCAAGGCATGCTCCTTGGTGGAACCTCAAGTTCTGAGAACTTGTCAAAATTGTGGAATCTCTGGCTAAACCAAGATCCCCCATGATTCATGTTGTTGTTCAGCCACCAAGTCATATTCAACTCTTTGTGACCTCATGGACTGCCCACGTCAGGCTTCCCTGTCCTTCACTATCTCCCAGAGTCTGCTGAAATTTACATCCATTGAGTTGGTGATGCTAACCATCTCATCCTCTGTCTCTCCCTTCTCCTGCCTTCAATCTTTCCCAGCATCAAGGTCTTTCCCAATGAGTCAGTTCTTCACATCAGGTGGCCAAATTATTAGAGCTTCAGCTTCAGCATCAGTCCTTTCAATGAATATTCAGGGTTGATCTCCTTTTGGATGGACTGGCTGGATCTCCTTGCAGTCCAAGGGACTCTTAGGAGTCTTCTCCAACACCACAGTTCAAAAGCATCACTTCTTAAACTCTCAGCCTTCTTCATGGTCCACCTCTCACATCCATACATGACCACTGGAAAAACCATAGTTTTCGCTAGATGAACCTTTGTCGGTTGAGAAGACTTTGCTTTGTAATATGCTATCTAGGTTTGCATAGCTTTCCTTCCAAGAGCAATCATCTTTTAATGTCATGGCTGAAGTCACCATTCACAGTGATTTTAGAGGCCAAGAAAATAAAATGATCCATACGCAGGGTAAAATTGAGAAGTTGCTAACTATTATCACCGTCTGTGAAGATAGTATGGTTTTTTCCCATTTCCTTCATTGACTTATTCTCTCATTTCACCTCCACAGCTATGAGTGTTTTCACAAATATTTGATTTTCTGCTCATTTATTTGCTCATTTGTCCTCTCCTGAGCATTCATCAGCCACTGTAAACTACCAAGCAACTGAGGATGTAAAAAGGTAAGTGTGAAGTGAGTTGAGATGGACCACCTCAGTTGGTTAGAGCCTAAGACAAATGAAAATGAAATCTTGGACCTTAAATTTGTTTTCACATGGATTTATTATCAACATAAGGAGATAGCTATCAGTGTGAAACTTCAAAAATAAGATTTTGATGTGAGTGAGTGGAAATAACTGCCAGCGCCCCCTTATTATTTCTTCATCATGGAGTGTCTGAAGTTGGAGGTCCAAGATAACCGGGGAGTGTTGGGAACGTACCAGCTGAAAGAAGAAAGGAAACAGTGGATACGCAACCACTTAATACCATAGGCCCCGGGGGGAGCCTTGTCAGTGCCCCAGTTAAGTCCATCACCTGTGAGTCCACGCCTCCAGCACGTCAGTTACATCCTTCCCAGGTACTCTGGTACGCTGCAGCACACACCAGGATCAGCAAAATCTCAGAGTCTGATGCTGCTCCTCTCTACCATCTCCTTCAGAAAGTTTTGCCACTTACTTCTACTCTGGTGATTTTCAGACCTCCAGACTTGAACTCAGCCTGATGGTCTAGAATTCATTTCATCACTTTCACCTAAAGCTCAGCATGTTCCCAGACAAGTTCAGCACTTTTGCCTTAGATAATGTACCCTTTAGGTTCCCCGTTTCAACCTGGACCAACTTTGCTACTGAACCTTGGACACACTTCTGACTCTAACACTAGTTTATACTGTGCTGAATCAGTCATGGCTAGCTGTCTTTCTGTTCAGTACTAGCTGTGACGCATTTCTTCACCGGCACCTGTAGTTTATCACTGTTCATGCCCTTTTCACACCCTTGGCGTTTTATGCCTAACCACTGCAGTAGTCTCCAATATGTTGTGCATGCATATGTTCTTTTTTTATCTCCAATTATTCTTCATGCCTGTCCATTGAAACCTCTCGTTTTTACTAGGCTTGCATATCATTTTCAACATAGACATGGCATTTATATGTTGCAAGGAAATTTTTTAAAGTTCTCTTCTTCAAATTCCTCCTTACACAGAAGAGGAGACTGAGGCTCAGTGAGGTTAAATAAGTCACGAGCCTAGCAGACAAAGGTGAAAAACAAATATATTCTGACTGAGTCACAGCTGATTGCATTTTTTTTAAAAGAAGATAGATTATAAACTACTGCAACGTGCAAAAAAAACACTCTGAACAAACAATTCAGTTTAAGAAATAGTTTTGTTGCTATTTCACTCATGCCATATAAATAATTATAGTAGAATGGAACTGGATAATACTCTGTGGATTATCAGACTTAGCACATGTAAATGTTTAAATGCTAAACAATATAAGGTATCATTATAGCATGTGACTATTGCATGTTATATATATGCAAGCAGGCAGAAAAGACTCACTTGAGACTCTAGTTGATAAGAGAAGTCAACAAAAATGAGTTAGAAACGTTCAGAGTGAAGACACTGTAAGAACATCCTTAACAGGTTATATTGGAGAGGAACAAGTACTGTATATTTAACTAGTTTTAATGGAAATGATAAAGGTTTTCATTTCTTAGCAAAAGAAAAGGAGCTTTAGAATGGCAGTTTTTAACATTGTTATCAAAATATAATTAATCCCTTTTGAACAATTACTCAGTATATTAAATGTACTTTTTATTAGTTCATAGGCAAGGAAAAGGAAATGGAAAGTAGAATGGGAATTAAGTTGACATCCATAAAAGCCATAAGATCACAATAAAAATGTATGACACAGAAGTGAATATTCTAAATTAAATTTGAGGCATTGCCTTGGAATTAAAGTTACGGAGTTCAGAAAATCTTTTATGAACTAATTTCCGGCAGTAATGAGAAACTAAATATCCTAAGTTGAAATGTTCTTTTTCTACAACTAAAACCAAAAATAAAAGTGATTTAACCCATAATGATATAGTTACAATTAGAAGAAAAACAGTAATAGAAAGAAGAGAAAAGATATAGAGTAATCTTAGTCCTACTATATCTAGTACTTCCATGGTGTGTTTCTTCATTTTGAAATGGTATAACTTCACTTAACGGCAACCCACTCCAGTATTCTTGCCTGAAAAATCCCGTGGACAGAGGAGCCTGGCGGGCCACAGCCACGGGGTTGCAAAGAGTCAGCCACGACGGAGCAACTAACACACACACACACACGACTTCATTTATCTTTAATTTCCTTTATGCTGGAGTAGGGAGAATCATTCATATGCTGCTTATTACTGTTAAGAAACTGAATAACATAAACTTCATTGTCCACTACCTCTTTCACTCTAACTCACTTTCCCTCCCTTTGTTGAAGACAACGACATTTTAAAGGTCAAGTTAGTCTAACAGACAGTTACTATCCACACATTTATAAAATCCCCCCAAAAGATTCACTTTCCCTATCATATGTATTAAATGTTGTCGTTGTTTTATTAATATCAGCAAGATATGTCATTCTGTTTACATTGGACTAGGTGTGTTTTTATGTCATTCACAAAGTCAAAAATAAATGACTCATTCACTGTAAATTGTAAAGTAATCAATGTCGGGGAATATGGAGACTTATAAGAATTTATTTCTTCCTTTAAAAAGTGACTGTGGTCATTTCAAATGAGCTAAGAATTACAGAAATTTTGTTTATGTAATCAAAATCTAAGCAGTGTGATTTCAATTTAAGAGCATTAGTCAGTGTTAGTAAATAGGTATTAGTCATAGGTATTTGACACTATAGTTATTACAATTCTTAATCATTTTTGGTAAAACATGTGGCTATTCTCTGTAAGCTTAAACTCATCCCCCAAAAGTCTTAAAATGAATTTTAAAAAGTTATCTAATTTTTTAACCAAATTTTTACCTTTGATATCAGATATCATCATATATTCATATATTTCTAAGTAAAATCATCATCCCAAGGAATCAAAAAAATATTTGGTGCTTTGGTTTAGATTCTTAGAGTTTCCATAGGACAATCAAATACACAACACACAGATACAATTTGTTGCAGTAAAAATGTAGAACAGGAATATATATATATATATATATGTATGCATAATAATGCTTTCAGAACTTTGTATCAATGTTCAGTTCAGTTCAGTTCAGTCACTCAGTCGTGTCTGACTCTTTGCGACCCCATGAACCGCAGCATGCCAGGCCTCCCTGTCCATCACCAACTCCTGGAGTTTACTCAAACTCAGGTCCATTGAGTCAGCGATGCCATCCAGCCATCTCATCCTCTGTCATCCCCTTCTCCTCCTGCCCCCAATCCCTCCCAGCATCAGGGTCTTTCCCAATGAGTCAACTCTTTGCATGAGGTGGCCAAAGTATTGGAGTTTCAGCTTCATCATCGGTCCTTCCAATGAACACCCAGGACTGATCTCCTTCAGGATGGGCTGAATGAATCTCCTTGCAGTCCAAGGGACTCTCAAGAGTCTTCTCCAACACCACAGTTCAAAAGCATCAATTTTTAGGTGCTCAGCTTTCTTCACAGTCCAACTCTCACATCCATACATGACCACTGGAAAAACCATAGCCTTAACTAGACGGACATTTATTGGCAAAGTAATGTCTCTGCTTTTTAATATGCTGTCTAGGTTGGTCATAACTTTCCTTCCAAGGAGTAAGTGTCTTAATTTCATGGCTGCCATCACCATCTGCAGTGACTTTGGAGCCCCCCAAAAAATAAAGTCTGACACTGTTTCCACTGTTTCTCTATCTGTTTCCCATGAAGTGATGGGACCAGATGCCATGATCTTAGTTTTCTGAATGTTGAGCTTTCAGCCAACTTTTTCACTCTCCCCTTTCACTTTCATCAAGAGGCTTTTTAGTTCTTCTTTACTTTCTGCCATAAAGGTGGTGTCATCTGCATATCTGAGGTTATTGATATTTCTCCTGACAATCTTGATTCCAGCTTGTGCTTCTTCCAGTCCAGCATTTCTCATGATGTACTCTGCATATAAGTTAAATAAGCAGGGTGACAATATACATCTGCACAAACCATTTAATTACTTACCTTTAAAAAATTCTTAGTGTAGTTAAAGATAAATTTTATTTTCTATCTTTAAAAAATCTTACTCAGCTGCTTGTTTTGCCTTGGAAAATAAGACAATGAAGTTAGTTGGATATTGTTTGTATGAAGTTTTGATTAATGTTTAATTTTTACTTAAATGAACTGAGACTAAACTTCATAGAACTGTGATGACTGAACTGTTAATCTAAACTTGATAGACTGAAAAGGCAGTGGATGCTCTTACCCAATGAAAAAATTAATTTAACTATTCCTAATAGTCATTCAACACTTCTTGAAGACATACAGGAATGGAAGTTTTACTACAAAGCAAAACATTCAATGATGTTTCCAAGTGCATATGACCTTTGGCATTTTAATCAACTTGTCTAAACTAAATTGCATAGTTTTTCATAGCTAAAACTATTTTGAATCATATAAAATATATATAAACCCTATCAGAAGCCATTAAAATACCTCAATTTTAAAATTAAAACTCATAAGATTGGACACTGACCAGGAAAAGAAAAATGTATTTGATAGTTGCTGATGAAACAATTGGCTTAAAGAATCCATAAATGCAGTTCCCATAAAATGTTAAATTCCAAGTTTTCTGGGGACTTTAGATAGTTCATTTTCCTATCTGTGATTTGAATCTTGAATCTTCTCTACAATGTATCTGAGTTTTTTTTTTTAACTCCATTATTAATCATAATTATTTAAATATTTATGAGCTCTTACTCAAACGTCATACTAAAATTGAATGTGAAGTGTTGTTCTCTATTCAAATGAAATCTATATTTTCAGAGTATTGTTACATTTCTTGATCTTCTGTTATTATAATATTTTAAAGTTATTAAAATCAATTTTAATAACTTCCCAAATTGTATTTGTCATTGATATATATACTTAGCTATTCCTTAACTGTAATCAGAACATAGGACTTTTTTCTTGCCTCTTTGAGTATGAATATATTTTATAGAGAATAAGATTAATACCTTCCCTCAGGAAAGGTATGGACTTACTTTAATGAGTTTTAGGTCCCTATACAAAACCATACATTTCTGCTCTCTTTTCCTCTTATAGTAAATATTGTGACCTTTTAATAAGGAGGCACTGGTGGATATTATAAAATGCATGGTAATCTAAAGACTTTTCTTAGTTCTAGCTCTGGCAGTAAATAGCAAATAGAATTTAAGCAAGCCTGTAAATCATTGTTTGCTCAATATATTCTTTTCTTTTCCAAAAAGCTTTTTATTTTGTGTGGGGGTATAGACAGTTAACCATGTTGTGATAGTTTCAGGTGAACAACGATAAGACTCAGCCATACATAGAGATGTTTGTTCAATATATTCTAATCGTCAAATGAAGAATTTGAATCAGATACTTTCTGAAGTATTCTAAATTTCTCAACTTCTGTGAATATATAAATTGATAATAACTCAAAGTCATAACTGATATCTGTTTCTCTTAGAAATAAAAAATTGAAATTTGTTTCTATATACTAGATATAAATGTAATCTATTTTTGTTCGTTTACTAATAGTAAGTTTCATAATCTGCCTGTACTAAGTACATTAAAGTTTATTTTTATTACCCAGAATTAAATTCAGAAGAACACATGGATTAATGTAATAGTAAAGTGAGCCTTTTTTTTTCAGCTTAGACACTTGTTTTTATTATTCAATATGTCAACTTTTACATTTGCTTATATTATTTTTTTCATATATTTTTATTAGTTGGAGGCTAATTACTTTACAGTATTGTAGTGGGTTTTGTCATACATTGACATGAATCAGCCGTGGAGTTACATGTATTCCCCATCCCGATCCCCCCTCCCACCTTCCTCTCCACCCGATTCCTCTGGGTCTTCCCAGTGCCTTTATACCTACATGAGGCTTCTTAATTAAAAACTGTTCGGTGTGTGGGTGTCTGGGTGTGTCTGTATATGCCTGGTACATGTGCTTGGCTTTACCACTAGGGGTCATCATAATGTGCATGTCTGAGAAAAGGAAGCCTTTGAAGCCTGTCAATGACTGTGTGGGGTGGGGGGAGGAGTGCAGCAATGCATGATAATCACTTTCTCTATGGATTATATAACTTAAAAAGAGAACGCTGGTTTAAAAATAGATTTTCGTGTTGACATATATGTGAAATTCTTCACTTACATGGAAAGAGAAAAAATTACTTTTTGTTTCCCATTCCCTATACAGTTGCATCTGATTTAGCATCTGCTTCATTGCAAACTTCCTATATTTAGTTTGTAGTCTATATTATCAGTTGCTCAAGGATGGCAATAAATTTCTAAATGTTTTGAAATAAGTTAGTATATTGATTCAATATAAGGTAGCTATTTACCTATTTGTAAACAAATGTGTCCATTTTTAATTCCAATAAAATAAATCAGAGATAGGCTATAATAAATAACATATTCAATTAGTTTTGTAAAACTGAAAATAGTTTTATTGTGACTGGTATTACACATCATAAGGAGTTTTATCATGTTAAATTTGGCAAATTTTGACTTTCTTGATGTAAATGTTGTTCACATCTCCCTGGTGGATAACTGACATAGTTTAACATTCAAAATTATGAAATGATTTTAACACTGCGTGATTGAAAATCACATTTATCAAGCCTGTAAGAAATACTTAGGTCACAATTGCCAAATTTAGCAAACATCAACAAAAATACAGTTAAATGTGAATTTCAGATAAACAACAAATATATTTTAGTATAAGTATATCCCATGTAGTATTTGTGGCAAACACTAAAGAATTATCTGTTGTTTATTTGAAATTCAAATTTGACTGGGTATTTTCTTGGCCTTATTGACCAAAGGATTTGTTTTTTTTTTTATTTCATAAAATGACTCTAGTAGCACTTAACTGTCTTTAACTTCATTTGAAATAAGTTTGTTAGATTGTGACAGCTTTTATATCAACATGCATTAAGAAAACTCATCAAAATTGGTGAATTTTTGTGTAGCCATTTTTAATATTGAAGATGGAAGAAAAGAGCAGCATTTTGGGCATAGGTTATGCTTTATTATTTCAAGAAAGGTAAAAACAAATTGAAGCTCAAAAAAGATTCGTGTAGTGTTTTGAGAAGGCGCTGTTACTGATTGAATGTGTCAAAAATGGTTTGCAAAGTTTTGTGCTGGAGATTGGTGCCAGACAATGCTCCATGGTTCGGTCGACCAGTTGAAGTTGATAGTGATGAGGTGGAAATAATAATTGACAGCAATCAGTGTTATACCGTGCAAGACATAGCCAACATACTCAAAATATCCAAATCAATCACCGGAAGTCATGTGCACCATCTTGAATATGTTAATCACTTTGATGTTTGCATTCCACATAAGTTAAATGAAAAAACTTTCTTGACCATATTTCTGTATGCAGTTCTCTCCTTAAATGTAATGAAAACATTCCATTTTAAAAACAAATTGTGATGGGCAATGAATACTGGATAATGTACAGTGATATGGAATGGAAGAGATTGTGAAGTAAGTGAAATGAACCCCTACCAACCACAGCAAAAGATGGTCTTCATCTAAAGAATGTGATGTTCTGTATATGGTGGGATTGGAGGGGGATCCTCTATTATGAATTCCTTCTGGAAAACCAAATGATTAATTCCAACAAGTACTGCTCCCAAATAGACCAACTAAAGGCAACACTTGACAAAAAGCTTCCAGAATTAGTCAACAGAAAACACATAATCCTCCATCAGGACAAATCAAGACTGCATGTTTCTTTGATGACCAGGCAAAAACTGTTACAATTTGACTGGGAAGTTCTGATTCATCTGCTGTATTCACCAAACATTGCACCTTCAAATGTCTATTTATGTCCATTTATTCTGGTCTTTATAAAATTCTCTTAACAGAAAAAAATGTCAATTCCCTGAAAGTCTATAAAAGGCACCTGAAATAGTTCTTTGCTCAAAAAGATAAAAAGTTTTGGGAAGATAATGTCATGAAGTTGAGATTTATACATTGTTCAATAAAGTTCTCAGAGAAAATGAAAACTGTGTCTTTTATTTTTACTTTAAAAAAAAAGCAGAAAATTTTGGCCAACTGAATATTTCATATGACAAATGTTCTTAGTATATAAATATGTACAGTTAAGTAAAGTTTGCTTCCCCTGTGGCTCAGCAGTAAAGAATCTGCCTGTATTGCAGGAGACCCAGGTTCAATCCCTGGGTAAGGAAGATCCCTGGGTGGAGTGAATGGGAACACATTCCAAAATTCTTGCCTGGAAAATCCCATGGACAGAGAAGCCTGGCAGGTTATACTCCATAGTGTCACAAAGAGTTGGACATGACTGAAGCAAATGAACACACAAAAGTAAAGTTATTTCTAAACTATATATACATATATAATTATAAAATATACCAAAAAAAAAGAGTATACAAAAAAGATCTTAATGACCAAAAAAACCGCGATGGTGTGATCACTCATCTAGAGCCAGACATCCTGGAGTCTGAAATCAAGTGGGCCTTAGGAAGCATCACAATGAATAAAGCTAGTAGAGGTGATGGAACTCCAGCTGAGCTATTTCAAATCCTAAAAAATGCTGCTGCTGCTAAAGTGCTCACTCAACATGCAAGCAAATTTGGAAAACTCAGCAGTGGCCTCAGGACTGGAAATCATCTTTTAGGATTGCATTCCAGTCCCAAGAAGCTCAATGCCAAAGAATGTTCAAACTACAACACAATTGCACTCATTTCATATTCTAGCAAGGTAATGCTCAAAAATCCTTCAAGCTAGGCTTCAGCAGTATATGAACTGAGAACTTCCAGATGTTCAAGCTGGATTTATGAAAGGCAGAGGAACCAGAGGTCAAATTGCCAACATCTGCTGGATTATGAAAAAAGCAAGATAATTCCTAAAAAAACATCTACTTCTGCTTCATTGACTATGTTCAATGTTTTAACAGTGGATCACAACAAATTGTGGAAAATTCTTAAAGAGATGGGAGTACCAGACCACCTTACCAGCCTCCTGAGAAACCTCTTGAGAAATATGCAGGTCAAGAAGGAACAGCTAGAACTGGACATGGACCAACAGACTGGTTCCAAATCGGGAAAGGAGTACATCAAGGCTGTATATTGTCACCCTGCTTATTTAACTTATATAAAGAGTACATCATATGAAATGCTGGGCAGGATGAAGCACAAGCTGGAATCAAGATTGCCAGGAGAAATATCAATAATCTCAGATATGCAGATGACACCACCCTTATGGCAGAAAGTGAATAGGAACTAAAGAGCCTCTTGATGAAGGTGAAAGAAGAGAGTGAAAGAGCTGACTTAAAACTCAACATTCAAGAAACTAAGAGCATGGCATACAGTCTCATCACTTCATGACAAGTTGATGAGGAAAAATGGAAACAGTGACAGATTTTATTTTCTTGGGCTCCAAAATCACTACAGACGGTTACTTCAGTCATAAAATTAAAAGATGCTTTTTCCTTGGAAGAAATTCTATGACAAACATAGACAGCATATTAAAAAGCAGAAATATCACTTTGCCAACAAAGGACCAATAATCAAAGCTATGGTTTTTCTGGTAGTTGTGTATGAATGTGAGAGATGGACATGAAGAAGGCTGAGCACCAAAGAATTGATGCTTTCAAACTGTGGCGCTGGAGAAGACTCTTGAGAGTTCCTTGGACAGCAAGGAGTTCAAACCAATCAATCCTAAAGGAAATCAACCTGAATATTCATTGGAAGGACTGATGTTGAAGCTGAAGCTCTAATACTTTGGCCACCTGATGGGAAGAGATAACTCATTGGAAAAGACCCTGAGGCTGGGAAAGACTGAGGGCCGGAAGAGATGAAGTGACAGAAGATGAGATGGTTGGGTGGCCTCATCGAGTCTGTGGACATGAGTTTGAGCAAAGTCCAGGAGATAGTGAAGGACAGAGAAGCCTTGTGTGCTGCAGTCTGTGGGGTCACAAAGAGTTAGATATGACTGAGCAATTGAACTACAACAAGATGGTTAAAAAAAAAAAACCCTGTATGCAGAAAAGTATAAGACACTGATGTAACAAACCAAAGCTGACATAAACTGGTGGAGAAAAATTTATGTTCTTCAAATGGAAGTATCAATATTGTGGAAATGACTACAGTACCCAAACAATCTACAAATTGGATGCAATCCCTACTAAATTACCAATGACATTTTTCACATAATTAGGGAAAAAGAGGTTTACAGTTTGTCTGGAAACACAAAAGACCTTGAATAGCCAAACCAATCTTGAGAAAGAAAAATGAAACTGAAGTAATCAGGCTCCCTGACATTGAACATACTATAAAGCTACAGTCATCAAAATAGTATGATACTGAGGGAGTCAATTCCTAGATAGGTTGATAAGAAGTCCAGGGTCTTGGAGGAGGAGAAAGGAGTCTGGGGCTCTTTAGGAGGAGATAGGGGTCTGGAGTTCTCAAGAAGAAGAAAAGGACAAACTTCTTTTTTTTTTCTACATTCCTTCATCTTAATCACATAAAACATTTTTTTCTTTAGGCCCAGAGTTGATGATTACACAACAAAACTCATCTTAAACTCTGTACTAAGGATTATGTAACAACTACATATCCTGCTTGAGGACAGTTTTCTCCTTCTTGAGATTCTTCTCACAAATCCTGTTATCTTAAAATGTATGTTGTGGGAGGGGGTTTGGTAAGATCTTTCTATTGTTAGTTCTAATCCTGTTATCTTAATGTATATTGTGGCTCTGGTAAAACCTTTACAACCTTGAGGCATTCTTTTGATTTACTGTAATAACCAATTGAAAAAGTATATAGCTCCCTTGCTAAGACTAGCAAGGGGGGGCACTCTCTGTCCCACTTCTGATATCTAGGTCAGAAGACTTATCTGTCCTCTTTCACTTTAATAAAACTCTGCTACACAAAAGCTCTTGAGTGATCAAGCTGGGTCCCTGGTCCCGATGCTAAAGTCCCTGGTCCCAGATCTAAATCTTCTTCAGAGATCACAAATCCAACATTGTTCACCACAAGCTGGCATAAATACAGAAATATAGATAAATGTAACATGACAGAAAGCCCAGACATAAACCTATGTACCTGTGGTCACCTTGTCTTTGACAAAGGAGGCAAAAATATAGAATGGAGAAAATATAGCCTCTTAAGTAAACGGTGCTCAGAAAACTGGACAGCTACATGTAAAAGAATGAAATTAGAATACTTCCTAACACCATACACAAAAATAAACTCAAAGTGGACTAAGGACATAAATATTAGTTCAGTCACTATAACACTTTTAGTGGGAAACACAGGTAAAACACTCATAAGTTGCAGCAGATCCTTTTGCACTAACTTCCTATATATTTTTTTTTAATTTAATTGGACCTAGTTAAACTTAAACTCTTTTTTTACAGCCAAAGAAACAATACACAAAGCAAAAAAACAACCCTCAAAATGGGAGAAAATATTTGCAAATTAAGCAACTGACAGAGGATTAATCTCCAAAGTACACAAGCTGTTCATGCAGTTCAATAGCAAAAAACAAACAACCCAATCGAAACATTGGGCAGAAGACCTAAACAAAGATTTCTGCAAGGAAGTTTTTCTGTTTCGCTCTTTAGTCTCTCAGTCATGTCCAAGTCTTTGCTCCCCTGTCCATGGGATTTTTCAGGTAAGAATATGGATGGGGCTGCCATTTCGTCCTCCAGTGGATCTTCCTGACCTAGGAATTGAACCCACATCTCCTCCATTGCAGGCAGATTCTTTACCCACTGAGCCGTTGGAGAAGCCCTATAGAAATCATACAGATGGCCAAGAAACACATTGCAAGCTGCTTAAAATCACGCATTATTAGAGAAATGTAAATCAAAACCACAATGAGGTATCCGCTCACACCAGTCAGAATGGCCATCAACAAAAATTCTATAAAACATGTTGGAGAAGGTGTGGAGGAAAGGGAACACTCTTGCATTATTGGTGGGAATGTAAATTGGTATAGCCATTTTGGAAAACAGTATAAAAGAGTACGTTTTCCTTAACAAACTAAGAAAAAAATGACTATATCCCCAGTAATCCCACTACTGGGTATATACCCCAAGAAAACCACAATTCAAAAAGACATATGTACCCCAATGTTCATTTCAGCACTGCAATAGCTGGGACAGGGAAGCAACCTAAATGTTCATCTACGGATGAATGGATAAAGATGCAGTCTATTTATACAATGGAACATTACTCAGGTATAAAAAGGAACTAAATTGATTATTTGTAATGATGTGGGTGAACTTAAACTCTGTCATCCTGATTGTAGTAAGCCAGAAAGAAAAAAAAAACAAATATTGTAAATGGACATACATGGAATCTAGAACATATATGTGGAATCTAGAAGAATTTTACTGATGAATCAATTTGCAGTGCAGAGATAGAGACCTAGATGTAGAGAAGAGACTTGTGGGCCCAGAGAGGGAAGGAGAGTGTGGAAAGAATTGAGAGAGCAGCCTTCAGATAGGGACACTACCATATACAAGATAGATAGTTACTGAGAAGCTGCCGTGTAGCTCAGGGAGCTCAGATCAGGGTGCTGGGACGACCTAGAAGGGTGGGCTGGGGGGAGTGGGGGTGGGAGAGAGGCTCCGGAGTGAGGGGATACACACACACACACACATATATATATATGCATATAGCTGATTCATGTTGTTCTATGGCAAAAACTAACACAGCCTTGTAAATCAATTATACTTCAACTGAAAAATAAATAAAAAGAAATAATTCTTCAGGTTAGAGAATATAGAAGCAAAATGTAATTTGAGTAACAAAATTTGTTGATAGATGGCTTAAACTAAAACTACTCCTAAACAGTATGACTATTTCTATCCATCCTGGCATTTCTCTCGCTCCGAACTTAGCTTTAAAATCCCAACTTTTTTTTCTTTTTCTCTCTATTTAGAGTGAGTTAAATGTAACCACATGGTGAGCTTTGTTATCCAGACACCACTATTGCTTTTTTTGCTATATTAACATATATATCTATTAACAAATTAAAATATGTCCTTGATTATGTGCTTATATTTTTAAGAGTACAATTAAGCAGAAATTTAGAAAATGTTTGTGTTACCAATTAAATCACTACAATAAATTGGAATGTTCTATCCAAATTCTGTAAGAAAAAAAACTAGTAGTTCATATTTAGTAAGAAGTAAACTACAGTGAATTGCCACCTTTGAAGAAGAAAGCACTGCTCCATTTCCTCCAAAATAGTGTTTCAGTATATGTTGTTTTCATGAAGCAACCCTTCATATGGATGCCATTAAGTTACTACTACAATTAAACATAAACAGATGTTAGCAAATACAATACTTACTAGATTTCTTATGTAAAGCATGTTACTACATGGTAAACATGTATTAATCTTTTTCAGACTAGAATTTAAGCATCAGCAAGTGCTTCCTTCTTCAATTGTGAACTATATATAGAGAGCAGGAACTCGTCAGCTTTTCTTGACCCTGTCCAGCTCACGTAGAATCCCCCATGAGTCACTTCCATCCCTTCTTGTTCAACTAACATCTTAGCACTCTGTCTGAGAACACACAGTTTCTGTGTAACCATGCTATTTCTAGCTGGTCTGGGTAATGGAAATAAAGATTTGAACTTCGGTAAAATATATACACATCAAGGGCTGATTGTATGATAGTCATACGTAAACTACAAGAGATATCACCCACGCATTTTATGGTCTTCCTCCATTTATGATGGGGTAACTTCCAGATAAACCCATCATAAGTTGAAAATATCATATCAAAATGCATTGAATACACCTAACCTACCAAAGAGCATAACTTAGCCTCCCAGGGATGGAACCCAGGTCTCCTGCAATGCAGGCAGATTCTTTACCATCTGAGCCACCAAGAAAGCCCTAGTCTACCTTAAATGTGCTCAGAACATGCACATTAGCCTATTTTCAAGCAAAATAACCTAAATGCAAAGCCTATTTTGCAATAGTGTTGACTGTCTAGTATAATTTATTGAATTAGTACTGAAATGGAAAAACATGATGGTTGTAACAGTCATTTCACATGTAATCACATGAGAGACTAGACCTGTGACTTGCGCCACCACCCAGCATCAGGAGAGAGTTCTGCACTGCATATTGCTAGCCCAGGAAAAGATCAAAACTCAAAATACCAAGTACTGTCTCTACTGAATCTTATGGCTTTTTCACCACCCTAAAGTTGAAAAATCATACGTTGAAGAATCTTAAATCAGGGACTATGTGTAATTCTGTAGATAACAACACTAAACTTATATGGGAAGCATTTGTTCATTAGGAAAGAGATTCTGAATTCCAATTCTTTCCCTAAATAAGTCAATGCAATTTTTACCAAAATTATGAATTGTGTTTAGTGATAATTTCACATCGCTCTTATTGTTAGGAGACAATTTTCAGTGGCTCTTGTGTGTGTCTGCATGGCTTATGGGCGAGTCACTAATTGCCCTTTGCTCTGGACTCTCTTTTCAAACATGTTTGCATAGTGATGAGACCCAGGAGGTACAGTGTCTCTGAAACAAAGAGTAGGCTTGCTTGCCTTTTAACATAATGAGATAATAATTCCCACAGAATCAAAGGGCAAACGTACCTCCTTCCTATTACAGAATATGCAAATTCCTGAAACCCACTATATTTGCATGGGTCATCTGGCTCTCTTTATGTCTCCCTGGGAGAATTGGAATTCATGTTATATACATATATAAAGAAATAAAGTCCGTTGTCTCTGACACAGGAGACTTGTGTCTTCTCCCAGCATCCACAAAACTGTCTCTGTTTTATGGCACTTTCGCCCAATACCTTGCAAATGAGGTAAAGATCTCAGATCTTTCTCAGTTCTTAGAAGATGTTTAGGCAATGAAGATGGGATGCTGGTAGAAACAAGAATTTCTGAAAGAGGAAGAATGAAAGCCATGCAGGTTACTAGAACTTATGGGAGTCCATGGAAATTGGTAATGAACATGTTGAAACAAACATGTTTCAGACAATTAATGAGAAAGAAAAATTGAGGAGTGGTTGCATTCTGACAAGTGAAAATTAGGTTCAAAGATAGCTATCTGCACAGTGTGTTGTAATTGTTAATTCTCCCATATGTGGGGACAAGGAGGAGGATGGATGGAAGGGGGAATTTCTTACCAACGTGGGGGGCAGCCTTGGGTCCCCCCATTCTATACCCAGTGCTAAGATTCATCCTGGAATGACAGTGGGAGTTCTACTTACTTTCAAATAAGTTAAAGGAAATGGGCACCGAACTAACATGGGAGGAGAAGCATTCACAAGAGGTCTAGGCAGAAGCAACGCAAATCTTTTTTAAAATGGCTATTTCATTTCAGAAAAGAGGGAAAGGACATGCAATGCTCTTTGAGGGACAATGGAAATAACTGGGCTCAGCCCCTCTTGCTGTCTATTATGCCAATCTCAGGTCAATTTGAAGATGACAGTAGGAGATCTGAGGGGTTTTATTTCATTTTGTGTTTTTGTAACAGGTTCCATATGCTATAAGAGAGATACTATCCTCTAGGGAAGAATTCCCCAAGGGGAGAAAAACTTTTATGGGAAATCATAGACTAGGCATTGAATAAAATTGAGGTTCTTGCTGATCCAGATCGTTGACAATCTTGACAAAGGTGACTTGCTGGAGAATGAAACATGATCTCCAAAATTTCAATTCTGGAAACAAATGTAGATAAATTCTTGTGATCATGTGCAGCACCTCTGGAAACCAAACCTTGCTTACTATGTGCAGCATCTCTCTTTATCCTCACTGATCACTGCTCTCCCTCAAGGCCAAATTCAGCTGCTTTAATGAGAAAGCTTATTAAGCCTGGGTTGAAGGTCTTACTGTCTCCATGAAAAACCCAAAGCTAAATTCCAAGTATGTTGGGAAATCTTGGGGAGGGAAGATTTACATAATGTATGACTTTGTTGGATAGAGTCCTCAGGTCACCATCATATCTAGTCCCATGCGAGGAAGGAGTACTCAAACGTTCAATATATAATTTTAAGGCAGTGTTCATAATGGGAAGAAAAACTAAGTGACCTTGTTGGTGGATTCCACTGAGCCAATTCAATGTATTGCTGAATGTATAATTAATTGTATTGATACTTTATATACTGAATTCTCTTAAGTACCAGAGGGAACTCCCCGAATTGGAAAAAGTCTCTTGGAAAATTCTTAAAGAGATGGGAATACTAGACCACCTGACCTGCCTCCTGAGAAATCGGTATGCAGGTCAGGAAGCAACAGTTAGAACTGGACATGGAGCAACAGACTGGCTCCAAATCGGGAAAGGAGTACGTCAAGGCTGTATATTGTCACCCTGCTTATTTACCTTATATGCAGAGTACATCATGCAAAATGCCAGGCTGGATGAAGCTCAAGCTGGAATCAGGATTGTCAGGAGAAATATCAATAACCTCAGATACACAGATGACACCACCCTTATGGTAGAAAGCGAAGAAGAACTAAAGAACCTCTTGATGAAAGTGAAAGAGGACAGTGAAAAGTCGGCTCAAAACTCAACTTAAGAAAACTAACATCATGGCATCTGGTCCCATCACTTCATGGCAAATAGATGGGGAAACAATGGAAACAGTGACAGACTTTATTTTGGGGGGCTCGAAAATCACTGCAGATGGTGAGTGCAGCCGTGATATTAAAAGATGCTTGCTCCTTGGAAGAAACGCTATCACCAACCTAGACAGCACATTAAAAAACAGAGACATTACTTTGCCAACAAAGGTCCATCTAGTCAAGGCTATGATTTTTGCAGTAGTCATGTATGGATGTGAGAGTTGGACTAAAAAGAATCCTGAGTTTCAAAGAATTGATGCTTTTGAACTGTGGTGTTGGAGAAGACTCTTGAGAGTCCCTCAGACTTGCAGTCTCCTTGCAGTCTCCTGGCAGGAGATCCAACTAGTCCATCCTAAAGGAAATCAGTCCTGAATATTCATTGAAAGAACAGATGCTGAAGCTGAAACTCCAATACTTGGGCCACCTGATGCAAAGAACTGACTCATTTGAAAAGACCCTGATGCTGGGCAAGATTGAAGGCAGGAGGAGAAGGGGATGAGAGCGGATGAGATGGTTGATGGCATCATCAACTCAAAGGACATGAGTTTGAGTAAACTCTGGGAGTTGGTGATGGACAGGGAGGCCTGGCGTGATGGAGTCCATGGGATCACAAAGAGTTGGACACGACTGAGAGACTGAACTGAACTGAACCAATACACAGTGCTAGTACCTGGAGTCACACAACCCTAATATCCCATTTGAGCTACCAGTGTTGAGGATTTTGGCACTGGAGCCTCTGACAATGAAAAGTGGCCACCACACCATTTGAGTTTTGCATTATGTCCCCTCTGACATGGTGACCAGGGGAACTCCTTTTGTAAAGCAGCTGTTGATTTGTCGCTAGAGCTGTTACTGAAACTAAATACCTGAACCATAGAGATATGTGACTTTCCATTTGATATTTTCATTTTGAGGTGGCTCAGTTCAAACTCAACAAACAAGGTGAGCAGAGCCAACAAGCCTCCTTTGTTAAATGGAAATTGTATATCCAAGAATGATGTGGGCTAAAGCCTGGAAGCATTGCAGTTTTATATGGAAAAAAGCCTGCTGTAATTTTGGGAGAATGTTTACCCCTCCTCGGCCTCTGAAAGTAAAACTGGCTTCATAAAGGGTCTTGATTCACAGAGGTTTCCTTAAATTCCTGGGGCTAGGTCACTCACAGTTTGAGTGAACTAAAAAATTTTGATGGTGTCCTGAACTAGTCTATTGGCCAAAACTGATGGTGTCTACTGAACTATGTAGACTTCGCACCAGCTATATTGAACTGAAAATGGACAGGTGGTCTTCTCTTGGTGGGCAGAACTCAAGGATGCTGTCATAGCTCCAACAAATTCTCTGCTTAATGAATCTTGTTACAATTTCACTGGCTTTGGGGCTTTTGCCAATGTGTTTGAATTGTGGTCTGCCACACAAGTCATGGTTCCTGATCAAAGTTCCGGGATTACACCTGCAGATGTCTAAGGTAAGCACCTTTTCCCTGATGAATCTAACTAAATCCCAGCTGTTACACGAGACTGCATTCCCCAGATTGTCAACCTTGCCACCTAAATTTATTGTTGTATAGACACAGCAATGCTTCCTTCATCATAAAATGAGAACTCTGTATTTCTGAAGTTGGAAATTTTTATCAATGAATAAAAGAAATCACCAGCATGCGTTCTCAGGAGTGGGGAAATTTTTTATTTAAATTTTATAGTGAATTATTCTCCTGCCAAAAGCAAGGAAGTATATTAAGTCCTGATATTGTATTGATGAAAGTCACTTTGCAGAGATTTTGCAGATTGCAGAAGATGCAGTTTGACTCCTTGCTCTGCCATTGACTAGCTATATTTCCTTAAGCAAAGCAAAAAACTCCTAGAGATTCACTGTTATTTTTTAAAAGGGAAGAAATGGGGTAGTTTAAAAATATCAAAGAAAGAGCACCTGTGAAAGTGCTTTCTAACTGAGAAATCCCTCTATAAGTATTAGCTGTTTTTCTACTATTTCTGTACACTTATACCATAGAAATAGAAACCAAGCAATATAAATATAGTTCACTATCTATATATTAAAGTTAAATAAAGATTATATAATGACCTTGATTTTAAAGCATTTGGTACATTAGCTGTAATAAAATGCAGTAACCAATGCACTTGACTAAACAGAGAAAGAGAACTTTGGGGAGGAATGCAACAGCCTGGGATGAAGAGAGATCAGAGAGGAAGTAAATGGAAACCAGAGGACAAAGACATCAAGGCCATACAGCAGTTATCTATATATTCTACTACTTGTAGTCCAAGTCATTTTATACCTGCCCTTAACATTTAAAAAATATATGTGGTGGATCAAATAATGCGAATCCAAACACTTCAACTAATTATTGAAGATACTCTCATGTCAAAAGAATTCTTAAATATTGGTTAAAAAAAAATACTACCTGAACTTTTTTTTTTTTTTTCAGTTTAGTGGAGGTTACTAATCATCATCCCAATTTCCACACTTGGAAAACAAAATAAGAAGTATTTTCATGTTTCATTGCAATTTACTTAGCCTGGTACCTTTCTTTCTTTTGAAACTATTGCAAAGACATGTGTAATTTGTAATCCATGATGCCTCCAACTTTTTCTTAGTTCTTTGCACAAAGCTAAGCATGTTTTATTTGTATTTATATCAAATGTTCTATCTTCTTAACCTAATTACCTTCTCTTTATTGTTATAGGATTTCATCTTGATCATATACACTTTATACCTGCTTTTTTCAGAAAGTATATTTGACTTTCTATTGTTTGTATCAGCAAATTTAATCAAGTAAGTTAAAAAATAATAACCCTAGAATTTGATTCAAAAGATCTAACCTTTAAAATTTGAGTGCATCCTCAAAATTAATAGGTTAAAATGCCATTCATTTCCCAGTAGACACGAAGTAAATCTATGTAATGAATGTGCTTCCCAGGTGGTGCGAGGGGTAAAAGAACCCACCTGTCAATGCAGGACACCTAAGAGACACAGGTTCGATCCCTGGGTCAGGAAGATCCCCTGGAGGAGGGCATGACAACCCACTCCAGTATTCTTGCCTAGAGAATCTCATGGACAAAGGAGCCTGGTGGGCTACAGTCCACGGGGTAGAAAAGAGTAGGACACAACTGAAGCAACTTAGCATGCAGCACGTACATCGTGTTACAATATTCAAGGCAAGTACTCTTGGAAGGAGTCACAAGTTAATATAAAGTGAAGCGAAGTCGCTCAGTCATGTCCGACTCTTTGCGACCCCATGGACTGTATCCCACCAGGCTCCTCCATCCATGGGATTTCCAGGCAAGAATACTGGAGTGGATTGCCATTTCTGTCTCCAGGAGATCTTCCCAACACAGAGATTGAACCCGGGTCTCCCGCATTGTAGGCAGACGCTTTACCATCTGGGCCACCAGGGAAGTGACCAAGTTAATATAAAATATGTAAAATTTAATCACAAAATGTTAAAAGGATACAAAAGTATAAAACAGAGGAGAACATAAGAAATGTCACAAAAATGTCACAGTGGACTACATGGATTGAGGTAAAATTAAAGAGCTAAAAGTGTTACCTAGTTTAACATGAAAATATAATAATAATAGTTATAATAAAAGAAGTAAAAGAACAAAGAGAAGGGGAAAATGAAGAAAGGGAGGAGCAGAAGAGCTAATATTTACAGAATATTTAATGTAAGCTAAGCATGTGATTACCACATTCAATTCTTATACTGTTCTTTGAGATAAGTACTACATTTTACAAAGGAGAGAATTGAATTTGGGGGTTTTCCTTGTGGCTCAGAGGTAAAGAATCTGCCTTCAATACAGGAGACCGACCACCTGCTATTGCAGGAGACACAAGTTAAAACCCTGGGTGGGAAAGAATCACTGGAGAAGGAAATGGCAATCTGCTCCACTGTTCTTGATTGGAGAATTCCATGGACACAGGAGCCTCATGGACTACAGTTCATGGGATCCCAAGAGTTGCACATGACTTAAGTGACTAAACCACCACAGTAGAAAAATAATTAAGAATAACTTAGGAAATACACATTGAGATCCATACATGGGGAAAATTCAAATAGGCAAAAAGCAGCATCTTCTTGAAATGTAAGTGGATTTTCTGGTTATAAAAATTATTCATTTCAGTTCAGTTCAGTCACTCAGTTGTGTCCAACTCTTTGTGACCCCGTGGACTACAGCATGCCAGGCCTCCCTGTCCATCACCAACTCCCAGAGTCTACTCAAACTCAAGTCCATGGAGTCAGTGATGCCAACCATCTCATCCTCTGTCATCCCCTTCTCCTCCTGCCTTCAAACTTTCCCAGCATCAGGGTCTTTCCAATGAGTCAGTTCTTCCCATCAGGTGGCCAAAGTATTGGAGCCTCAGCTTCAGCATCAGTCCTTCCAATGAATATTCAGGACTGATTTCCTTTAGGATGGACTGGTTGGATCTCCTTGCAGTCCAAGGGACTCTCAATAGTCTTCTCCAACACCACAGTTCAAAAGCATCAATTCTTTGGCACTCAGCTTTCTTTATAGTCCAACTCTCACATCCATACATGACTACTGGAAAAACAATAGCCTTGACTAGACGGACCTTTGTTGGCAGAGTAATGTCTCTGCTTTTTAATATGCTGTCTAGGTTGGTCATAACTTTCCTTCCAAGGAGCAAGTGTCTTCTAATTTCATTGCTACAGTCACCATCTGCAGTGATTTCGGAGCCCCCCAAAATAAATTGTGTCACTCTTTCCACTGTTTCCCCATCTATTTGCCATAACGTGATGGGACCATTTGCCCATTAAGATGTTGCAAATACCCCATGATGGCCACTTTCAAACTGCCAATGTAATGTTAGATGTAATATAGACCCTTGAGGGGATGCATATAATCAGCTTTCTTAAAGTAATATAATTCCACCTCAGCACATATTTATGAGACAATTCAATTCAGCTTCAGGTCCATTGTAGGTGTTTGATAAGCATTTCTCAAATGAAATATTGTTGAATTATTTGTGTTAAATAAGGAAAACTAGGGGCAACTAGGAAGAGAAGGGGGCGACAGAGGATGAGAGACTTGGACGGCATCATCAACTCAATGGACATGAATTTGAGCAAGCTCTGGAAGATGGTGAAGGACAGGGAAACCTGGTGTGCTGCAGCCCATGGGGTCACAAAGTGTCAAACATGACTAAGTGACTGAGCAACAAGTACATCGTTAATGCAGGCTCCAAAAATTATCATCAACAAGATGCATTTATCTAGTTAGATAAGAAAAAAAAAAGATCTTTGCTGGAAATATGTAAGTATTAATAATTTGATATTTAAATGTGGTTCTTTGCATGGATATTTAGTATAACCTTGCTGAGAACCTGAAAAATAAAAGTTAATTGAATTACTTTATGGTAATTATTTTGCATTTTCAGTAAGAATTGTAGCACAGAAAAAAAATAATATCTGGCACATAGTATTGCTCATCATTGCTATCATTTTAAAATATGAATGCCCTACCTTCTAAAACAGTCTCCAAAATATAACTATTACCAGTTATATTGAGTATAAAGCACACACTATTATCAACTCATTTGTTACTTAGCTATCCTAATTTCTCTGTCATCTGAGAGAAATAAAAGAAATACATTGACTGTATTTCTTCATTTGAAGCATTATAGAAAAACTATCAGCATTCTAGAAAGCAGACTGAGGAAGAATGTGGTGAAAAAAAATATGTTTAACGGTTTTCTTAGGGTCAAAGAGAATTAAAACGACCAGATGAGAGTGTAAATGTGTGTTAGCAAAGAGGTAAGGAGAATCGACATGTCGGGGGAGTGTGTAATTTCCTCCGTTCTGTCTCACCGCAGTAAAACTGAAGCCGTGGGCCAGTGTTACAGCTCGGTTACAGCTCAGTTTTATTTGGCAAGCAAAGGAAAATACATCCTCGAGGCCTGAGGCCAGGCCGACCTGCAGGATGTGAAGAGAAGAGAGAGGCTCAATTTTGGCTCCTCTTTTTATGTTTTTTCTCCTCCCCCTGGGCCTGCCCTCTGTAAACTGGCCAGCCAGGAGGGCTGTTTGCTTCACCTGAGGTCCTCACTCCAGTCCTCGGATCTTCCTTTGATCTGTTTTCCTGGGCTTTTCCCTCCTTTGTCTTTTCACCACCGCCACTTTGGACTCCCTTTTCCTATTCTAACTACCTAACAAATATATCTATAGGTAATTAACTTACTAAGTTACTTCAATTTTAATATATTTTAATGTAATATTAAATATAATATCAATATATTAAAATTTATTTTAATATGATAATAAATTATATTTATTTTAAATTGAAATATTTCTATATTTATATAGTATATATTATATATTTTATATAAACTTTATATATTTATATAGCAAATATATATTATAGAATAAACAGAAAATTTATTTTTTAACCAACCTAGATGGTTGAAGTCCGGCTCGTTTCTGATACAAAACAGACAGAGTGAGCAGAGTTTGAAAAAGTCCCTTGGGAGACCTAGAGGGCAGGGCCAGGGCCAGGTATGTGTCTCTTCTTCATTTATTCTTCTTATTTAATAAACATACACACATCCCCAATCCAATTCTTCTAACCTCCCACAATTAATGCTTTCATTCTTCTAATTTTTCCAGATTCGAATGTTTTACCTCACCTTGATGTTTCTTAAAATGTGATCCTTCTATGCTGTGCTGTCCTTAGTCACTTAGTCGTGTCTGACTCTTTGCGACCCCATGGACTGCAGCCCCCCAGCCTCCTCTGTCCATGGGGATTCTCAAGGCAAGAACACGGGATTGGGTTGCCATGACCTCCTCCAGGGAATCTTCCCAGTCCAGGGATTGAACCCAGGTCTCCTGCATTGCAGGTGGATTCTTTACTGACTGAGTTACCTACCTAAATCAAATGCTTATTCAAAGTGTAAATTTCAAACCCCATTAGAGAACACTGAATCAGTTGCTGGGAAAGGGTCCAAATATTTTCTCTTCTAACAAGTACCTACTGTGATTCCTATGTATATTTGAGTTTTATAATCACTATTATATGTCTTTGGATAGGCAGCCGTTAACAATAATAGCAATGTCCTACACTATATGAGTTAGCATTTACCTGGACAAAAACTAATATAACAGCAAAAAGAGAAGGGAAAATATATATTTTTTAAAAAAGAGCGACAGAGGATGAATTAGAATTAGCTCAAAACGAATTGCTATATTTTCTGACAGACCTCTGTATTCCCAAATGTTGAAGATCATTCTTCATCTTCTTTGAATAAAGTATAAAGCAGGAAAAAAACAGGTTATGACACATTTTTTTTCCCTTAAATGTGATCAAGAGATTTTATAAATTTAACAGAAATTGTGTTTAGAGTAAATGCTATGAATTGTGTGAAATTTCCCAAAGTTCACTGAATTTTTGCTTTTATAAATGATAATTGAAACAGATTGGGAAGCAGACTGTGTCCTTTGAGTTACAGTAATTACCTGAAAAGAAAGACCTATAGAAAGGGAACAGAGAAGGAAAGAAGAAAGATAGAAATGAAAGAAAAAAAGAAGGAAGAGCAGAAAAAAGAAAATGGGAAATTTTCATATTCATAAAATAAAATGTCTTTCTTTCAAATGCTATCTCATTAGTTTTTCCTTGTAAGACATGGACCCTCCTTTCACCAAATTTCATTATTTTTGTCTTGAAAGAAACATTTATTAAACTACACAGTGTTTTGGAACAATAATTGAAAGGATGAGTTTCAGTAATTACTCAATTACAAACTGGAAAACAAATAAGCCCACATTTACCTAAAAAACACAATCTGCATGATTTCTATAAAAAAGACAAATATAAAAACCATTACTTTTTGCAAATAATTTTATCAAAGGTAAACAGGAAAGGCATACTTTAAGAATGCAGAATTAGGAGAGAGAGCGACTACATTCGACTCTGTTGAAATAAAAGGTAGAAGAGTTTTTAGTGCTTAGGTGAACTAGTGCAACATCACTGGTGGACATTAGGGACTAGACTCACAATGTGAGGAGACCATCGTTGTCTGTTACTTGCCATTTAAAGAAGTTAAGCTTCTACCCGCCCCCAGAGACTAGGAGGGATAGGGGCACAATTTTCTCAATCATTATGTTTCAAGAAAATGGCCCGCAGATCTTTGGGGAAAACACTTCCTTGCTTGTAAAACTGGGTAAAAGCGAAAAGAAGACAAATCTCAGAGGCTGGGGAAAACTTTACAGTTAAGTCTTTTAATGCAAATTTCTAAAAAAAAGAGAAGTCAGAGGTCTATAGTGAGAAAGAAGCCTGTCTAAAATTCGGTCATTCTGAGGAGAACGTTAAAGCCACCTTGGTCAGTTGCCTTTGTTTAAGCTTTCAGAAGATGGAGAGTTTTCACGTGTATTAGTTCACATGCTGTAGTTATTTATTAAACATTAAGTTACGTTAAGGGCTTTCCATGAGGCACAGTGGTAATAAATCTGACTGCCAATCCGGGAGACACAAGAGACACTGGTTGGATCTCTGGGTCAGGAAGATCCCCTAGAGAAGGAAATGGCAACCTGCTCCAGCATTCTTGCCTAGAAAAATTCCATGGGCGGAGGAGCCTGACAGTCTACAGCCCATGGGGTCGCAATAAGTTAAACATGACTGAGCACCTGAGCATACACACATACACACACACACATTGGCCCAAACATTATTTCATGTAAAGCTAGTAGACATAGGTTAGTTGCTTAATTCTAAGACTCATCTCTCATATTTAATTACAAATTGCTGTGAGCTATATCAAAAATCTGTTATCTAAACTGCCTTCCTGTTCATTGATTTAAGCAGACATTTTCTTTTTAAAGAAGATTCTAGTTTATGATTTTTGGTTAAGAATAGCATTTGGCAGGCAGCTTTCCTATAACTGTTGACTGAAAGAATGCGCAACGTGAGAGATGTGAGTTAAGTTTTATGTGGGGCAAAATGAAGACTGCAGCCTGGGAGACAGCACCTCAGCTAGCTCTGAGAGGCTGCTCCAAAGAGGCAGTGGGGGAAGGTCAGCGTATAAGACTGTGGTGAAGGGGGGAGTTCAGTGCATTCAAGCACGTACTTTACAAAAGGTTTTCTGCTAGTCAGGAGGAGCTGATGTCACCATGAAGGGATTTGGTGCTTTTCTAGATATGAAGAGATACAAGGATTGGAATCATGAAGTGAGTTCCTGAAAATATCTATCTGAAGACCTGTCCCACCAGTTTTCCTTGAGCACAGAGTGTCTCACTCGGCACCCTGAATTCCACTCAGAGGGCGTTGAAGGTCAGCAACTGCAGCAGTGCAGGGTTTAATCTCCACGGAGGCAGGTGGCAAATGCTCGTGCTATTGTTGTCCAGTCACTGGCAAATGCTCCTGGCCAGGGCACATTTGTAGTTGATCGTGCTCTTTCATGAAAATTCCTAAGGAGACATAAAAAAAACAAAAAACATAAAATCTCCAAGCCCAGCTAAGGAGAGGGAAATAGAATCTATCCACTGATAGAATCTGGCAGGAATTGGATAAAAACAGTATCCTTGCCTTGTGTCATCTCATTGAAATACAAGAACTGAGAGAGAGGATTAAAAGTCACCTGACCCTTTGCCACTAACACTCGCTGAGTCTAAAAACCAAGAGTCTGTAAAAAAAAAAATAAAATCAGTAATCCTAGGGAAGTACTGATTATTATTTTTTTTTTTTTTGAGGTAATGAGAATATTGTTTCTTGATTTGACTCCATCACCTCACACGTAGTCATTAAATCTCCAAAGTTCAAAAAGTCACTGGGCAGGAAATAAAAATAAGGGCTTGCAGCACTTTGCATTTAGGGGCTGTGGCTCCAAATGTAAAGCATTGTCAAATCCCTGGAGAGAGAAGGTAATTTGACACTCGTGCATAAGCCCCTAAATCAATCAGATGACAACAACACAACTTGGAATAGAAGCTGTGCGTGAGTAAGCTTTTTAACAACTCTCTCAATTCTCAGCATCTGGAATCCATTTGCTTGGTTCTGATGATCTCAAGTAGAATCATCTCTTCCCCAAAGGATTAGTCTCTGACAGTCATACAGATGAAGTTCATGATAAATATTCAACTGAGACCAAACAGTACATTAAGGTGACAGGGTTGAATTTACCTTAGTGAATGTTGTGATCCTGGAAAGCAGAGGTGGTTAAATAAATCTTTCCCCACCCCCATTGCTTTGTGTTTCAGACATATCTTTTTTTTTTTTTAATTGAACTCCAAAACTATCTTGAATAAAAGTGGTGAAAGTAGACATCTTTGTCTTGTTCCTGATCTTAGAGGACATGCTTTCAGTATTTTTTACCATTCAGCATGATGTTAGCTGTGTATTTGTCATATATGATGTTTATTATGTAGAGGTATGCTCCCTCTATGCCCACTTTCTGGAGAATTTTTTTTTTTTTATCATAAATGGATGTTGAATTTTGTCAAAAGATTTTTCTGCATCCATTGAGATGATCAATGGTTTTTATTCTTTAATTTGTTAATGTGGTGTATCACACTGATTTGTGGACATTGAAAAATCCTTGCATCCCTGAGACAAATTCCACTTGATCATGGTGTATAATCCTTTTACTGTATTGTTGGATTTGGTGTGCCCACATTTTGTTGCGGATTTTTGCATCTATGTTCATCAGGGATATTGGCCTATTTTTTTGGTAATATCTTTGTCTGATTTTGGTGTCAGGGTGATGGTGGCCTTAAAAATGAGTTGGAGAGTGTTCCTTTCTCTGTAATTTTGGGAAGAGTTTCAGAAGAGTAGATGTTAACTCTTCTCAAAATGTTTGATGGAATTCACCTTTGAAGCCGTCTGATCCTGGGGTTTAATTTGTTGGGAGTTTTTTGATCAGTTTCCATTCAGTACTTTTGATTGTTCTGTTCATAGTTCTTATTTTTTCCTGGTTTGATTTTGGGAGATTGTATCTTTCTAAGAATTTTTCCATTTCTTCTAGATTGTCCATTTTACTTGCATATAGTTGTCTACAGTAGTCCCTTAGGATCTTTTTTATTTTTGTGGGGTCATTTATAACTTCTCCCTCTTTATTTCTAATTTTATTGATGAATTCGTTCCTTTTTTTTTTTTTTCCTGATGAGTCTGGCTAAAGGTTTATTAATTTTGCTTATTTTCTCACAGAGCCAGCTTTTAGCTTGATTGTTCTTTTCTATTGTTTTCTTCATCTCTATTTCATTTATTTTTGCTCTGGTTTTTCTGATTTCTTTCATTCTACTAACTTCCAGTTTTTTGTCCTTCTCTCTCTAATTGCTTTAGGTGTAAGGTTAGATTGGTTATCTGAGAATTTTCCTGTTTCTTGAGGTACAGTTATATTTCTATAAACTTCCTTCTAGGAATTGCTTTTATGGCATTCCATTGTTTCTGGGTCATTGTGTTTTAATTTTCATTTGTTTCTAGGTATTTTTTTGGTTTCCTCTTTGATTTCTTCAGTGACTTATTCATTTTTTAGTGGCATGATTTATCCTCCACATAGGTTTTTTTTTTTTGCATTTTTTTTCTTGTAACTGATTTCTAATCTCATTGTATTGTGTCTGTAAAAGATACTCGATATGATTTCAATTTTGAAAGATGTATTGAGGCTTGCTTTGTGGCACGGTGTATCATCAATCCTGGAGAATGTTCCATGAGCACTAAAAGAATGTGTATTCTGCTGATTTCAGATGGTATGCGCTACAAATGTCAATTAAGTTCATCGGGCCTAATGTGTTATATAAGACCTGGGTTTTATTATTGATTTTCTATCTGGATAATTTGTCCATTGATGCAAGCAGGGTGTTAAAGTCCCCCACTGTTGTTGTGTTACTTTCAACTTGTCCTTTTATGCCTATTAGCATTTGCCCTATACATTCTGAAGTACCCTTCTGCTGGGTGCATATAAATTTATGAATGTTATATCTTCCTTAGTGTATCCCGTGATCATAATGTAGTGTCCTTCTCTGTATTTTGTAACTGTTTTTTTGAAGTCTATTTCCTCTGATATGCATGTTGCTACTCCAGCTTTCCTTTGATTTCTATTTGCACAAAATACCTTTTCCATCCCTTCACTTACATCCTGTATGTACCTCTAGATCTGAAATGGGTCTCATGAAGGCAATGAACGAATATATGGATATTATTTTTGTATCCATTCAGCCAGGGTATATCTTTTGGCAAGAGCATTTAATCCTTTCACATTTAACATAACTATCAATAAGTGTTTGTATTGCCATTCTGCTAGTTGCTTTGGATTTGCTTTGGTAGTTTTTTTTTTTTCTTCTTCCTTTCCTCTTTTTTCTCTTTTCTTGTAAATTGATGACTTCTTTATTATTGCATTTGGAATACTTTTTCTCTTTTGTGTACATATTTATTTTAGATTATTGTTTTGTAGTTACCATGAAGTTTTGATAGAGCAGTCTGTATACATACAGTTCTGTTCTAAATTGTTGATCTCTTAATTTCAAATGCATTTAAAATATTCTGCACCTGTATTCTCCTCCTCTCACAATTATTGGTTTTCATATCAAATTTGCATGTGGATCATTTCTTACCTTACTGTATGGTTGCCTTTACTAGTGAGCTTTCCCATTTTGTAACTTTGTCATTTCTGATTGTGGCCTTTTCTTTTCCACCTAGAGAAGTTCCTTTAGCATTTGTTGTAAAGCTGGTTTGATGGTGCTGAATTCTTTGAGCTTTTGTTTCTCTGAAAAACTTTTGATTTCTCCATCAAATCTGAATGAGAACCTTGCTGGGTAGAGTATTCTTGGTAGTAGGTTTTTTTTTCCTTTCTTCACTTTAATCATGTCATACCACTACTTTCTAGCTTGAAGAATTTCTGCTGAAAAATCAACAGATAACCTTTGATGTTGTTTGTTGCTTTTTCCTTATTGCTTTTAAGTTTTTCTTTGTCTTTTCATCAATTTGATTAATATGTGTCTCACAGTGTTTCTCTGTGGATCTATCCTGTATGAGACTCTGCACTTCCTGGACTTGGGTGATTGCTTCTTTTCACATGTTAAGGAAATTTTCAACATACTATCTCTTCAAATCTTTTCTCAAGGCCTTTCTCTCTCCCTCTTCTCCTTTTGGAACTCTTGTAACATGAATGTTGGTGTGTTTAACACTGTTCCAGAGGTCACTTAAACTATCCTCATTTGTCTTGTTTGTTAGCTTGTCTTTCCTTTATTCTGTTCTATGGCTGTGATTTCCACCATTCTGTCTTCCAACTCACTGATCCATTCTTCTAGCTCAGTTATTCTGCTTTTGATTCCTTCTAGTGTATATTTCATTTCAGTTATTGTAGTCTTCAACTCTGCTTGCTTATTCTTTCTATTTTCTAGCTTTTTGCTAAAAACTTATTGCAATTTCTTGCTCTGTGTATCCATACTTTCCCCAAGTTCTTAAATCATCTTTATAATCATTACGCAGAACTCTTTCTCAGGTAGGTTGTTGGTCTCCACTTCACTTAGTTGTTCTTCTGGGGTTTTATCTTGTTCCTTCACCTGCAACGTATTCCTTTGCTGCCTCGTTCTGTTTAAATTTCTGCTTGTACATTTATGTATGGAGTAGTATGCCGTGTTTCTTGACCTTGCAGAAGTGGCCCTCTGCAGGGGATGTCCTGTGTGTCTCTCATTGTCACTCAAGAGCCAGGGACCATCTGGTCCCAGGGTAGGTTCTAACCTGTGCCTGTGGACTCAATTCTGCAGGCTCCAGGTCATAGGTCCCTTGCTTCTGGTGTCTGCCCCCGGTGGATCAGGCTAGTCTAGAGACTTCTGGTTGTTGTTGTTATTCAGTCACTAAGTTGTGTCTAACTCTTTGTGACCCCACAGACTGCAGCATGTCAGGCTTCCCTGTCCATCACTATCTCCCGGAGCTTGCTTACACTCATGCCCATTGAGTTGGCATTGCTATCTAACCATCTTATCCTCTGCTACCCTCTTTTTCTTTTGCCTTCAATCTTTCCCATCATTAGAGTCTTTTCCAATGAGTTGGCTCTTTTCATTAGGTGACCAAAGTATAGGAGCTTCATCTTCAGCATCAGTCCCTTCTATGGATATTCAGGGTTGATTTCCTTTAGGACTTACTGGTTTGATATTGCAGTCCAAAAGACTCTCAAGAGTCATCTCCAGCAAGCATGCATGAGTGCTCAGTTGCTTCAGTTATGTCTGACTCTTTGCAACCCTATGGACTATAACCCACCAGGTTCCTCTGTCCATGGGATTCTCTAGACGAGAATGCTGGAGTGGGTTGCTATGTCCTCCTCCAGGGGATTTCCCCAACCCAGGGATCAAACCTGTGTCTCCTGCATTGCAAGTAAACTCTTTACAGCTGAGCCACTGTGGAAGTCCTTTCTCCAGCACAATAAAAAAAAATATCAGTTCTTTGGTGCTCAACCTTCTTTAAGGTCCAACTCTAACATCTGTCTATGACCACTGGAAAACCATAGCTTTGACTGTATGAACCTCAGTTGGCAGAGACGTCTTTGGTTTTTAATACACTGTCTAGGTTTGTCATAGCTGTCCTTCCAAGGAGCAAGCATCTTTAATTTCATGGCTGCAGTCACCACTGCAGTAATTTTGAAGCCCAAGTAAATTCCTGGAGGGAGGGGTAATTGCCTACCCAGTTGTGGGTAAAACTGAGTGTTGGCACTCTGATGGGCAAGGCTGTGCCAAGGGGCATGTCTAGGTATGACTGTGAGTTGAGGAAGTCTTTAGGCAGCCTGTCTGTTAATGGGTGGGGCTGTGTCCCAACCTGTTGACTGTTTGGCCTGAG
This sequence comes from Cervus canadensis, assembly GCF_019320065.1. Lineage (NCBI taxonomy): Eukaryota > Metazoa > Chordata > Mammalia > Artiodactyla > Cervidae > Cervus > Cervus canadensis. The sequence goes on along the minus strand of NC_057397.1, from coordinate 70,336,494 downwards.
GCTTCCCAGCACTGGGGTTACTATTGTAATCAGCTAAGAAGAGGTGGCAAGAATACACAGAAGAACTGTGCAAAAAAGATCTTAATGACCCAGATAATCATGATGGTGTGATCACTCACCTAGAGCCAGACATCCTGGAATGTGAAGTGAAGTGGGCCGTAGAAAGCATCACTATGAACAAAGCTAGTGGAGGTGATGGAATTCCAGTTGAGCTATTTCAAATCCTGAAAGATGATGCTGTGAAAGGGCTGCACTCAATATGTCAGCAAATTTGGAAAA